>NC_041393.1:155677802-155707419 GCF_002162155.2 Triticum dicoccoides | reverse complement strand
TGTTCATCCAATCGATTGACTTCAGTTAGCAGCAGTTGCGAAGGAATCGCTCCATCCGGTTCAGTTAATAGCCATCAATCGATCGCTCGGGTTCAGTAACGCGTAGCCTGCAGTGCAATCGCTCGGGTTCAGTTAGAGCCCAACGCCTCACTCAGGTTCAGTTAGAGCCAACGCCTCGCACGTGTATGAGAGAAACACGCATCGCTCCGCCCCCGACCTCCCACCGTAACCGGCAACTCCCCAAAATTTTCCTCCCCCTCGCTTCTACCACGGTTTTTTCCATCATGGATAGCCCAAAGAATGTCATGCAGCTGCGTCTCTAGCCCGCCCAGGACGAAAAGCCCATTTTCTGTCATGATTTTTGTCATAGAAGTAGGAGCCCACCACATCTATGATGATACCGGGTTTTGTCACAATTATCGTCATAGAAGTGTCATATGTATGATAGAAAAAATCCGTTCGGCCCAAAATGTCACGGATGTGTCTTTTTTTGTAGTGATAGTGTCACTAGTATGCCTCTACTTGACTAGCTCATGAATCAAAGATGGTTAAGTTTCCTAACCATAGACATGAGTTGTCATTTGATTAACGGGATCACATCATTAGGAAAATGGTGTGATTGACTTGACCCATTCCGTTAGCTTAGCACTTGATCGTTTAGTATGTTGCTATTGCTTTCTTCATGACTTATACATGTTCCTACGACTATGAGATTATGTAACTCCCGATTACCGGAGAAACACTTTGTGTTCTACCAAACGTCACAACGTAACTGGGTGATTATAAAGGTGCTCTACAGGCGTCTCCGAAGGTACTGGTTGAGTTGACGTATTTCGAGATTAGGATTTGTCACTCCGATTGTCGGAGAGGTATCCCTGGGCCCTCTCGGTAATGCACATCACTATAAGCCTTGCAAGCAATGTAGCTAATGAGTTAGTTACGGGATAATGCATTACGTAACGAGTAAAGAGACTTGCCGGTAATGAGATTGAACTAGGTATTGAGATACCGATGATCGAATCTCGGGCAAGTAACATACCGATGACAAAGGGGACAACATATGTTGTTATGCGGTTTGACCGATAAAGATCTTCGTAGAATATGTAGGAGCCAATATGAGCATCCAGGTTCCGTTATTCATTATTGACCGGAGAAGTGTCTCGGTCATGTCTACATAGTTCTCGAACCGGTAGGGTCCGCACGCTTAAAGTTAGATGACAGTTATATTATGAGTTTATGTGTTTTGATGTACCAAAGGTTGTTCGGAGTCCCGGATGTGATCACGTACATGACAAGGAGTATCAAAATGGTTGAGACATAAAGATCGATATATTGGACGACTATATTTGGACACCGGAATGGTTCCGGGTGAGATTGGGACAATACCGGAGCTCCGGGAGGTTATCGGAACCCCACGGGAGATATATGGGCCTTAATGGGCTTTAGTGGAAAGGAGGGGAAAGGAGCAAGGGAGGGGACGCCCCCCCACCACAACCACCAAGCCCAATCCGAATTGGGAAGCCCCCCCTTTCCTTCCTTCCTCCTTCCTCTTCCTTCCCTCTTCCTCTCCAAATAGGAAAAGGAGGAGTCCTACTCCCGGTGGGAGTAGGACTCCCCCCTTGGGTGCGCCTCCTCCTCTTGGCCGCCCCCCTCCTCCACTCCTTTATATACGGGGGAGTGGGGCACCCCATAGAGACAACAATTGATCATTGATCTCTTAGCCGTGTGCGGTGCCCCCCTCCACCATACACTACTAGGGAAAAGCTTATACATAGACGCTTACTAGTAGCGCGGATTTATACCCCTCGCTACTTCTACTTACTAGTAGCGCGGGTTTTTAGCCCTCGCTACTACTAAGTTGATAGTAGTAGCGCGGGTTTTTAACCCTCGCTACTACTAAGCGGTCTCTACCATGCCCCCCGAGACATGCCATAGTAGTAGCGAGGGGTATAAACCCGCACTACTACTAAGTTGATAGTACTAGCGCCGTTTTATACCCCTCGCTACTACTAAGCATGAGGTAGGTGAAGTCCCCATATCCTCGGCCAAATCCCCATCTCCTCCCCCAAATCCCACCTCTCTTCCGCCACTCGCTCCTCTCTCTTTCCATACGCTCTCACATGGACCTCTTGCCCGTGCGCCCCTCCTCCTCCATGGTACCGAAAGAGGCTGCCGCCTCGCACCACCGGCGTCTAGGAGCTTGCCGGTCTTCCACAGAAGTCTAGGAGGCCGTCGCCCCGCGCCACCACACCGGAGCACCTCACCACCGGTGACTAGCTCCGCTGCTCCCTCCATCACCTTCCTCTCTCCCTCGTTTTTCCTTTTCTCTCTCTCCCTCTGGTTTGACTCACCCTCCCATGTGCATGCCCGTGCAGGTCGTCGCCATGGACGACCAGGAGCTATCTGGCATGGTCGGGAAGAGGAGCCCCACGCCGCTGCCTGGCTCTTACATAGAAACGGGCCCTCTCCAATGGCCATCACCGGATCTGGTCTGCCGCTGTCCGTTCATGCCTCCGGCGTCCCCAACCGTCGCTAGATTGAACCAATGCTGCCATTGACAATGCGCACGGGATCAAGATATTTTTTTTGTTTTTGAAAGTAATAGCAGTAGCGCAAGGTATAAGACCCGCTACAGATAATTAGCAGTAGCGTTGTCTGCAATGCACGTTACAGCTAACCATGTATAGCAGTAGCGTGTGTCAACATGCGCAACTGCTACAAGTTAGCTATGGCACCATATCAGTAGCGCGGGCACCCGCGCTACTAATACACCCAAAACCCGCGCTACTGCTAGGCTTTTCCCTAGTAGTGATAGTCCTCCTCGATAATATCGTAGCGGTGCTTAGGCGAAGCCCTGCGTCGGTAGAACATCATCATCGTCACTACACCGTCGTGCTAATGGAACTCTCCCTCAAAGCTCGGCTGGATCGGAGTTCGAGGGACGTCATCGAGCTGAATGTGTGCAAGAACTCGGAGGTGTCGTGCTTTCGGTGCTTGATCGGTCGGACCGTGAAGACGTACGACTACGTCAACCGCGTTGTGCTAATGCTTCCGCTTTCGGTCTACGAGGGTACGTGGACACACTCTCCCCTCTCGTTGCTATGCATCACCATGATCTTGCGTGTGCGTAGGAATTTTTTTGAAATTACTACTTTCCCATCAATTTTTTGCTCTCCTTAAGAGTAATAGGAACAAACAAGTGGCGTGTCCAGCTCAATGAATACCCTAACCCTGAGGTACTTGGTTGGATTTATGCATCCCTCATTAACAACAATCACCTTGAATGGAGGTTTTCCAACCTTTTTGCAATCCTTTTCGCCAGCTCCTTCTTTACCAGCCCTTCCTGGACACCCAGTATGCAAGCCCAGACTACAACATGATCTAGTTTGTAATCATCCACACTTGTAAACCCATCATACTCATCAATCACCACTGCAGAATTCTGAATTGTCACGGGCCACCTCCCATGACCCTACCCCAATCTCCCACATACATGAATTGGGCCAAGAACAAATTGGCACCCATGGTTTGAAGTTGACTCCTTGCGCCATCGCTCATGCATTGTGCATGGTCTTAATCAAAGCAACATGGATGAAGGGCTTAGTTGTATGAACCCTAAAGATCAATAACCAGCGGACCTCATCGATCAGATCATCAATTTCACCGAATAGATCTAATTCTCCTCCACTTCCCCATGCAGATTGAGCCCCGCAAACATCTTCCAAACTTGCCCATGGTACCTCTCCGTCCCTACCACCACCATTACCCGATGCATCATCAGCCATAGCCGGCGCAACATGTTCATCCATTGTTGATGACGTAGGTTTTTTCCCCGTAGACAACACCAATGACACCCTCCCGCACAGGTGGGGTAGTACTATTTTCCGCCATGATGAAGCCTTGGGATCAACACGCAGAACTACAGATCAATCTCAGCGAGCAATCGAGAGATTCAGACTTAAAGTCGAGCAAACCAGGCGGTAGATGTAGAACTCTAACGGGGAGTGCCACCATAGTAGATGTGGAACCCTAGGTTTCACCTAGGGGAAAAATCATGTCTTGGCATGCTAACACTTGGTTGAGCCTTTGTACCTTGCGTAGAATTGTTCAAGGCCGACGCTTAGTCTCGATTAGAGAAGGATGGAGGATGCGCTCACCATAGGCGTCCCCATAAACACATCGACCCAGCGCAGGAGGAGTGCCGCTCTCCAAGCATATTTTGTTTCATTACATTTATTCATATTTCTAAGAAGATAAAAAACTTAAATTTAAAATTGTTTATATGATGTAATTTTTTGCGTAATTCAAAAAAATGTTGATAGCAATCATAAAATCTATGTGACCTTTACAAAAGGTTTGTGTGCCTAAAAAATTATTTGTTATGTTTAGAAAAGTGTTCATACAACATAACAAAAATGTTCATGTAACTCAAAAAGAATGTTTTGTATCATTCACAAAATGTGAGTAACAATTTAAAAATATTTACGTGGCTCAAGAAAAGTTCTTAACATTCTTTTACAAAAATTACTAAATGTAAAAAATGTATTTTAATTTTAACAAAAGTGCCGTGAAAAAATATGACATTTAAAATATGTTCACACATTTTGAAAAATATATCTGTAACATTTTAAAAATATTTAATATAAAAAATTCATATAGTTTAAAAAAATGTTGCATGCCATTCAAAAAATTGTTCAACGTGTACTTGAAACTTATTTACAAATTTATTTCCAAAATGTTTGGTGGGTATTAAAATGGTTGCACAAGTATACGAAAATAATACAGTGTGTACTGACAAAAATAGACATTTGTTGAGAAATGGGAAAATATAGTAAAAATGCAAAGAAGGAACGCAGAAAACTTAAGAAACAAACTAAAAACTGAAAAGAAAAACCTGAAAAGGAAAAGGACAAACCCAAAGAAAACGGGTGAGGAAACACAGAAAAACAAAGAAAATCCAGAAAAACAAAATGAAACTCAAAAAATAACCGGAAGGAAAAATGAAGAAAAGAGGTTAAGAAATGCAAAAAAAAATCTAAGAAATACCAAACAAGCGAACCAAAAACCAAAAGAAAATACCAGAAGAAAAACAGGATGGAAACCAAATATACTGCTCGCTATAAGCGAGAAATAGCTCTCACGCTGTTCCAACCACTGTACGTGTGCACTGTGCCATCAACAAGCCAATTCATCTAGCCACAAATAGCACGTACCAGTCGACCGAGTTTGAAGCGAAGAGGGGTCAAAGATTTAAGGAAAACAGAAAACACCTGGCGCGTTGATGTGGAAATTTATAGGAATGAAATTATCATACATAAAATTAGTAAATTTGAGAATAATACCCAACCACATTCTCACCACATGAATGATCGCAAATCTAAAGGTATATTGAAGGTGGATGCATATTACTCCTATATTATATTGACTTGTGACATTGAAGTCCAATTATTTGTTATTAAGAAATAAAATTAAAATTGATGATGTTGAGAGTTTGGATGCGCTTCATGATGTGGAATGCTTGTATGCAGTGGCAGAGCTTGGCCAAGAAAGCTTGGCGGGCTGACTGTAGGAAATACCTATTATGATTGTGTTTCATGGCCCAAAACAAAGTATACACAACAGAAAATCGCATGGGCTGGACGGGCCACAGCCCATTCAGCCTTGCCGTAGCTCTGGCACTGCTTGTATGTGGTGGAATGTGGAAAATAAAAAAATGAAGGGACTGCATGCACTTGGTGATGTGATGGCTTGTATGTTCATTTAAATGAGATGAGTTGTTAAATATAGGATTCAAGTCCAATTATTTATTATTAAAAATATAGAAAATAAAAGTAATGATGTGAAGGGTTTGCATGTCCTTGGTGTGGAGTGCTTGTATATACTGAGAAATGAAAAATGGGATTTTTGTTGATGGTGTAATGTTTGAATACATCTGATGATGTAGATGACTTGCAAATCTCCATTAATAATGAAAAGCAAACATTATCTTTACTAGACTCACCCCACACAATATACACATCAACACGTGATTCTCCCCAGTAATCTTTATCCAAGAGCTGGAATTTAAACTGATATGTTTTGTGGTGTGCACTTACTAATTTACATTGACTGACCGCACTCCACCGCACTGCAGATAATACTTCAAGCACGCTGGAGCTTCGGCAGTGGGAAACAGGGAGCACCGGTACTTTGCTTGCAAAAGCACATTGCCGGGATAGGAAGACCTCGGGTGATGGGGATGGAGAGAGCTTTGGTAAGCATGCATCATCCAGATGGGTACCACAAGCGTCATCGCACCAAAACCTAGACAATGTTGCCGAAGCGTTGAGTCACCATCGACATACTCCATGTGGATGCCTCATCCTGATCTAGCACCGCCATGGACACCGCATCATAATCTGACGCCGCCACGGACATTGTATCCAGCTAAGCTTATGCCATCGAGGCAGTTGGTCGACGTCGTTAATCTACCTTTTAGCCGCCACTGCATCTTGGTCTTACTCCATGCGGATTCCACATCATGGACTAACGCCCCTACGTCACCTGGCCTGATTAGGTAATCTGATCTCTTGTTAAATTCTATAGGAATTGCAACCACATGTACATGCATGTTAACATCTCGATTCAACACATGATATTGTCTTCAATGTCTAATTTTTTTTGTGATGTAACTTTTGGTACATGGTTGTTATGAGAGCATAATGCCAGCAGTACCGACACTCACACGGATGTAAAAAATGTGTAAAGTTGTTTCTTCAAGGCATAGCTGCAATGTGATTTGAAAGAAGCAATTTTATATAGTAGGGGGAGGGGGGTCCTGAATGGATGCATATATTGGCTCAAAAAGTAATTAGACTCCCTAGCGCAGAATGAGGGGTATGCTTATTGTTGTCTGTGTTGGTCTCTTTACTCAAGCACCTTCATAGGAGAAATGATACGTCTCCAACGTATCTATAATTTTTGATTGTTCCCTGCTATTATATTACCCCTTTTGGATGTTTATGGGCTTTATTTTACACATTTATATCATTTTTGGGACTAACCTACTAACCGGAGGCTCAGCCCGTATTGCTGTTTTTTTTGCCTATTTTAGTATTTTGAAGAAAAGGAATATCAAATGGAGTCCAAACGGAATGAAACCTTCGGGAGCGTGATTTTTGGAACAAACGTGATCCAGAGGACTTGCAGTGCAAGTCAAGAAGCAGCCGAGGTGGCCACGAGAGGGTAGCCCCCCCCTATAGGGCGCGCCCCCTGTCTCGTGGGCCCCTCGGGTGGCCACCGACGTACTTCTTCCTCCTATATAAGCCTACGTACCCCGAAAACATCCAGGGAGCCAACGAAACACAATTTCCATCGTCGTAACCTTCTGTATCCGCGAGATCCCATCTTGGAGCCTTCACCGGCACTCTGCCGGAGGGGGAATCGACCACGGAGGGCTTCTACATCAACACCATAGCCCCTCCGATGAGTTGTGAGTAGTTTACCACAGACCTTCGGGTCCATAGTTATTAGCTAGATGGCTTCTTCTCTCTTTTTGGATCTCAATACAATCTTCTCCCCCTCTCTTGTGGAGATCTATTCGATGTAAACTCTTTTTGCGGTGTGTTTGTCGAGATCCGATGAATTGTGGGTTTATGATCAAGTTTATCTATGAGAAATATTTGAATCTCCTCTGAATTCTTTTATGTATGATTGAGTTATCTTTGCAAGTCTCTTCGAATTATCAGTTTGGTTTGGCCTACTAGATTGATCTTTCTTGCCATGGGAGAAGTGCTTAGCTTTGGGTTCAATCTTGCGGTGTCCTTACCCAGTGACAGAAAGGGTTGCAAGGCACGTATTGTATTGTTGCCATCAAGGATAAAAAGATGGGGTTTATATCATATTGCATGAGTTTATCCCTCTACATCATGTCATCTTGCTTAATGCGTTACTCTGTTCTTATGAACTTAATACTCTAGATGCAGGCAGGAGTCGGTCGATGTGTGGAGTAATAGTAGTAGATGCAGGCAGGAGTCGGTCTACTTGTTGCGGACGTGATGCCTATATACATGATCATGCCTAGATAATCTCATAATTATTCGCTTTTCTATCAATTGCTCGACAGTAATTTGTTCACCCACCGTAATACTTATGCTATCTTGAGAGAAGCCTCTAGTGAAACCTATGGCCCCCGGGTCTATCTATTATCATATTTGCTTCCAATCTACTTTTATTTGCATCTTTACTTTTTGCATCTATATTATAAAATACCAAAAATATATTATCATACTATCTCTATTAGATCTCACTTTCGCAAGTGGTCGTGAAGGGATTGACAACCCCTTTATTGCGTAGGTTGCGAGTTCTCTGTTTGTTTGTGTAGGTGCGTGGGACTTTTGAGGAGCCTTCTACTGGATTGATACCTTGGTTCTCAAAAACTGGGGGAAATACTTATGCTACTATTGCTGCATCACCCTTTCCTCTTCAAGGAAAACCAACGCAAGCTCAAGATGTAGCAAGAAGGATTTCTGGCGCCATTGCCGGGGAGGTCTTCGCTCAAGTCAAGACATACCAAGTATCCATCACAAACCCATCTCCCTCGCTTTTACATTATTTGCCATTTGCCTCTCGTTTTCCTCTCCCCCACTTCACCCTTGCCGTTTTATTCGCCCTCTCTTTCCCAATCTCCTCCTCTCTTTTTCGCTCGCTTTCTTCCTCCTTGCCTTTGTTTGCCGTTATGTCTGAAATTGGGGAGATTATCATCGATATGGACAATAATGATATCATGGAAAATTCCGAGGCTCCGGTCGAAGAACCCCCTATCTTGCATACTAAAAAGTTTCGAATCGGTAGTGGTAACATCATTGGAAAAGGTGTTATTCAAGATTTCTTTACTTGTGTCGGTGCTTTACCTTCCATGGGTGGTTCTATTCTTCATAAAACTAGTAGTCTTGCGGATGCTATCGTTATACTTGTAGCTAAACTTGAAAGACAATTTATGCATATGCATCCTTGCATACAAAGAATTTTTCTAGAATTTTTCAATATTGCGCATTCTTCTTTTAAGCGCGTTGTTAGTATCTTTTTGGCTCATGAGTTTAGATTTATCATAAGAGAGGCCAAAGAAATCTTTGCGCACTATAGGGTGGACGCCGGTCGTCCTCCTATTGAGGCGATCCTCTATGATCAAGAGGAATTTAGGCGTTTCCAATCTTCAGACTATGTTGCTTTAAATGAAAACCTTAGAAAAAAGGTTCCCACCAATGTCTTGGTTGATAGAATTCCCAAACTTAATAATGATTTTGCTCTTCGAAATAACGAGCTAGGATACTCTCTTGAGTATAGGCTCACGAGATTTTGCCAAAAGAACATTTTTAGTGATGAATTAGTTGTGCATTATGAAGGGCCAAGAGAGGAACCCGTTCCTCCTGAGATTGATCTTGGGGACTTTTGTCCAGCTAAATTTAGCCCTTTTGATTACTTTTGCTTGCCTCAAAGAAAACTTGCTACCGAACGTAGAGAATATGGGATGAGCTTTCAAGACCTATCTTATTATTATGGCACTACTTAGATCTATCTTTGCTTTTATGCCTAGCTAGGGGCGTTAAACGATAGCACTAGTCTGGAGGCAACCCAAATTTATTTGTGTTTTTTGTTTTTGTTCCCGTTTAGTAATAAATCTTGCATCTACCTTCTGTTTAGATGTGTTTTTATCTTTTAATTAGTGTTTGTGCCAAGTAGAACCTATAGGATAACCTATGATGATAGTTGATTTGATTCTGCTGAAAAACAGAAACTTTGCGCACACGAATTTAGTTTTGTTAAATCACAGAAACGTGATTTTGTGTTGATTCTTTTTGATGCTGATCAATAGACAAATTGTCCAGGACTTCCTAGTTTTGTAGGATTTTTAGAGTTCCAGAAGTTTGCGTTAGTTACAGATTGCTACAGACTATTCTGTTTTTGACAGATTCTGCTTTTCGTGTGTTGTTTTCTTATTTTGATGCACCTATGGCTAGTAAAATAGTTTATAAACCATAGAGAAGTTGGAATACAGTAGGTTTAACACCAAAATAAATAAATAAAGAGTTCATTACAGTACCTTATGTGGTGGTTTTGTTTTCTTTCACTAACGGAGCTTATAAGATTTCCTGTTGAGTTTTGTGTTGTGAAGTTTTCAAGTTTTGGATAAGCTTTTATTGACTATGGAATAAGGAGTGGCAAGAGCCTAAGCTTGGGGATGCCCCGGGAAGGCATCCCCTCTTTCGTCTTTGTTCATTGGTAACTTTACTTCAAGCTATATTTTTATTCGCGACATGATATGTGTTTTGCTTGGAGCGTCATGTATTATATTAGTCTTTGCTTTTTAGTTTACCACAATCATCCTTGCTGTACACACCTTTTGGGAGAAGCCTACTTGATTAGGATTTTTTAGAATACTCTATGTGCTTCACTTATATCTTTTGAGCTTGATAGTTTTTGCTCTAGTGCTTCACTTATATTTTTTAGAGCATGGTGGTGACTTAATTTTGAAGAAATTGCTAGTCTCTCATGCTTCACTTATATATTTTTGAGAGTTTTTTAGAACAGCATGGTATTTGCTTTGGTTACAAAGTTGGTCCTAGAATGATGAGCGTCCAAGTTGGGTGTAATAAAAACTATCATAGAAAAGAATTGGATGCTATGATCAATTTGATGCTTGATAATTGTTTTGAGATATGGAGGTAGTGATATTAAAGTCATGCTAGTTGAGCTGATTATGAAAAGTATTTGTGTTGAGGTTTGTGATTCCCGTAGCATGCACGTATGGTGAACCACTTTGTGATGAAGTTGGATCACAATTTTATTTATTGAGTGTCTTCCTTATGAGTGGCGATCGGGGATGAGCGATGGTCTTTTCCTACCAATCTATCCCCCTAGGAGCATGCGCGTAGTGCTTTTGTTTTTGATGACTTCTAGATTTTTGCAACAAGTACATGAGTTCTTTTGACTAATGTTGAGTCCATAGATTATACGCACCTCACCCTTTCACCATTGCTAGCTTCTCTTGTGCCGCACAACTTTCACCGGTACCATACACCCACCATTTACCTTCCTCAAAACAGCCACCATACCTACCTATTATGGCATTTCCATACCCATTCCAAGATATATAGCCATGCAACTTTACACCGTTCCGTTCATATGACACGCATTACTTTTGTCATATTGCTTTTTGCATGATCAGGTAGTTGACATTGTATTTATGGCAAGGCCACCTTCATAATTTTCATACATGTCGCTCTTGATTCATTACATATCCCAGTACACTGCCGGAGGCATTCATATAGAGTCCTACCTTGTTCTAGCTTTGAGTTGTAATTCTTGAGTTGTAAATACATAAAAGTGTGATGATTTTCATTATTAGAGCATTGTCCTAGTGAGGAAAGGATGATGAAGACTATGATTCCCCCACAAGTCGGGATGAGACTTTGGGCTTTACAAAAAAAAAGGGAAAGGCCAAAAAAAAGAGAAAGGCCAAAGAAAAAAAGGGAAAAAATGAGAGAAAAAGAGAGAAGGGACAATGCTATTATCTCTTTTTCCACACTTGTGCTTCAAAGTAGCACAATGATCTTCATGATAGAGAGTCTCATATGTTGTCACTTTCATATACTAGTGGGAATTTTTCATTATATAATTTGGCTTGTATATTCCAATGATGGGCTTCCTCAAAATTCCCTAGGTCTTCATGAGCAAGCGAGTTGGATGCACACCCACTTAGTTTCTTTTGTTGAGCTTTCATATATTTATAGCTCTAGTGCATCCGTTGCATGGCAAGCCCTACTCACTCACATTGATATCTATTAATGGGCATCTCCATAGCCCGTTGATACGCCTAGTTGATGTGAGACTATCTTCTCCTTTTTGTCTTCTCCACAACCACCATTCTTCTCCACATATAGTGTTATGTCCATGGCTCACGCTCATATGTTGCGTGAAAGTTCACTACAAAAAAATACAACTCCGTGATGATACGTGTTTGTCACAGTAGGTCGCGTTTTCTGTCATGCATGTACATCCATGACGATTTTATGACAGAATCAAGATAGTCATACCCGTGTTGTCATAGAAGTGTTCCGTGACATTACCAAAATTATCATCACGGAAGTGTCCACTTCCATGACGATAAATCACGCGTCACAGAAGTGCTTTCGTCAAGGGTGACCGACACGTCGCATCCACCGTAACGGAACGCCGTTAAGCTATTGGGTCGGATTTTGGATCCGATAACCCGTTAACAGCCACGACCAATGCCGATTTTCCACGTGTAAAATTCTCATTGGCTGACGGATCCACGCGTCAGCTCCGCGTTGGCACAGGTGTCACTCATCCAACAGTCGAGATGGGCCTATGATATGTTGACACGTGGACCGGCCCAAAAGTGGCCCACAAAGTTTAAATGGGCCGGCCCAACTGAAGGCCCATAAGATTTAGCGGACCATAATGGGTCGGCCCAGCTAAAGGCCCACAAAATTTAGGGAACCATAATGGGCCGGCCCAGCTAAAGGCCCACACGATTTTGCAGACCATAATGGGCCGGCCCAGCTAAAGGCCCACAAGATTTTGTGGACCACAATGGGCCGGCCCAGCTAAAGGCCCACAAGATTCTGCAGACCATAATGGGCCGGCCCAGCTAAAGGCCCAGCATTCTCTATCAAATCGGCCCATCAATGGCCTATCCTAAACTTGTCATCAATGCGGCCCATGGTCACTTCTGGCCCGTTAACAGTTCGCTAAGTAATTGGGCCGAATTACGGCCCGGTGTATTTCCGGCCTGTTAAAGGCCCGGCTTCATTTGGGCCCATTTACAGGCCATCGAAACTTTTGGCCCATAAATGACCGTGAAGGATTTGGGTCATATTCGGCCATGTCTGACATTCGGCCTGTTAGAGGCCCGCTATAGATTTGGGCCACTTTCAGCCTGTTGTCATTTTCGGCCTGTTAACGCCGGACGTAAACCATGGGCCATATGTGGCCCAACGTCATATCGGGCCCATTAACGGCCCATATAAAAATGACGATAATCTAGCCCGACTAAAGTTCTGGCCTGTTAAAGGCCCGTGTATTAGGTCGGCGCATTTACGGCCCGTCCGAATTTCGGCCTGTCAAATATCCGCATCGTAAATGGGCCACCATTTCAGCCTGCTAAGTCCAGTGGGTTATTTGGCACAATCAGGGCCCAATCTCACTTTCGGTCTATTAAAGGCCCATGTTTTTTATGGGCTCGAGATATTTACACCTGTAAACGGCCTATTTTTACTGAGGCCTCAAATTATGTTTAGGCATGTTAAAGGCCCACTATGGGCATAGGCCTACCAGAAAACTATGAAAGCTTATGTTGATTTAGGCCCAGATATTTTTAGTGGGCTACATGCCAATTTTGGCCCGTAATCATTTTTAGCCCAATTGGAATGGGCCCGACGAATGTTGGCATGTTGGGCTCCTACGAAGATTTCGACCGAATACATTACTAAGATAAACCTACACTATACAAAAATAGCGTCGTAATTACTGCAGCCTGTGGCAGCATCATAAGTGTTGTATCACAACAAAATAAATTCCAACCATACAACAAAAGGCCTGTTGGCATAAAGTTTACAGTCCTTCCAGATAAAAGCACCATCAGATGTAGAGAAGTATAGATCATTTTACCTGAGTGCTAATGTTTCAGGCTGTAGAATTTGATGGAGCAGCACGATCTCCACCTTTTTTCCGCCATTGCTCTTGAACAACGAAGCAAATGCCTGATAGTCTGGTTTCAAAACCATTCATATCTTGATGACATTTCTCAACCACTATTCTTGTTTCCGAAAAAACGTCCATTAGGGATTGGACTTGTGTTTGGAGCACAGATATATCACTCTGTCTAATAGGAAGATTTTGTTCAGTAGGCGATTTGGACGAGGTTACCTTGACAACCAACCCAGAATTATGCAGGAAGGTGCTTTTTGCACTGTTAGTGGAGAGATACTGACGCACTGCGGCAAGAGGTGACATTGTGCCTGTAGTAGCCTCGTCACCTTCAGGTGGTTGCGGCTGTTCAATCATTTGTTCCATAGCTTCCTGAAAGTTTGAACTTGTAGATTAGTGTACCAGATAAGTTACTAATGAGACAAAAACAAACAAATTAGGTTAAACGTTTACATAACTTATTTTGGTGAACTACTGTAATACATTAGCATGTATTGTAGTGCCAACTACATAATAAAATCACTTTCGGAACATATGTCCATGTAGCATGCCTACTGTATTTTGTCTATTTCCTCACATTCGTTGACATCTAAGAATAAAGAGACATGATTTAAAGTAGGATGAACATAGTATGACATCATTTATATCATGGGCAAACATATATAAAACAACCAGGCTATTTTATCATTGTGTGCGCAAGTGAACAAAACAACTAGATTACAAATCAAGCCAAAAAGAATATCCTTCATCTCTTTTAAACCATGTAAGGAGAAATGATACGTTAAGACAACTGTGTATAAAAGTGAACAGAGTAACTTACATTGGTTGCAAACCAAGTAGTTAAATGAACACATCACAGTACCAATCAGTTCAAGGCAGGAGGAGTAAGGACTTACAACAGTGGCTTGAACTGGTGTGCTCATGCCCTTCATCTTGCTGGTGTGGAAATCCTTGAAGATTTGCACTACATTCGGTTCAGGTTCTTTTTGATCCGCACGGGCTTTCCTCTATATTTTGAATAAGTCAATATAGATACGATAATATGGCACAAAAAAAGAAGGAAGTAGAAGCTATTTACAAGAGCCTCGCAGTGTGCAATATAGCTACGAGATCCTGTTGTCTGTTGGAATTTCACTTTAGAAAGGTTGGTTTTGTTCTTCAAACAGTTAGCCTAGAAGATGATACACTTGTAAGGCACATACATAAATACAAGTTCAATATGTGGTCTGATCAAATACATATAGCCTACCTGATACTTTGGATCAGACCAGTGTTTAACGAGGGCTGTCCAGTCTTCATCTGATATATATTCCGCTGGAGATGTTTGGGCGATTTCATTGTTAGCCTTTCCTTCAAAGTGAGATTTTCTAAGGTGGTACCGATACTGTCCCAGAGCAGACTGCAAAACATGAGTGCAAGCTTGTTTAGTTGCATCATCTTTCAGATCCAACTTGAACCTCATTTGTTGAAAAAAGAATGCGAGTCTTATTAGGAGGAAGCTAGAAAGTATGGGACAGAGCAGGACAATATTACTAATTGTGATGAATAACATTACTTACGGATAAATGGTCAAGGAAGGTGTTAAACTGGGTATTGTCTTTCTCATTCCTGTACTGGATCCACGTTGGGAGGATACGTGCATGACACCTAACGGCAACGGCTACCTCTAATACTAACTTGGCTAACTCTGTAGCATCACGTGGCCTTTTTAAACCTGCCTCAAAATGGATCTCCATTCTCCCCCCTTTAGATTTTGTTAATCTGTCAAGCATTATCCCTGATGTCTGTTTCCGCTTGCGCCGTGGTGCTAGTTCAACAACGAATATGGAAAGTGTTAGTGTCGGTGTCAAAACCGGCGGATCTCGGGTAGGGGGTCCCGAACTGTGCGTCTAGGCGGATGGTAACAGGAGACAAGGGACACGATGTTTTACCCAGGTTCGGGCCCTCTTGATGGAGGTAAAACCCTACGTCCTGCTTGATTGATATTGATATTGTGGATGTTTACAAGAGTGGATCTACCACGAGATCAAGGAGGCTAAACCCTAGAAGCTAGCCTATGGTATGATTGTAATGGTTGTTGTTGTTGTGTCCTACGGACTAGAGCCATCCAGTTTATATAGACACCGGAGAGGGCTAGGGTTACATAGAGTCGGTTACAATGGTAGGAGATCTACGTATCCGTATCGCCAAGCTTGCCTTCCACGCCAAGGAAAGTCCCATCCGGACACGGGACGAAGTCTTCAATCTTGTATCTTCATAGTCTTGGAGTCCGGTCGATGATGATAGTCCGGCCGATGATAGTTCGGCTGATGATGGTAGTCCGGCTATCCGGACACCCCCTAATCCAGGACTCCCTCAGTAGCCCCTGAACCAGGCTTCAATGACGATAAGTCCGGCGCGTATATTGCTTGGCATTGCAAGGCGGGTTCCTCCTCCGAATGATAGAACATGGTGAACACCAGGATAGTGTCCGGCCCTGCAAAATAAATTCCACATTCCACCGTAGAGAGAATAATATATACACAAGTTCAATCTGCTGGCGTTTTTTGCGGCATGACGTCACGCCACTACCAAGCCATTACTTGAATCATTTTTTACTCTACCACCTCAGTGCATTTAGCGAAGCGGTTTCCTTGGCACGTCTTGTCGAAGCAGAGATCGTGTTCCCCCTTAATCCGGGATTCTCATCAATAAGGACATGGGTATCCCAACCGCGCCCGTCGCCACGCCCCCTCTATCGAAGGCGAGTCCCAAACGGTCACGGAGACGGCTCTCGGTATTCTCCCTCTTTATAACGGGACCAAGGCTCGTTTCTTTTCTTCAATCCTCCATCGAATCCTCTCCCCGCTCCAAGTTCCAGCACCTAGAGCTCCAGATTCGAGCGCTTCGGACCTTCAACGATGTCCGGTTCCGACCTCCAGGGCCGGTGGATGCCCTCCTCCGTCATGGAGGAGGACGTGCTAAAGCTGCGGGAGGCCAAGTACCTGGCTTATGAGATTTCGCATAGGTTGCCTGCCGAAGGGCAGGCCATCCCCACCCCCGAGCCCGGCGAGTACGTCGTTTTTGTATCCCACCTCCGTCGGGGTTTAGGCTTCCCGATGGATCCTTTTGTGAGAGGGCTCATGTTTTACTATGGGTTGGAATTCCACGATTTGGCTCCGGAGTCCATCCTCCATATTTCCGCATTTATTGTCGTCTGCGAAGCCTTCCTCCGCGTCACCCCTCACTTCGGCATGTGGCTGAAGACCTTCAATGTGGCGCCGAAGATGATCGGGGGGCGTCAAGCGGAGTGCGGCGGGGCGGCCATAAGTAGGAGGGCCGATGCCCCGTGGCTCGCTGGCTCCTTCCAAGAGGAGCTCGGCCCGTGGAAGCAAGAGTGGTTCTATATTACCGTTCCGAGGGGCCGCAGACAAAAGCCGCCGCCCTTATTCCGGCTGGGACCTCCACGACGGTTGATGTCGTGGGTCACCCAAGGGCTCAACTGGGGGCCGTCAAAGGACGTGCCCCTACTGCAGGGCCGGATTCGAGATCTCCAAACGAGGGAGGTTGATATGGTGGTGGTAATGCAGGTTATGCTGATTAGGTGTCTCCCGCCCTGCAAACGCCGCCCTCTCCGGCTGTGGGACTTCAATCCGGAGGGCCCACAGATTCTTCAACACTTCATGGGCATGACACCCCTGGAGATGTACAAATTATTCTTCGGATCGCAAGAGGCGCGTCCGGAATTGACCGAGGATGCTGGCCTAAGCTGCAATCGCCCGGATACTCAAGTAAGTAGTTCCAAGTCCGGACATACCGTTTGTTTGCCTTTCGATGATTCGCCTTATGACTAACTCCCTTCTACACAGGAGTGGATAGCGGAAGCAAAATTGATATGGTGTCCGGCCCCCCTCCCCGAGACCGCGCCGGATTCCGTGCTGGTCCGGATGCTTGAGGTTGCGCCTCCAGAGGAAGACGAAGGGGAAAGCAGGAAAGCTACTGCCTCGCCTAAGGAGGCTCTTGAAAGAAGGGGGATCAAGAATCCCTCCCTCCAAGGGGAGAAGAGGACTGCCTCCGAGGACCCGGGGGCAAAAGCCCCTAAACGGGGGAAGAAATCTTCGCCAGAGGGTCCTGCGTCCGGGGAGGCCCCGGCCGCACAATCTCCCTTAAAGAATCAGCCCTCCAACGAGCCATAAGTAGAAAGAAAGGAGTTTCATAATAAGGGACATCCCTATTTGTGCTTCTGAGGATAACTAAAGTTTTTACCTTGTAGTTCGGATCTCCGTCCTTCGCAAATGAGCTCGTCTTCGGGGGACCTTCGTCCGGAGATGATGGAGAGCGAGACGCCTCCGTCTGGGGCGCCGTCGGATAGGGCAGACGGGCCTGAAGTGTCGTCACGGAGGAAGCCCCCGGGTTTGGCAAAGCCGGATAGTTCGGCGCCAACTGGTGTACGGCTGAAGGATCTGCTTGAGAAGGCGTCTATCTCAGAAGATCACCACGTATTGATGAGCATGGTGATTGAAAGGATTTCGTCTGCCAAAGGCGGGTTGCGTAATGCCGTCAGGAGTTTGCTGGCGGGGTTTGAGGTACGTAAAAATGACACACCTTTTAATAGTTTTGCATATAGAATGCGCCATGTATAGATAGTAGCCCCTGAGACTCGGTAGGTTGTCGAAATCGACAGCGTGCCGAGGATCAAAATCGCAGGTTTAAATTTCCGCCGTGCCGATGCAGGTGGTGGATCGTCCGGGGGCCAGCCGGACTGATGGAGTTGCTGAACTAAAGCGGCAACTCGTTGTTGCGGATGCGGACATCACGCTGGTCAACAGGCGACTTGATGAGTCGCAAGGTAAGTGTTTCTGTGCGGTCACTTGGTAAGGGAGCCGAAGCCAGCTCCTTACAACATGTGTGTGAAATGCAGATAGTGCCGCTGCTGTGGAGAGCCTTCGGACCAAACTTGCTCAAGCCAAGGAGCAGGCCAGAAGGAGTAATGCGGCAGCCTCGAGGGCGGCCGAGGAGTTAGCGGCCGAAAGGGCCGCACACTGCCGGAGCAGGGAGGAGATGGCCGAAATGGCCATGAAGTTAAAAGATGCTACCGACCGCAATGAGGCTCTTGGGAAGGAGCACCTAGCGGGGCAAGAAGACCTGGGGAAGGCCACCGCCGAAGCCAAGGATGCCCGCTCTGCAACGTGGGCTATAAAGGAAGAGCTGCGCCAGGCCAGAGATATTGTAGCTGGCAAGCCTTTTCTGCTGCGCCGAAGGTTTACGGATCCAAAGTATGCTCAGCTGGGCAAACTGTGGGGTCCAGAGGACCCTTATATGGACTTAGCAGCGAGTGCGGCGGATGCCGTTGTGCATTTTCGAAGCTAGAAGGATCACAAGACGGAAGAGCTGTTTTGGTCTCAATTCCATAGTCCGGAGTGTTCACTTCCGCTGACCGACCGTTTGGCCGAGTGGGCTGAGCTAAATAGGTTGTCCGGGCTTGCTATGACGGATATAGTGACCCATGTCTGGTCGGATAGGCCCGAGCCGAAGAGTTACTTTGGCTTATTGCAGCAATTTCTTGGGGCGGTGCCGCATATGAAGGCAATGAAGCGGTCGGCCTGCATAGAGGGTGCGCGGATGGCACTCGCCCGTGTGAAGACACATTGGACAGAGATGGATGCCACCGCTGTTGCGACCCGGGTTCGGACGATAACCGGTTACCCGCCGAGCACTATTTTGGCGAAGTGCTGCGTGGTGCTCGTGTAATAGAGTCGCAGTGCTCAAAAAATGTTACGTTCGAATGAATGTTTTTATGATGTAAAACAATATTTATGATGTAAGCGCCTTTTATACTTGTGCGTTCAAGTAATAGAATATCTCCTATGCGGCCGTTCATGTATACGTGTGTATAACCTGAAAGATGGCAGTCGTCGGCTTCAGCCCCCACGCACAAGGTGCGGGGGTGTTCGCAAAAAATAGCGCGTTTTCACACTTAACCCGACGTCTCGGTCCTGTAAAGGAGGTGGTAGCGTAGCAAACGAGGCAACCGGACTATAATGCTTTATCACTTTCACTTAGCCATGGAGTTTGAGGGTGGGGCTACGACATAGCCCCTGGGGGCACCGCGCTCTCTGAATTTGGGGCGCGTATGTGCCTGACCGGGAAACGGCCCTTCATCAAAGCGGAGGAATTCTAAACATTCCCATGGTCGATCGAGTGGTTGACCAGTCTCTCACTGTATCATGACAGTCAGTTTTCGGCTTTCTCTACTGAGGTGCTCGCCCAGCCGAACTGGGGCACAATCGCAGTAGTTCTCCTGGTGCCGCGTTAGCCGATGATACGGAACGTAAGGCAGCAAAACAAAGGAGCCGGGCAAACCCAACATTTGACCAAAGACATGATTCGGAGCTGATGCATATAAGGCCTAGCTCGAGACGCTGAACACTCCCAAAGGTGTTCGGTCTTTACAATAGCGGGCAAAACAATGCCCTAAGCCCCTTGTGTCCAGGTACGGGCAAGTTCTTCTGGCGCGGCCTATGCCAAAATGCCAGTCTCCACTCTGGTTATAATGAGAAACCAGGGGATTATAACAACAAGAGACAGTAAGAAAGGTTTACGTAGGGTCTTAGTCTGAAAAGTGTCCTTGCAACGGGTCCCTACTGCACGTCTACGCCTATGTCTCCGTTGTGCCGTATCCTGGATGGGTGTGCACGCTGTTCATCTGTAAAAAGAGAGGAACTTAGTTTGAAAATAAATCGTGCGAGAAAGTGCATAAAAAATTGAAATATAGATTAATAAAGCTGAGCCTATGCTAGCTCATTATGGCTTATATGTACAAACCCTTGTGAAGGGGTGTGCGGCTAGGTAGCCCCTAGCTTATTTATTCCGGACTCGTCCAGCCGTGTCCGGGGTCTCGGGCGACCTTTTAATGAAATGATGCCACGTGGACCGGGCATTTTAAGCATAAGAGACGCGTAATGTGGTATTGCATTGAAGCGGACGAAAGCTTCCCATCCCAGTGATGCTTGATATCTACTTTTAAATGGGGCGACATGAAAGGTTAGCTTTTCTTGTCGGAAGTTGTCAGGTGACCCGAACACAACTTCTAGTAATAATGAACCTGTGCACCTGGCGTAAGGGCCTGGCGCCACTCATTTGAAGGAAGTGCGGCTATGCCGAATTGTAGTAGGGTCTATCCCAACTTGCGGATTATGTCCGGATATAGCAGGTTTAAGTCACTGCCGCCGTCCATCAAAACCTGCATGAATTGCAGTCCGTCTATTATGGGATCCAATATCAGGGCAGTCTATCCTGCGTTCCGGATACTTCTGGACTAATCCAGATGGTCGAAAGTGATTGGTTTTGACATCCAATCTCAGTGTTCCGCTGGGGTGGACCGTGCGACACTTGTCTTAGCGAGTGCCGTGTTGGTTTTCCGTACTATCACATGAAGTGAGTTTACTGTTTTGAATTCTTGTGGGAAAGTCTTTTGACTTCCGGTGCTCTGCTGGTGGGGTTCGTCATCGTCCTGCTTGGTGCATCGAGCCCTTTGTGTCCGGCGTTGAGTCTGCCGGACTATTTAAAAAACCCAACAATTTCGGTTGGTATGGTTTGCAGGCCTTCCGGAGGTACTGTGGATTTGACATATCCGATCTAAAATTTTGTTTAAATTTGATAGCTCGTCGCTGTTGTCCTTAAGAGGCAGTGTTTTATTGTTTGGCCGCGAGCTTTTGACTCCGGCGTTGACCGCCGTGCCCTTTGGGCTTTTTTCTTTATTCCGGCGCTGATCTTTCCTGCGCCGTGATTTTCCGTTTCCATCTCTGATCTCGGATGTACTCGGGTCTCTGGTGCTGTATCTTGCTAGCCAGCTGTCTTCTCCTGCGCAAAAGCGCGTCATGAGGCTTGTTAGCGTGGCCATTGTTCTTGGCTTCTCTTGGCCGAGGTGTCTGGCGAGCCATTCGTTTCGAGCGTTGTGTTTAAAAGCTGCTAAGGCTTCCGCGTCCGGACAGTCGACTATTTGGTTCTTTTTGGTAAGGAACCTGTTCCAGAATTTGCATGCTGACTCTCCGGGTTGTTGGGTTATATGACTCAGATCGTCTGCATCCGGAGGGCGGACATAAGTCCCTTGAAAATTTGCTCTAAACGCGTCCTCAAGCTCTTCCCAACTTCCAACAGTGTTTTCTGGGAGGCTTTTGAGCCAATGCCGAGCTGGCCCTTTGAGCTTGAGGGGTAGGTATTTTATGGCGTGGAGATCATCTCCTCTGGCCATGTGTATGTGTAGTATGTAATCTTCTATCCAGACTCCGGGGTCTGTTGTGCCGTCGTATGCCTCTATGTTTATGGGTTTGAACCCTGCTGGAAATTCATGATCCAGCACCTCATCGGTAAAACATAGCGGGTGTGCGGCGCCCCTGTATTTGGGTGTGGCACTGTCTTCGAACACTTGTCGTGTTGTGTTACTTCCTGGGGCCCTCTTGTTTGGCCCGTAGATGGACCTAGTTGGGCCGTCCGTTTTCCCAGGATCATAAGTCGGCTTGTGTGCGGCGCCGCTTGTCGCTTTTGGCCTATCATCTGGCCGTCTATCCGGCCAGGCGGCCTCTTTATTTTTTGACTGTGAGGGCTCTATGGCTTCCTCGTCAAATTCTGGCAGCAGCTTGCGCTTCGGGTAGCTCTTTGTTTGATGGCCATTGCCATATTTGTCTGCGGTCTTGAGTACTTTGCTCCACTTCATTCTGAGTATGTCTTCCGCTGTTTTGAGCTTCCGTTTTTCCTTCTTCAAACTTCTTGCAGTGGCGACGAGTCTTTTGTGAAGGTTCTTATGCTCCGGTGGTGTGTCTGGACTGTTGATTGTTCCGTGAAGGGGTTGATTATCCGGTTCGTCCTGTTCGGATGGTTGCTTGGTTGTATGTTCGTCGTCCGCTAGTTTGCCCTGCTCTATCGCTGGGTCGTTAGGAATGCTACTTTGATCGAGGAAGGACTTAGGGCGGCGTCTACGTCGCTGTTTTGGTTGTTTATCGGCGGGATTATCCTCTGCCGCGTCCCATTGTTCCTCGTTATCGCTTCCCTTTGGGGTGTCCACCATATATATGTCATGTGACGAGGTGGCCTTCCAGTGGCCTGTAGGCGCTGGTTCTTGATCGTCTCCGGCATTGTCGTCCATACCGTTGATGTCTTCGGAGTCGTAGTTTAGCACGTCGGTTAGATCGTCGATGGTGGCTACGAAGTGGGTGGTGGGTGGGCTCTGAATTTCTTCATTGTCCGCATCCCGACCATCCTGGCCGTAGTTCGGCCAGGGCTCTCCGGATAGCGAGGGATGCTTCAACGAATTTAAGATGTCGCCGAAGGGTGAGTGCTGAAAGGTGTCCACATCGGTGAATTCCATGATCGGCGCCCAATTGGATTCGACTGGCAGGGGCCTAGGAGGTTCGTAGTCCGGCAGGGGGTCCGGCACCTCGGAGTCATGGGCTTTATGCGGGACAAGGTAAGTGTTCGGCTCCATCGCCGTAGAAGTTGCAGCTCCCGAGGCGGTGTCCAACCATCCGTCCTCGATCTGTGCGATCGTCTCAGGACTATGGGTTGGAGCGGATTCGTGTGCGGCCTCCAAGGTGCTGTCCGGCGGCAGAGTTAGGTCGTGCCCGTCGTGGCAGCGCGGCACGCTCGGCTGTGGCTTAGATCCATCGAAGATCAAGTCCCTGTGGATATCGGCCGTGAAGTTTAGGCTTCCAAACCTGACCTGACGGCCAGGGGCGTAGCTTTCGATCTGCTCCAGATGGCCAAGTGAGTTGGCCCGCAGTGCGAAGCCGCCGAATACGAAGATTTGTCCGGGGAGAAAAGTCTCACCCAGGACTGCGTCGTTGTCGATTGAAGAGGCCATCAAGCCTATCGGTGACGACACAGAGGAACTCTCAATGAAAGCACCAATGTCGGTGTCAAAACCGGCGGATCTCGGGTAGGGGGTCCCGAACTGTGCGTCTAGGCGGATGGTAACAGGAGACAAGGGACACGATGTTTTACCCAGGTTCGGGCCCTCTTGATGGAGGTAAAACCCTACGTCCTGCTTGATTGATATTGATATTGTGGATGTTTACAAGAGTGGATCTACCACGAGATCAAGGAGGCTAAACCCTAGAAGCTAGCCTATGGTATGATTGTAATGGTTGTTGTTGTTGTGTCCTACGGACTAGAGCCATCCGGTTTATATAGACACCGGAGAGGGCTAGGGTTACATAGAGTCGGTTACAATGGTAGGAGATCTACGTATCCGTATCGCCAAGCTTGCCTTCCACGCCAAGGAAAGTCCCATCCGGACACGGGACGAAGTCTTCAATCTTGTATCTTCATAGTCTTGGAGTCCGGTCGATGATGATAGTCCGACCGATGATAGTTCGGCTGATGATGGTAGTCCGGCTATCCGTACACCCCCTAATCCAGGACTCCCTCAGTTAGTGTACATCAAACTATGAGAGTACATATAAAGGAGCATGCAACTGCAACTTGACTCGGTCAGGTACCGTCTTGGTGTTGATGCTCATGAGGTTCATCTGATCTTGCCAAGTCCTGTTGTGTCAGCAGTGCTTCGGAAGTAGTGTTAGGTGTGAAGGCAGCTTGGGAACTGGCCAGTTCTGGAGCAAACGAATGAGTAACTGGTTGAGATGCTGGTACAGTTGAAGCGGATGCTGCAGCTAGTGGAGCAGGTGATACTGTGTTTGTAGATTTAGCCGGTGGACTTGGACCTTCTACTGCACTATAAGTACCAGCAGAATCTCGATGGCAGAACCTTTTCCATTTCAGCCGACGAGTAACAGCACTCCCTACTATATTATTTTCCTTGCTCTTTTTTGATTTTGCCATGTCAAGTTGTACCCAGAACACAAAAGAATAAAATCACTCTTCAGAACTCATTGATGCATGATACAGACAAGCAATACTTTGATGTAAGACGATCGTATGAGGATGGAATATGTAAGAAAAACAGGACGACATGACATATTCATAGCTACGATGTGCAAACTAAGCAGAAGGATTTTCAAGAAAATAGAAGTAATGCAAGCTAGACACCATATGAAAGATGCAACCAATATTACTCTGCCAAGTTAAAAGTGTCTTGTCATAAGTGGCAATTCGAAAAATTAGAAGCAGTACAACATAGAAATTAATGCAAGATGCAACCACTATCAAACTGCCATGTTAAAAGCGTCCAATCATGAGTTATTGATGCAGGATACACAACAGCGGTACTTTGATGTAAGAACATGGTATGATAGATAGATGCAGTGTATTCTAGACACGGAAAGCCATGTCATATGCACATGTATAACGTATAAACTCAGCAGGCGCAATTTAATCAAAATAGAAGAAATACAGGCTAGACAACATATGCAACATGAAACCAATTATCACACTGTCAACTTAGAGCAAGCACCTGCGATGGTGGAGTACGGGAGATGAACTCATCATGTAGACTTGGGGCTTCACCTTCATTAGCAGTAGCAGTGGCAAATCTAGAGAGTCTCTGTTTGCGTCGATGCGGAGTACCACCAACATCCCCTAACTTACTCTTTTCCTTCCTATTTTCTGATATTTCCTTATGAAGTCAAAACCACAAGAAGATGAATAAAATTAGCTCTGCATAACTGGTTGATGCATGATACAGACGAACACTACTTTGATGTAAGGCAAGCGCAGGATAGGACATGGAATATATACAAAAAAAAGACATCGTTTCATATTCACATGTACGATAGGAGGATGGAATATGTATGAAAAAACAGTAAGCGGAAGGCATTTCAACAAAATTAGAAGAAATGAAAGGTAGGCACCATATGAACACGCAACCAATATAACTCTATCAAGTAAAAAGTGTCTCGTCGTAAGTGCCATTTCAAGAAATTAGAAGCAGTACAAGCTAGAAGACAATGCAAGATGCAACCTACATCACAGTCCCAAGTTAAATGTGTCTTATGGGTAAGTGATCGTTGCAGGTATAAGTTGTAAGCTACGGAGATGCAATTCTACATAATGAGAAGCAATACAAACTAGACATCATACAGAAAACGCAACCACGTATAATAGTTCCAAGTAAGAGCAAGCACCTGTGATGGTGGAGTAGGGGAGATGTGCTCATCATGTACACGTATGTTCTAGAAACAGGAACACGTGTCATATTCACAGGCATTATGTGTAAAGTAAGCAGATGCAATTCAAGTTAGAAGCAATACAAGCTAGACATCATACGCAACATGCAACCACATATAATAGTGTCAAGTTAGAGCAAGCACCTGTGATGGTGGAGTAGGGGAGATGTGCTCATCATCTACACAGCTACGTTGACTGTCCAGCCTTGTGTTGTCTTGCGAATCTTGTTGGGAGGATGGCGGAGTAGAATCTATAGAGACCCCCGGTTTGAGTTGCTCCGAAGGACCACCATCATCCACTGACGGACTAATTTCCTTCAGCTGTAATGATTTTGCATTGTGAAGTCAAACCGATAAGAAAATGGAATAAAATTTGCTCTTCAGAACTCATTCATGCATGATACTGACGAACACTACTCGGATGAAAGGCAAACACATGATGCGAGGATGGAATATGTATGAAAACAGGATGGTGTGACATATTCACACCTATGATGTGGTAACTAAGAAGAAGGCATTTCAACAAATTAGAAGCACTGCAAGCTAGACATCATATGAAAGATGCAACCAATATTACTCTCCAAGTTCAAACTGTATGGCGTTTCAACAAATTAGAAGCAGTACATGCTAGAAATCATATGCAAGACACAACCAATATCACAGTGGGAACTTAAAGGTGCCTTATCATAAGTGACTAATGCGGGATATGCAAGAATAGTAGTCTATTGTAGAAACAGGAACACATGTCATATTCACAGGCATTATGTGTAAAGTAAGCAGATGTAATTCAACAAAGTTAGAAGCAATACAAGCTAGACATCATACGCAACATGCAACCACATATAATAGTGCCAAGTTAGAGCAAGAACCTGTGATGGTGGAGTAGGGGAGATGTGCTCATCATCTACACAACTACGTTGACTGTCTAGCCTTGCGTTTTCTTGCGAATCTTGTTGGGAGGATGGAGGAGTAGAATCTGTAGAGAACCTCTGTTTCAGTTGCTCGGAAGGACCACGATCATCCAATGCCTTGCCAATTTCCTTCAGCTTTATTGATTTTGCATTGTGAGGTCATATCGACAAGAAAAAGGAATAGCATTCGCTCTTCAGAACTCATTCATGCATGATACTGGCGAACACTACTCTGATGAAAGGAAAAGTCATTATACGAGGATGGAATATGTATGAAAAATGGACCGCTTGACATATTCACACCTATGATGTGGTAACTAAGCAGAAGGCACTTCAACAAATTAGAAACACTACAAGACACCATATGGAAGGCACAATCAATATCACTCTGCCAAGTTAAAACTGTCTCGTCATAGGTGGCATTCATCAAACTAGAAGCAATACATGCTAGAAATCATATTCAAGACGCAAACCAATATCACACTGCCAACTTAAAGGTGTCCCATCATAAGTGACTAATGTGGGATACACAAGAAGAGTAGTTTCATGTAAGAACATGGTGTGATACACATATATAGTATGTACCAAAAATAGGAAAGTGTGTCATATTCACATGTATCATGTGTAAGCTAAGTAGATGTAGTTTACACTAATTAGGAGCAATACGAGCTAGACACCATATGCAACATGCAACTAGATATCACACTGCCAAGTTGGAGCAAGCACCTTGGATGGTGGAGTAGGGGAGCGGAGACTTGGACCTTGTAATGCACTATCAATACAAGGAGAATCAGTACATATGCTCCATTTACGTTGCTGCAGAGGACCACCATCATCGCATTCCTTACTCTTTTCCTTCCTCTTTCTTGATTTTGCCTTGTCAAGTCAAACACACAAGAAAAAGGAATAAAATTTGATCTTCAGAACTTATTGATGCATGATACTGATGAACACTACTTTCATGTAAGGCAGCCGCATGATAGGAGGATGGAATATGTATGAAAAACAGGACGGCGTGACATATTGACATGTATGATGTATAAAGTGTAAACTAAGCACAAGGTGCTTGAACTTGTTAGAATCGATGCAAGCTAGAAACCATATGAAAGATGAAACCAATATCACTCTGCTAAATTAAAAGGGTGCCCTAACAAATGTATTTGACCAAATTAGAAGCAATACATGGCCACAGGCTAGAAATAATATGCAATATGCAACGAATAAAGGTGACTCATCGTAAGTGATTGATGCAGGATACAGAAGAGAGGTAGTTTCATGTAAGAACAAGGTTAACATGTAGATGTAGTGCGTACGAAAAATAGGAAGGCATGTCATATTCACAGGTATAGTGTGTAAACTAAGCAGATGCAATTTACCCTAATTAGAAGCATTACAAGCTAGACATCGTATGCAACATGCAACCACATATCACACTGCAAAGTTGGAGCAAGCACCTATGATGGTGGTGTAGGGGAAGTGCGGTCTTTAGGTACAAAGCAATGTTCAATATCTTCATTTAGGCTTGTTGTTTCTTGAGAATCATGTGGAGAGGATGAAATTGCATTCTTTATAAGAGTATTGTGTCTCATATTAACCCACGCGCGTGACTGTCTCATCATAAGCGATAGACGCAGGATACACAAGAACAGTAGTTTGATGTAAGAACATGGTGTGATAGGCAGATGTAGTATGTACCAAATACAGGAAGGCGTGTCATATTCACATGTATAATGTGTAAGCTAAGGAGACGCAATTTAACAAATTAGGAGCATTGATGAGGGATACACAAGAAAAGTAGTTTGATGTAAGAACATGGTTAATAGAAAGACGTAGTATGTACCAAAAACAGGAAGGCATGTCATATTCACAGGTATAATGTGTTGACTAAGCAGATGCAATTTACCCTAATTAGAAGCATTACAAGGTAGACACCATATGCAACATGCAACCACATATCAGACTGCCAAGTAAGAGCAAGCACCTGCGATGGTGGTGTGGGGGAATTGCGATGATCAACTAGAGAGCTATGTTGACTATCTTCATTTAGCCTTGCTGTTTCTTGAGAATCATGTGGGGAGGATGACACTTCACTCTTTAAACGAGTAGGGCGTCTCACAGTAACCCACTCGGGTGACTATCTCATCATAAGTGATTGACGAGGGATACAAAAGAGCATTAGTTTGATGTACGAACATGGTTAATAGACATATGTAGTATGTATAAAAAACAGGAAGGCATGTCATTATCAAAGGTATAATGTGTAAAGTAAGCAGATGCAATTTAACCAAATTGGAAGCAATACAAGCTAGACACCATATGCAACATGCAACCACATTTGACAGCGCCAAGTTAAAGCAAGCACCTGGGATGGTTGTGTGTGGCAATTGAGATCATCAACTACAGAGCTACGTTTACTGTCTCCAACTGTTGACACTGCACCCATTAGAGCGCTAAAACGCTTAGTGCTTATCTTTGAATTACACTGGAGCGACTTCTCTCTTTTCTTTTCTGCATTCATCAACACTTCGTTAGAGTCTGAAATACCCATGCATAAAAAAACAATAGTGTGAGTATGGGTGAAGTGTGTGCACAATTAGTATAGTGCAAAGGTAGCAGATAGCAGGTCGGTGAGAAATAAATGATGGGAGACATATGATAGCTCTACAACATGCATGGCACACTAAATTACTACAGGATTCTATGAAAATAACAGTCGACTGAAAGCAAACAGGTCAGTCCATTTTTTCTGCACCGTCCGATGTACAAAGAACGGGCAGATCGCCTTCATCTACCTCCAGCCAGTCAGTGTTGACGATCTTCCTTGAAACTCCGGCGACCACTGGCCCAGTATTCCTCCCCTGCCTGCTCCCTCCCCTTGACCTCACCGCACCACCGTGC
>NC_041393.1:155673753-155677517 GCF_002162155.2 Triticum dicoccoides | reverse complement strand
CCTGCCGACCTCCAGATTGGGCGCAAGCAGCTCCTGCGCCCCACACCCATGTGATAGACACCAATGCACCGCTTCCCCGGGGAACAGGCGGACTAGGTGCTCCGCGCGCCTAAGCGGGTGCTGCTTCTTTTAATTGCGGTTCGACTGACCCTGAATTGAAATCCAAGCGGGCTACTGACCTCTAGCAAAGGTGAAATAGTAAAAGGGAGGAAACCTTGTGCATTTAGTATCACGAAGAAGATGCAGTAAGAAGCGCTCAACTAGTTTCTTTCGTGGGATGAATACGGTGTGAGCGGAGACGTAAGATTTGCACGAATAAGGGAAGAGGAGTACCTCTTTCTGCTGGCAGTGCTGTGTCCTCCTTCTGTTTTTCCGACGATCTTCTTGTTGTTCGCCGGAAACCAGAAGTTGTGGAGGACGGTGCAGCCTTGGATGAACCCATGGACAAGTTGTTGAGTGTGGTGCGGTGGCCGTCTATCAGCAGCGGGGAAGTAGATCCGAGGCGGCGAATGACGGCATAGCGGGAACAGCTCCGGTGCGGTGGACGGTTGCGACAGTGGAGCCGCAGCAGTGAGGCGCAGGACGGTGTGGTTCTGGTACGGTGCACGTCAGCATCAGCGTCGTGGAGGCAGCTCTGCCTCGGCTTCAGCAGCTAAGTCCTTGAGAGCGTTGCGGTTGCGGTTGCGTTGGATGACGACGTTGAGGTACCGGCTTCGGCGTGATGGAGGAGGGCGGCGGTGGATTGGCCGCTATGGGGTGGAGGACGGAGGAGGCTGGGGTTTCACGGCTAGTGGAGAGGGTGTTTTCGCGCCCACGGAGTATGAATGGGGAAACGGAGGGAGGCGGGGAACTAAGGGGGAACAATGTTCCGGTTTGAGACGCACTTGTTTGAAATTTGGGGAAAGTTACAAACTTTGCCCCCATCTAAAATTTCAGACATATTGCGAGTTGGGGGTAGGACAGTCATGTCAGGTGTCCCAAATGTGGGCGGGATAGATTTCGACTGAGCACATGGGTGTTTAGGCGCCCACGGCATATGAATGCTTCTCGGAGGCGGTTGAGACTGGCGTCTTGGTGAAGTTACAAACCTACCCCTGTTTAGACCTTTGGACATCGGGCCGATAGGCTACACGGGCCAGAGTCAGGACAGGAATTTCCTACCACCAAAACATTAGTCTCACGCGGTTTCTGGTGACCAGAGGCCTATTTGGCACTTCATTCAATATTTGGGAGTAGAAGCATTAACGTTATCGGTTCTCTTGAATTGAACTTTCAGGATTTGTCAAACTTCACATATCTTTACTCTTGAAAATCCTAAAGCTACGATTATTTTGGAATGGAGGGGGTACATTTGAATATACATTATACACGAGTATATATTAAAAAATATGCAACTTACCTCAGTTCATGCATGGTTCCAGATATAATCTCCTTGGTTGCAAAAAAAAGTTAGATATGCGTATGAATATATATAGCATGTTCAAACTCACAACAAAGATTGATGCCCCCTTTTACATCTGATTTATAAATGCCATTATCTCGGGTTCAAATAGATGAATGCACTTCCTATGAATTCGAATCTTCGAAACCCCCTTTATGTTGAATTCGACACGTATTTTATTTCATAGCTAGCAATTTGGAATGTATTCATGCAAGTGACAAATGTATAAAGTGCTTCACACTAACAACATGGAGTGCACTAATTAATGTTTATATATGAATTGAAAAAGCGTCCATTGCTTGTATTTCAAACTGCTCTCACTCTATGGATCGGTAATATGAAATAAACACATGCACATGCTAGAATTCAATAGAGTATGGGTGTCTGATAGACCGATTTTTGTCCATACGCAATTTTGCAAAATTCATGATCTCATCCAAAAATAATAATGCCATTTATATTTTAATTTAATGCGTAGAACCGCCTTTTACACGTAGATGCACTATGCCTCGCCCCGTTCTCACAAACGCGTTATATATCTCTCTATCTAACGCGTAAGTGTGCACACTTTATATGCATCGACATTTCTCTTTCACACATGCTCACAATCTCTCTTAGGGTGTCGGGGTGTCTCACGCACATGCTCTCTCTATTTCTCTCTCTCTCTCTTTCTGACTACTATGTACCACTCTTTTCACTAATCTCAGTTGGAAAACACTATTTCTCTCACATGCATATATACACATGCATGGTCTCTACTAGCCCTCTATACACACATATATGTGCCTACGTGTCTCACGCACGCACATTATCTTTAGGCCTCTCTCGCACACATTGCCCCCCCCCCCCGACACACCTCTCTCTTAGAAGTTGGCAGATATGATTTCATCATATCATTCGGTAGGATATCCCTGGCTGTTAGGCTGGATGGTAATACGAGGCAAAGTTTTACCCTAGTTCGGATCGGAACCTTGCAGTTGAAGAAAGAGCCTACTCCTGGTATTGTATATTAGTGATAGGGGTGTGTACAAAGTACACGTGAATACCAGGCATTGTGCGTGTGTGTATACTATCGACGAACTAGCCCCCAAGCTTGTATAACATACTAAGGGCCTAGGGTTACAAATCATATATAGTCGGCTTATCACCAGTGGGGATAGAGTCCTCCGCAACTCTGGTAGCTTCGTGTTGTACGCCGAGTCCTCCAAATGGGTCTTCGTATAACACGTCTCGGTCTAACCTATATGTGGTGCAGGATGGAACCGACCCATGAGTCTTCATGTTGACCCACCACAACTAGAAATGATGTGCCCACCACACAACACACGCAATCGGCCACTAAGAAAATAAGCATATACAATAGTACAACGGTATCTAGCTCACGATACGTCTCCATATTTTGTTGATGACACTGACGGACTTTACATTTGATGCGTGCTCCGTATTTTGTTGACGACACTTACGGTCATTGTATTTGAAGCGAAAGCACGATATGGTCACTGGACTTTAGAATAATCTCATCACGGTTACCACATACATTTTGTCGTGCTAACCAACATGTGGTTGGATGGTTAGAGGAGAGTGGTTTCTCGAGCCCACCAAGGTTAAAGTCCCAGTGCTCGCATTTATCTTGTGTTAATTTAAGTATATTCCAGTGATGTACGTTCAGTGGGAGGAGACGTTCCACTCGACTACGAGGCACCTATGGTGACTTTGTAAAATCTCAAGATCATAAATGCTGGCCCACTCTCTCGAAGGTGCTCATAGGGGTAGGGTTCACGTGTGTGCGCTTATAGTGGTGAGTGCTTGCACGTATATATGAGCCCTTGCATCTGTACCGTGTTAAACAAATACATGTCATGATTATACAGTCACTGGCTCACCCGTACAACTCCGTATTTTGTTGATGACACAATCAATTGACCAGTCAAACGTTCCACACGGCGCAACTAGCGTTGCACCATCGGGGCGCGTAACCGTGGGGCCCACCTGTCAGCCCGTATATGAAAGAAAGAAATGGTAGTTTGAGTCTGTACTGTGTTAATAAAATAGGAGTACATTTTAGGGTGATCATACGGTAACTGGCTCACCATACAGCTCCGTAATTTGTTGACAACACGATCGATTAACCAGTCAAACGGTCCACATTCAGCAGCGCACATTACCATAGGGCCCACCCGTCAGCGCGTATATGAAGGACAGAAATGGTAATAAACTAGTGGTCAGTGGGTATTCGAAGTCGTGAGACCTCTGGTTGGTAGTCACCGGCGGTTGGGGGCGTTCATTGGGCGGTGGTGTGGGGATCCCCGGAGAAAAAGCTCGG
>NC_041393.1:155635319-155673488 GCF_002162155.2 Triticum dicoccoides | reverse complement strand
GTGGGGAGTGGTTTCGGGGAGGGCGGGCCGGCCGCGGGCGGTGGGGGCTGGCGGTTCGGCCGGCGGTGGGTGGCGGCTTAGGGGGGTGGAGTTTTATGATAAACTGGAGGCCCTTGATTTCGTATCCAACAGCTGGAAAATCTAATGACCAGAGATGAAAAAGTCAGTCGACTGACGTGTCGCCTCACCCTGCACGTACACATGCACACACGCAAGACACGCACACATGTAGGTGTGCAACACTGACACGTACACATAACGTACACACGCATGCATGTTGGCGTGCAACACTGACACGTACACATGCACTCACGAACACACGCACGTACGCACACATGCATGCAACACTGAAACACACCCTTGCACGCACACAACACTCGCACGCCTGCATGCACACAGCACAAGACGCAAGACACACGCTCAACCTATACGTGCATGCACCCTTTGTTAAGGACATGGATTGTTACGGGTATTAATCAATCTTATCTGTGATAAGCAGAACATTGATGTTTGCAGCGGTCTTTATGAATCACAACGTATCAAACGGGCTATCAACATAGTAGGATTAACTACATGAAAAAGATGATGTCACACTCAATGAACAATCATCGGTTTATGAAATGCCCGCTTCTGACCGCCCTGGCCCACCAAAGGTTCCTCTGCTGTGCGCTGCCTGCGTTGGGTCACTGACATGCAGGCCATGCACCCAAAGAGCCCACACGTCAGTGGAAGAACGGCGCGGTGTCCTAGGTTAGAGTCGAGGGCGCCACTCGCGGAACGCCCGGCTGAACACGCCTCCGTGCCACATTCAAACGCCTCCATGAAGCCCGCCCGTGTGGAAGCCGAGAAATCCACTCTGGACACACGTCCGTTCATGACCTGGCCGGCGTTAAACGCAACGCCGGCCAAGCTCCTCCCGTCCGCCGTCTATTTAATCTCCTATTTAAACAAGGCCAAACGCCGGCCAAGAATCAGACACCTCCGCCGCTCCCATATCTCCTCCACCATTTTGTCCACTCTTACAATGGCTTACAAAGAGTAGTTATTCCGCATCCAAGCCGGCTGGGTAGCCCGCCGGATACGAGCTATGCAGCTCGCTAATCCACCTCCCTCCCCTTGCCCGACGGAGCCAGTTGTCGCCCCAAGCCGGCGCGCGGTTCAGCAACTCGCCGCTCCAGGCCAGCTCAATGAGGAGCGGCGCACGGGGCGTCGTTGCTGCCGTCCACGCCGCCGCCTTGTACCGCGTCTCTCGTTTCTGTGGCCGAGACTCCCATGCCAGCGGCCACACCATGCAAGCAGCGACAAAAGCCGGGTGCGTGGAGAGCGACAAGTCGGTGGCCAGCGCTGCTACGTCTTGAGCTTGCGTTGGTTTTCCTCGAAGAGGAGAGGGTGATGCAGCAATAGTAGCGTAAGTATTTCCCTCAGTTTTTGAGAACCAAGGTATCAGTCCAATAGGAGGCTCCTCAAAAGTCCCACGCACCTACACAAACAAACAGAGAACTCGCAACCAACGCAATAAAGGGGTTGTCAATCCTTTCACGACCACTTGTGAAAGTGAGATCTAATAAAGATAGTATGATAAGATAAATATATTTTTGGTATTTTATAATATATATGCAAAAAGTAAAGATGCAAATAAAAGTAGATTGAAAGCAAATATGATAAGAGATAGACCCAGGGGCCATAGGTTTCACTAGTGGCTTCTCTCAAGATAGCATAAGTATTACGGTGGGTGAACAAATTACTGTCGAGCAATTGATAGAAAAGCGCATAGTTATGAGATTATCTAGGCATGATCATGTATATAGGCATCACGTCCATAACAAGTAGACCGACTCCTGCCTGCATCTACTACTATTACTCCACACATCGACCGACTCCTGCCTGCATCTAGAGTATTAAGTTCATAAGAACAGAGTAACGCATTAAGCAAGATGACATGATGTAGAGGGATAAACTCAAGCAATATGATATAAACCCCATCTTGTTATCCTCGATGGCAACAATACGATACGTGCCTTGCAACCCTTTCTGTCACTAGGTAAGGACACCGCAAGATTGAACCCAAAGCTAAGCACTTCTCCCATGGCAAGAAAGATCAATCTAGTAGGCCAAACCAAACTGATAATTCGAAGAGACTTGCAAAGATAACTCAATCATACATAAAAGAATTCAGAGAAGATTCAAATATTATTCATAGATAAACTTGATCATAAACCCAATTCATCGGATCTCGACAAACACACCACAAAAAGAGTTTACATCGAATAGATCTCCACAAGAGAGGGGGAGAACATTGTATTGAGATCCAAAAAGAGAGAAGAAGCCATCTAGATAATAACTATGGACCCGTAGGTCTGTGGTAAACTACTCACAACTCATCGGAGGGGCAAGGATGTTGATGTAGAAGCCCTCCATGGTCGATTCCCCCTCCGGCAGAGTGCCGGCGAAGGCTCCAAGATGGGATCTCACGGATACAAAAGGTTACGGTGGTGGAAATTGTGTTTCGTCTGCCTCCTGGGTGTTTTCGGGGTACCTAGGTATATATAAGAGGAAGAAGTACGTAGGTGGCCGCCCGAGGGGCCCACGAGATAGGTGCGTGCCCTATAGGGGGGCGCCCTCCTATCTCGTGGTAGCCTCGGCAGCTTCTTGGCTTGCACTCCAAGTCCTCTGGATCACGTTCGTTCCAAAAATCACACTCCCGAAGGTTTCATTCTGTTTGGACTCCGTTTGATATTCCTTTTCTTTGAAATACTGAAATAGGCAAAAAAACAGCAATACGGGCTGGGCCTTCGGTTAGTACGTTAGTCCCAAAAATGATATAAATGTGTAAAATAAAGCCCATAAACATCCAAAAGGGGTAATATAATAGCATGGAACAATCAAAAATTATAGATACGTTGGAGACGTATCAAGCATCCCCAAGCTTAATTCATGCTCGTCCTCGAGTAGGTAAATGATAAAAAAGAAATTTTGATGTGGAATGCTACCTAGCATAATTCTCAATGTAATTTTCTTTATTGTGGCATGAATGTTCAGATCCAAATGATACAAAATAAAAGCTTATAAAACATAAAAATAATAATGCTTCAAAGCATACTAACAAATAATCATGTCCTATCAAAATAGCATAGCCAAAGAAAGCTTATCCCTACAAAATCATATAGTTAGGCCATTCTTCGTTTTCATTACACAAAATACTCCCATCATGCACAACCCCGATGACGAGCCGAGCAATTGTTTCATACTTTTTAACGCGCTTCAGCTTTTTCAACTCTTACTCAATACATGAGCGCAAGCCATGGACATAGCACTATGGTGGTATATGGTGGTGGTTATGAGGACTGTCACGTCCCTAGCCTTGCTATGCACTTGGACTAGCTTGTTGCTGCATCATGTTTAAAATTTCATTTAAACCTGAAATGGGGATGTCCAAACCCTAGTACCAAATGGAATTCAAATAGGTTCAACCTAAAAATATTTTCAATAAATCCAAATGGCTTTCAAAAATGTTCATCATTTCTGGAAAATGCTAGAAACCATAACCAGAGGTGTTGCACATTTTTCCATGATATATTTGGTCACTGAATTAAATCATATGTACTTTGCATTTGGGCATTTAAATGCTAGTAAATAATTTAAATGCTCAAATAATTCTGGAAATAAGTGTGGGCTGTTGGAATTAATCTAAACAGATCCTATGATTATTTTCAGGATTTTTGAAGGTGTCTACCTATTTTTAATAAAGCCACAAACTTACAGAAAAAATAGAAAACAGAAAGAACTAGAAAGAGAGAGAGAGAGAGGATACCTGGCCACTTACCCATCCCAGCAGTGCGGCCCACTGGCCCAACTGCTAGTCGTCATCTCCACCGCGCCAGTTGGACGCCGAGCGCGTGCCCGACGCACGCGCACGGCCGTGCGGCCACGCCACCTGCCTGCCTGCCTGCGTCCCCGGGACAGCGCAACGCCGCGGGCCTTCCTCCTCGGTGCCGTCCCGATCGATCCGGCCTCTCATTCCTCCCCCCTGCTCTCTCCCTCGCCGTTTTCCCATCTCACCGAATGCGCCCGCCGCCACCGACGAGCACCACCGCGGCCATCGCCTCTCCCTCGCCCCCTCGAGCAACCCAGAAGCTCCGCCACATCTTCCTCGTCCTCTCCATCGAGCTACACGGCGCCGGAGGCCCTGCATCATCACCATCTTCGTCATCTTCGTCGCCGGCCGCCGGAGATCCCCTTCGCCACTGCACACGCTCTGGTGCTTCCCCGAGCACGCCGAAGCCACCCCTGCATCCGCCGTGAGCCACTGACCATCCTCCCCCTCTCCGTTCTCTCTGCCACTCGCCGTAGTCGCCGCACCAAGCACACCCGCTCGCGCCGCCTCCTGAGCTCGCCGCCGACGTGGCTCCGGCCATGCAGCGGCCCCATCGTCCTGTCCACTAACCTCGCTGCATCTCGTAGGGCCCGTAGATGCCTCGCACGCGCCGACTCGTCCACCGTAGCCTTGATCCCGAGCTCACCCGAGCTCCGGCGACCGCCAAGGTCGTCGCCGGCGACAACTCCGGCCACCCCAGCCTCCGCCACCACCACGGTTGGGTGCGGACGAGCGTCCGCATCCCGTAGCTGAGCTTTGCGCGCCAAACGGCGCTCTGTAGGCGAATCCCGCAGTGCACCACCGCGCCTGGACCCGCCGGTGGCTAAACGCCGGCGACCGTTGACCCGTTGACCGGCGTGGTTTGACCCCACTGCCCGGTTTGACTTCCCCCTCTCTCTCACTGACTTGCGGGCCCCACCCGACTAATTACTCTAGTTAGCACTAATTAACTAGTTAGGTTAGTTACTACAGTCACTGACTAGTGGGCCCTGCCCAGTTAGTTAGGGCTAACTAACTTAGTTAGTTGACTGGGTCACTGACCAGTGGGCCCCACTGATCAGGTTTGACCTGGTCGACGCCTGTTGACCGCTGACGTCGTAGTGACATAGTGCTGACGAAATTAGTTATTTTCTGGATTTAATTTAATTCAAGAAATTCCAGAAAATTGTATAAACTTCTAAAATTCATAGAAATTCAACCGTAACTCCAAATGAAATAATTTATATATGAAAAATGATCAGAAAAATCCAATCTATCCATCTGCACCATTTTCATGCATGTTAGAACAACTTATAGCTGTTGTTTAGCACAAATCATATAAATGGCATTTAAACCTTCACATATGGAGTTTGAATTTGAATCCTGGATTCAAACCAACTTCATTTAACCTGCTACTAGTTGCATTAGCTCAAACCACATCATATTGCCATGTCATGAGCATGCATCATATTGTTGCATTGCATTGATTGTGTTCTTTCTCTGTTGCCGGTGTTTGTCCCCCCCTTAGTAGACGTTGTTCCGACGATGAGTTCGATGACACCGATGAAGAACTATATTATCTTCAGAAGTGCCAGGCAAGCAAAACCCCCTTGTTCATTCCGATAAAATCCCACTCTCTCGCCCCTGCTCTCTTTTACTGCATTAGGACAACACCGATTCATCTGTTATTTGCTGCGGTAGCTGAACCCCTATATCCTTTGCATGACCTGTCATTGCCACGGTAAATAGATGAAACCCACTAGCATGAGTAGGAGTTGTTTGAGCCCTGATGTGCCTACTCATTCATGCTTGTTGTCATGCCTGCTATTGCTTAGAGTTGTGTCAGGTCTGATTCATCGGGGATGAATCTGAGGTGTGTGAACATGTCCTACTGTTGAGAGCTAAGTGTGTGAACACGATTTGGTAAAGGTAGCGGTGAGAGGCCATGTAGGAGTACATGGTGGGTTGTCTCATTGCAGCCGTCCTCGGGACTGAGTTTTGTGTTTTTGATCCATGAACAACTACTACCACACATTGGGATCCTTAAGTGACTCTCTCGACTTATTAATCAACTTGATCTCTGTCCATGAGTTGCAACTAGTTTCTGGTGTTTGTAGGTAGTGTTAGTAGTCTACCAAGTGGCACCCGGTACAGGTGGGCTTGGGACAGACTAGGCACCGTGGCACAGTGTACCAAGCATAGATCCACCCGTCGAGGTGGGCTTGGGAACCCTGCACACATCGTTTGGGGCCGTGAGTGACACCCCGACCGGATCTCCTTGCGGATGGAACCCGAATAGGTGATAAACCTGGACGAGAGACTTGTGTGGTTAGTCAGGTCGTGGCCGACACCCTCGCTGGGCTTCCGCTTGAAGGTTGCCGAGTACATGTCGTGTAAACGACGGTAAGTGGTGAGAGCATGCGTGAAGAAGTACACCCCTGTAGGGTTAATATGATCTATTCGAATAGCCGTGTCCGCGGTAAAGGACTTCTGGGTTGCCTGTACAGTTCATAGACAAGTGAAAGTGGATACTCTAAAATACGCAAGATAAGCGTGAGTGCTATGGATGGCGTTCTCGTAGGGAGACGGGAGCGGATCCATAGTGGTGTATTGATATGGTGAATATGTGGACTCGTGTGCGCCACCTCAAAAGAGTTACTTGCAGTCGTAGTTTAGGATAGCCACCGAGTCAAAGCTGCCTTGCTGCAGTTAAACCCCACCATCCCCTTTGTTGATAATGATGCATATGTAGTTAGTTTTGATGTAAGTCTTGCTGGGTACATTTGTACTCACGTTGCTTAATTTATGTTTTTGCAAAGAGACTTCAGTCTCGCTAGTAGTACCGCGTGGACTTCGATGTTTAGCTTGTTACCTCAGCTACGATCTTGTGCCCTCGGCAGGATCTGATAGACAGTCAGGCTTCTCAGCCTTTTTCTTTGTAGATGTCTGTACTCAGACATGTTAAGCTTCCGCTTGTGCTTGACTTGTTTGCTCTGAATGTTGGGTCATGAGACCCATGCTTGTAATATCTCGCTCCTCGGAGCCTATTGAATAAATACTTGAGTTGTAGAGTCATGTTGTGATGCCATGTTGTATTTGCACATATCGAGCATATTGTGTGTATGTTATTGAAATGCTTGGTATGTGTGGGATCTGACTATCTAGTTGTTTATCCTTAGTAGCCTATCTTACCGGGAAATGTCTCCTAGTGTTTCCACTGAGCCATGGTAGCTTGCTACTGCTCCGGAACACTTAGGCTGGCCGGCATGTGTCCTTCTTCGTTCCTGTGTCTGTCCCCTCAGGGAAATGTCACGCGATGAATTCCGGAGTCCTGTTAGCCCGCTACAGCCCGGTTCACTGGAGTCCTGCTAGCCCAGTGCTACCGCCTGGATTCACTCGCTGATGACCGACATGTTCGTTGTTGGGTCATGTATGCATGTCCCTGTAAGTTAGTGCCACTTTGGGTTCACGACTAGCCATGTCAGCCTGGGTTCTTTGTCATATGGATGCTAGCGGCACTATCATATACGTGAGCCAAAAGGCGCAAACGGTCCCGGGCCAGGTAAGGTGGCACCCGTGGGAATACCGTGCGTGAGGCCGCAAAGTGATATGATGTGTTACATGCTAGATCGGTGTGACTTAGGATCGGGGTCCTGACAAGGACAAAAAGGGAGAAGATAATCTCACATCAACTAGGCGTATTAACGGGATATATAGAGATGCCCATTAATAGATATCAATGTGAGTGAGTAGGGATTGCCATGCAACGGATGCACTAGAGCTATAAATATATGAAAGCTCAACAAAAGAAACTAAGTGGGTGTGCATCCAACTTGCTTGCTCACGAAGACCTAGGCATTTTGAGGAGGCCCATCATTGGAATATACAAGCCAAGTTCAATAATGAAAAATTCCCACTTAGTAAATGAAAGTGACAACATAGGAGACTCTCTATCATGAAGATCATGGTGCTATTTTGAAGCACAAGTGTGGAAAAAGAGATAGTAGCATTGTCCCTTCTCTCTTTTTCTCTCATTTTATTTTATTTTTTATTTTATTTTTCCCTTTTTTCCCTTTTTTTCTTCTTCCTTTTTTTCTTTGTCCTTTCTTTTTTTTCTTTTTGGCCTTTCTTTTTTTTTCTTTTTTTGTTGTAAAGTCCAAAGTCTCATCCCGACTTGTGGGGGAATCATAGCCTTCATCATCCTTTCCTCACTAGGACAATGCTCTAATAATGAAGATCATCACACTTTTATGGATTTACAACTCAAGAATTACAACTCAAAGCTAGAACAAGATATGACTCTATATGAATGCCTCCGGCGGTGTACCGGGATATGCAATGAACCAAGAGTGACATGTATGAAAATTATGGAAGTGACCTTGCCACAAATACGATGCCAACTACATGATCATGCAAAGAGCAATATGACAATGATGCAACGTGTCATAATAAATGGAACGTTGGAAAGTTGCATGGCAATATATCTCGGAATGGCTATGAAAATGCCATAATAGGTAGGTATGGTGGCTGTTTTGAGGAAGGTAAATAAAGGGTTCATGATACCGGCGAGAGTTGCGCGGTAATAATAAAGGCTAGCAAAGTAGAAGGATGAGTGTGCATATATCCATGGACTCACATTAGTCAAAAAGAACTCATATACTTATTGCAAAAGCCTACTTAGCCCTCAAAGCAAATTACTACTACGCATGCCCCAAGAGGGATAGATTGGTAGGAAAATACCATCGCTCGTCACCGACTGCCACTCATAAGGAAGACAATCAAAAGAGCACCTCATGCAACAAATTTGTCACACAACTTTTACCATACGTGCATGCTACGGGACTTGCCCACTTCAACAAAAGTATTTATAAATTTCATAATTACCCACTAGCATGACCCTAACATTACTACCTTTATATCTCAAAACAATTATCAAGCATCAAATTGATCATAGCATCCAATTCTTTTTCTATGATAGTTTTTATTATACCCAACTTGGATGCTCATCATTCTAGGACCAACTTTGTAAGCATAGCAAATACCATGATTTTCTAAAAGACTCTCAAAAATATATAAGTGAGGCATGAGAGACTAGGAATTTCTTCAAAATTAAGACACCACCGTGCTCTAAAAGATATAAGTGAAGCACTAGAGCAAAAACTATCAATCTCAAAAGATATAAGTGAAGCACATAGAGTATTCTAGCAAATTCTAATCAAATAGGCTTCTCCCAAAAGGTGTGTACAGCAAGGATTATTGTGGTAAACTAAAAAGCAAAGACTAATATAATACACGACGCTCCAAGCAAAACACATATCATGTGGCGAATAAAAATATAGATCCAAGTAAAGTTACCAATGAACAAAGACGAAAGAGGGGATGCCTTCCTGGGGCATCCCCAAGCTTAGGCTTTTGGCTATCCTTGAATATCTTGGGGTGCCATGGGCATCCCCAAGCTTAGGCTCTTGCCACTCCTTATTCTATAGTCCATAAAAGCTTTACCCAACATTTGAAAACTTCACAACATAAAACTCAACAGGAAATGTTATAAGCTCTGTTAGTGAAAGAAAAGAAAACCACCACATAAAGTACTGCAATGAACTAATTCTTTATTTATTTTAGTGTTAAACCTACTGTATTTCAACTTCTCTATGGTTCATAAAATATTTTACTAGCCATAGATGCATCAAAATAAGCAAACAACACAGGAAAAACAGAATCTATCAAAAACAGAACAGTCTGTAGAAATATGTAACTAACGCAAACTTTTGGAACTCTAAAAATCCTACCAAAATAGTAAGTACTGGAAAATTTGTTTATTTAACAGCATCAAAAAGAATCAACGCAGAAGCACGTTTCTGTGATTTAACAAAATTATATTCATGCGTGCAAAGTTTCTGTTTTTCAGTAGAATCAAATCAACTATCATCGTAGGTTATCCTATAGGTTCTACTTGGCACAAACACTAATTAAAAGATAAAAACACATCTAAACAGAAGGTATATGCAAGATTTATTTCTAAATAGGAGCAAAAACAAAAAACATAAACAAAAATGGGGTTGCCTCCCAACTAGCGCTATCGTTTAACGCCCCTAGCTAGGCATAAAAGCAAAGATAGATCTAACGGGTGCCATCTTTGGCACTAAATTCATAAGTAGAGCGCGTGTGATATCTAGGGATTTCTCCCCTTTTTGCAATGGACAAACCCTTAGGCAAGAATTAAAGAGATTCATTGGTAGCAAAAGGTTCCTTAACGATAGAAAGACAATTGGGAAGAACACTTATAGATTTGAGATCCGCGTCTCCCTTACTAGAAGATTCACCCTTATTTTTAGGAACATAAATAAACTTGGCAGTTTTAGTAGGGGGTTTTGGAGTGTTTTTCATGGGGGAAAACGCGGAACCTAAGTTTGTAATGATATCCTCAAGTTTACCAATTCTAGCAGAGTCTAGATCTATTTTTTCATTGACTATAGGTTCTTTTTCTTTAAGATTTTTCAAAGTAACTCCAACCCTAGATCCAAATTGGGTAATGTGATTATGAATCTTTTTGTCCAAATTTTCAATCAACTCAACAGTGGCAATTTTATTTTCAATAACATCAAGCCATTGCATCACATGTTCTAAAGTTAAAACCGTTCTATTAACCAAAAGAGGTGGTGGGCCAAACAAATCTAACATAGCATTATAAGCATCAAACGTGTGGTTACTCATAAAATCACCTCCGGTAGCAATATCAAGAACACATCTATTCCAAGGAGTAATGCCTACATAAAAATTTTGGAGAAGAACGGAAGTAGCAAGCTTCCTAGTATATTTATATTGGGCATTGCAAATTCTATGCCAAACATCTTTTAAACTTTCTCTCTCCCTTTGCTTAAAATTGAGAATTTCTTGTTCGGGAGTGAGAATAAGGATAGGAGGACTAGCCATAACGACAAGGTAAACGTGCTAACACACGGCAAACGGGAAAAGGCAAGCGAAAAAAGAGAGAGGAGGAGATTGGGAAAGAGAGGGCGAATAAAACGGCAAGGGTGAAGTGGGGGACAGGAAAACGAGAGGCAAATGGCAAATAATGTAAATGCGAGGGAGATGGGTTTGTGATGGGTACTTGGTATGTCTTGACTTGAGTGAAGACCTCCCCGGCAATGGCGCCAGAAATCCTTCTTGCTATGTCTTGAGCTTGCGTTGGTTTTCCTCGAAGAGGAGACGGTGATGCAGCAATAGTAGCGTAAGTATTTCCCTCAGTTTTTGAGAACCAAGGTATCAATCCAGTAGGAGGCTCCTCAAAAGTCCCACGCACCTACACAAACAAACAGAGAACTCGCAACCAACGCAATAAAGGGGTTGTCAATCCCTTCACGGCCACTTGCAAAAGTGAGATCTAATAAAGATAGTATGATAAGATAAATATATTTTTGGTATTTTATAATATAGATGCAAAAAGTAAAGATGCAAATAAAAGTAGATTGAAAGCAAATATATAAGAGATAGACCCGGGGGCCATAGGTTTCACTAGTGGCTTCTCTCAAGATAGCATAAGTATGACGGTGGGTGAACAAATTACTGTCGAGCAATTGATAGAAAAGCGCATAGTTATGAGATTATCTAGGCATGACCATGTATATAGGCATCACGTCCATAACAAGTAGACCGACTCCTGCCTGCATCTACTACTATTACTCCACACATCGACCGACTCCTGCCTGCATCTAGAGTATTAAGTTCATAAGAACATAGTAACGCATTAAGCAAGATGACATGATGTAGAGGGATAAACTCAAGCAATATGATATAAACCCCATCTTGTTATCCTCGATGGCAACAATACGATACGTGCCTTGCAACCCTTTCTGTCACTAGGTAAGGACACCGCAAGATTGAACCCAAAGCTAAGCACTTCTCCCAAGGCGAGAAAGATCAATCTAGTAGGCCAAACCAAACTGATAATTCGAAGAGACTTGCAAAGATAACTCAATCATACATAAAAGGATTCAGAGAAGATTCAAATATTATTCATAGATAAACTTGATCATAAACCCACAATTCATCGGATCTCGACAAACACACCGCAAAAAGCGTTTACATCGAATAGATCTCCACAAGAGAGTGGGAGAACATTGTATTGAGATCCAAAAAAGAGAGAAGAAGCCATCTAGATAATAACTATGGACCCGTAGGTCTGTGGTAAACTACTCACAATTCATCGGAGGGGCAAGGATGTTGATGTAGAAGCCCTCCGTGGTCGATTCCCCCTCCGGCAGAGTGCCGGCGAAGGCTCCAAGATGGGATCTCGCGGATACAGAAGGTTACGGTGGTGGAAATTGTGTTTCGTCTGCCTCCTGGATGTTTTCGGGGTATGTAGGTATATATAGGAGGAAGAAGTACGTCGGTGGCCGTCCAAGGGGCCCACGAGACAGGGGGGCGCCCTACAGGGGGGGCACGCCCTCCTATCTCGTGGGAGCCTCGGCAGCTTCTTGGCTTGCACTCCAAGTCCTCTGGATCACGTTCATTCTAAAAATCACACTCCCGAAGGTTTCATTCCGTTTGGACTCCGTTTGATATTCCTTTTTCGAAATACTGAAATAGGCAAAAAAACAGCAATACGGGCTGGGCCTCCGGTTAGTAGGTTAGTCCCAAAAATGATATAGATGTGTAAAATAAAGCCCATAAACATCCAAAAGGGGTAATATAATAGCATGGAACAATAAAAAATTATAGATACATTGGAGACGTATCAAGCGCCTCCGCGTCCGCTGCCATCATCGAGGAGAAGTAGAACACGGGAGGCCGCCGCCGCTTGGGTCCCATGAAAGCCACCGCGGAGGCTACGCGACGTACACAGTAGGTGTCTTGCCGGATCCTTTTGTTGCGAGGACCTTCGTCGATCCCGCATGGACTCCACAAAAGAGGGGGATGTTAGGATGAACTCGAGCCGGTGCCGGCCATGGCGAAGTAGTGGCCGGTGATGAAATCGAACCGGTGCCGGCCAGCATCATCTTCGGCACCAGCCAATGATATCAGTTGGGCAGTGGGGAAGCAAGCTGTCCTTTGCGCTAAAGCATATACCTCCGGGCTCCCGGCAGTCCGGTGATCGTGCTGCCGGACATGAGGAACACAAATCGATCGGCGGGCGACCATTTAGGCCAGGTATTATATACTTGTGCTGTCCAGAACTAGCACCGCATAGTTCATTTGAATGTAATGAAATCCGTCATGTTTGTGTGAAAATCCGGTATTTTATATGATTTCAGTCGTTGTTTATATGAAATATCAGTTTGTCTATGTGTTTGCGTGAATTCCGTCCGGTTGGTTGAGTTGCTGTCGTAATGTGTGCGGCTACGGTTGGATGGCGTTATTTGCGGGTCGTCGGTCGGTCTGCGGGCGGCTCGGGCGGTGTTGTGGGACAAAAAAACACAGCTCGTGCGAGCTCGTCTCCAACGTGCGCGCTGGAGGATGCATGACAGCATGAGCACCCAAGCCATTCCTCGTTCATCGATGGCAAAGGCACTGGTGGACAAATGGGTCGCCAATATTTTGGCTACCCCGGGAAAGATCCAAACAACCCCTCTCAACAGATTCAAATCCCTCGTTCACCGTGGAATTTTGCCATGTGTTGTTTTCATGGACTAGCAAGATGCCCGTGCATTGCACGGAACATCAAGATGCATTTTTTTACAAACTCCCGCATGCATGCAAGGGATGATTAATGTCCTCCTTTGCTAGTACCACGAGGCAAACACCATTAATATTGCATCAATTAGTGTTAGTGGCCTTGTATATCTGCAAATTGTAATTTTGATAGTGGCCCCTTGTATATAAAAATGGAGGGAGAAATATGAGAGATAAGGTGAGGAGGAGTGGGGCGTGGTGGTGATTGGTGGTCGGACTGGGCGGAGGCATGGGGATGGACAGCGCATTATGTCTAGGTTTGTATCTCTCTCACACACACCCACGTAGGTGGGGGACGTGCACGAAGAGAAGAGGTGCACGCACGGCGCACGTACTCCCGTCTCTTTCCCAACCACACCCGCGCGGGTACACGGTGGAGCTCATTTCTGTATGAAAAAGGCAGCCCACATGGTAATTTGGCACGTGTACTGGTTGTCCATTTGGTGGAGGGAGGATCGTCTACCACGGGTGAACAAACAAATTGCGACTTGACGCGTTATGTTAAATTAAAAAAAGAGGCAAACCATGTGGGGCCTACCTTAGAGGCAAGGCTCAATACACTGGAGTACTTTTGATGTGTCCCGTCAACTCGCAGAACGAGGAGAAGCTTGCTTAGTACGCCGTCTCCCCCGCCCACGGGTACGGTGGCTCACAGGGTGAGGTGAAGCTTACTACTACTGTACGCCTTCACGCCCGCTCCCTCGCCCACGCGCGCGGTGGCTCACAGCACGAGGAGAAAATTTTACTACTCCCTCCGTTTACTCCTCGTCCCTACTACGTACTTTGGTTAGTACTCCCTCCATTTACTTATACAAGACCACTATAAAAAATACATTTTGCATCTATACAAGGCCACAGATAGTAATCGATACAAAAGTTACTACTCCCTCCTTTCCAGTTTATGGCTCAATTTCAAAATCTCTCCAACCAAGGTAGACGGTGAGTGGTCGAATTAATTTTGTAGTTTGCACAAGTACTACCTCTCTCTCAGTTTACAGGGTGTGCATGTACCCCCGTCAATTTGAACAACCTAATACAAGTCATATATTACAAAAAATATACCAATATGAACTTCAGATGTTCTATTTTCCAAAGGTCTAATTTTTTTGTTATATAGTTTATATTAGGATGATAAAATTGGCAACCTAGGTATACGCGTAGGACTTGTAAACTGAGATAGATGGAGTACTTAGTACGCTCATTTTTCTCAAGAAGTTATGTTTACCGAGGCATTAATTAAAATGAATGCATGAATGACCACTAAATTTCCATGAACTTGTACATGCATTGGTTAGTTTCCTCATGAAACTGCTTGCGTCGGGTGATCTACCGCATCTCGAAATCCAACATGTAATGGTACTACTACTAGTATAGTAGAATTGAGACTTATCAAACGGAAAACGAATGTTTTTTTAGATGAGCCCTATAAACCCTAGTGGGTATGTACTCCGTAAAAACAGATTTTTCCGAAACTAAGTCGCTCCCTTTCATGAATTATGTAGTATACTCCTCTGTCGACGCTCCCTTTCATGAATTCTGTACTTCCTGTCGCCGACATGTGGGACATATAGCAACTGGGTCGACATGTCAAGCACCAAATAACAGTGCAGAACAGCAGGGAGGACGCACCCCACTCGTACCGGCCCAGTAGTAGTAATGAGCAATGAGACGTCAAATCACAATGCCGCACCTTCCCAGACGGACGAAGCAACCATTATTTCACACTTCGGTTCGCCATCATCTCAAACCACGTACTGGTATTGCTTCTGCCTCAAGAGGGACACGCGCGTCGCCTTGGTACATCATGACACGTGGGACCGCATGATAGGCCATGCTCCCCCGCCGATCGCTCGGTAAAATCACCTCATTTTTACTATACTTCCTCTGTATTGGTTTACTACATGGCATGCATGTCGTTCTAGGTTGAGAATTTAACTGGCTATATATGTGATGAACAGTACTCTAGCCTTTTAAAAAATGTATACTTTTCTACATTAGTACTATCGATGGATTGCGCCATGGAGCAAAAATTGAATTTTTTAAAAAAAAGTGGTACATATAGAGAGCGCTCGTCGCCAAATTATGCATAAAGTACTATTAAAAAAGCTAGTACGTGCTTAATTGGGGTGCTAAATTCTATTAAAGAAATACTAGTAGTATGTACATACTGAAGAGTTAAAGTAACGAGAAGAAACATAACATAGTTCTGCTGGGGGCTCAGCACAACACACCCCTCAAGTTAAACTAAGCACACCTGAAATTAAACTATGCAACTAATCCAGTAGACACTGCATTAGAAGTTTATAACCACCATGAGCAACAACACTGCCACCTTACTCAGAATCCTCGTCCACGTCCTCGACTTCGTCCTTGTCCCTCTTCCTCTTGGCCGATACTTCTTTGCTTGAACTGCCAACTTGGCTGTTGCTCTTCATCCAACCCTTGTAGATATTGAAACAAAGGTAGTCATCCATTGCAGCATAGTGGATGTGGTCTATATCTAGTACATTCCGCTGCCATGCATGACGATGAAACGTGTAATGAGGTTTCTCCAGTTTACGGTTATGAAGGATGAACCATGGCTCCTGCCAGGGTCAGCATTGAAGGCTGACGAGAGGGCACCAGCCGATTCTTCTGGAGGTCGAAGGGGTTGCCTACAACGAGGCCTATCCAACCCAGGACTTCTTTGTCGTTCTTAAAGTCTACAGTAACGAATTTCACTGTTTTGTCCTTGAGGAAGTTCTTAAAATCCTGGCACTCAACGTCGTCATGGCATATGTGGTAGACCAAGAAAACGTTATGTACGCAAACCTGGATCACGGCGGGCTTCTTCCTCTCTTCATCCTTTAGATCCTTCTCTCGTCCTAGGACTGTGGTGTACTCAACATCTAGCCCAACGACCCACTCATCATCTGAGTTTTCGAACATGCGTCTGAAGCGAGAAAGGCATCCTTTCACCGTCGCGGAAGAACGGGTGTAGATGACGTCGAACTCATCGCCAGTGATGGTTCTAACCTTGTAATCGCCGCTGATCGGGGAGATTTGGGACACCATGGATTTGGGAGGAGGGTTAGGATTAGTGGAACTGTCGTAATGTGAATGGATGGGTTGACTAGGAGCAAACCGCCGTAGTATTAAAGGACGTGCGGGGACGAGTAGGAGCAAACTGCCAGCGTGCGAATGGCAGGGTAGTGGCTTTCCATTCTCCCCTGATACGGGCTTCCGAGAGCCCTTGGATCTGAGATCAAATGGTTGCATGGCGTGATTCTAGACCTATGGGTGAATATCCTATCCTGGAGGGTTATTCTGCAAATTTTCAGCAACTTAGCATGCGACCATTTGATTTCAGATCCAAGGGCTGCCAGCAGCCCGTATCATGGTCGCGCCTACCATGACCATCGCGTCGCTCGCGCGGTCGCGCCCTTGGAGCTTTAACACGGTGCGTTAGGCTATCTGATGTTGGCATGTCATACATAGTCATCACTTAGTCACTCATACTACAACAAGGTTGGCTATAAGGTTGGCTATAAGTGTATTTCTTTACTCCTCTCTATATCTTTCTTCGTACTCCCTCCATCCCATAATATAAGAACACAGGGAGTACTAGTGTACTGCCAAAAATGTTCTTATATTATGGGACACAGGGAGTACTAGTATTTATTACATTTGCCAAGGAGTGACCTCTTCCAATGAAATGGTGTTGCTAAGTTTGCTTCATTTAATTAGCTATAGACTCAAAATTGTCTTTTCACCTAGGTACACGCGCTTAGCACCATTTCTTCCTTGGGTCACCAAACTAGTCTCTCTCTTCTTGATTAACTTGCCACATCAGACTTTATGCCTATGTGGCAAGCTTAAGCACTTGTAGGAGCAAGTAAGTACTCCCTCCTTCCATCTATATAGGGCCTAATGTGTTTTTAAGACCGCTTTGAGTATTTGACAAGATTAATAGTACATGACATGCACAATGTGAAAGTTATATCATTGAAAGCTCCTTTCACACACGAATTTAACGGTGTGCTTTGTGTAAGTTGCATGTCATATATTATTGCTCTAATATTTCGTCAAAGTTAGCCTCGAAAAATGCATTAGGCCCTATATAGATGGAAGGGGGGAGTACAATAGTGCGCTTTACATGGCATTTTTGCATATGTGGAGGAAAGAGAGGCAAGGAAAAAGTGGAGAAGTGGGCTCTCAGGCTAGTCATAGTGGGAGTAACTTAGCTAGTAACATAGCGCACTCCAAGAAATTTTTGCTTATGTGGCAAGTATTTAATGTGAGGTGGTAACATAATATGTTACTGTAACATAGCGCTTCCCAAGACAAGATGAGTCTACGGCTAATAAATGAAGCCATCTATGACACTACTATCATGTTACTTTGCATTATGAAGGTAGTAGCTTAGACTAGTGTCATGCATATGACACTAGTCTAAGTTACTCCCCACTATGACCAGCCTCATGCAAGAGCTAGCCTCTACTACATGGTGGAGCATTGGGAGAGGCACCTGTATGGAGGTGGTCAGGAATCGGGAGACTCACGCCGGTCGTAGCGCCACAGTTAAAATGATAATGGCAAGTCAAATCATGGGGCCCCACCTGTCCAGCAGTAACTCGCTATCAAATCACACAGCCCTACGTTTGCAGCAGCCTACTCCCTCGTCTTCTCGCGTCTCTGTCGAACTGACTAGGCGGAACTGCCCCGCCACCATGCAGGAAAAGCCCCGCCCTCGACTTTTAAATACAACTACTCCCTCCGTCTAGGTGAGTAAGTCATCTTATGAAAACCAAATAATCCCAAAATACTAAGGCCCGATGCATTAACTTCTACCTCGTTTCTTGTTTCTTCACATATCAACCAATAAGAATCCAATGATATACTTTTAGTGACATAGTAACTCATATTTAGTTAGTCAAATGGATGACCTAGAACTATGTGCAAGCCCTATAAACCGAGATGCCTACAAATAAAAAACCAAGACGGAGAGGGTAGTTCAGGACGTATCTTTTTAGATCAATATAGTCGGGATTCATCAAGGAGCAAAACCAAGTGGTAGGCTGCTCCTGTCATGTTGGCGTAGCAACTCAAGCAGGGTCAGTCCGCACACGAAATGGTGACACACTTCACAGGACCCCTTTGGCAGACATGTGGCTCATCCACCGTCTTGTTCCACGTGCGATGCACCAAATTATAGTTTGGAGCAGTAGTTGGAATTGGGTGCACCCCGGTCGTAGCACTATAGTAGTAGAAAATGAGTGATGATGGGTCAAATCACAAAGCCCCACCTTTCCCGCATTAAGCTGGACGGACGAAGCAACCATCATTTCACTCTAGGGCGCAAGAGCATAAAGAAAAGAGAAAACAATGATGCGTGCGGTAGCTACCTAGGGCATCCTAGGGTAGGGGTCTCCACTACAGATCCTTTTTTTTGAAAGCGCCTCCACTACAAATCGGCTTCTCCCTTGTCCTCTTGAAGAAAACCGATGATGAGTGTGGCGGTAAGGTTTGTAGGAGTACTACGGCGTGCTGGGCCAGGCTCGTAGTAAACGGGTTCGAGTCGACGCCTTAAATATGTGTGGGCCGCTTGGTTTTACGGGAACGAGGCAGCATTTTGGGTTCGGGGACCAGTGGAGATATAGTACGTACAAAAAATTGTGGATGTAGGTTCGACCGAAAGGCAATGATGCATGGGCCCTGCATTTTGGTATACCCGGGGCCGCGTGAAATTTGCTACTCTACTCAAAACTAGTAAGGTACACATGTATTGAACGCATGAGATTTCGAAACCAAATTATGAATAAATATACACTATAGCATGTAAAGCTTTGAGTCATATATGCATGATGTAAATGTTCGTTTAGTTCTTATAGTTCATCTCATTCAAAATCAATTAGTTTTATAAAAATGTTAAGATTCATGGGGTTGTGCATTGTAAATCATAAAGTAAAAAACAAATAATGGCAATTCATTTAGAAAAAAAATCAATTATGATACAGAAGATTCTAGAACAAAGGAGAAGTGCTTGTGTTTTTAGGCTTGTGCATTATGCTTAAGTTCAACCATGGAGTCTTCTAAATTGTACATGTGGCAGATCTGGTGGAATATTGATGATATCCAACGGCCAGTAGTGCTCGGATTTTCCCAGCTCTGCAGTGTCGGGTTAGCTTCATCCAGCGGCCATCTTTCAAAGTTATTGGCACACTATATAGTTCTTGTGCCATAGTTGCATGTTTGGAAAAAAGCTACTAGTGGGTTGTACTATCTATTTAGGAATAGAAGATGTATACATGGAAGTTGTAGGGAAAGAGATGACATGGAGCATCTCAATTCCTATGAGTAGGGATTGGAAAAGAGGTGTCATTTGGTTCACATCATAGGAACTTTTCTATTGAATCTAGAGATGACATATATCTCAATTCCTATGAGGAGGGATTAGAAAAGAGATGTAATTTGGTTCATATCATAGGAACTTTTCTATTGAATATACGCTAATATTTATTTTCCTTTGAAATTAAGGGAGTATAGGAATCCATTCATATGAACCAAGTGGCTCTAAAGCTATAGAAATGATATCATGTTTATTTCCTTTGAAATGTGGAGTATATGAATCTATTCCTATGAACCAATTAACTCTAAAGGAAAAAATCCTATAAAAATCATATCATATAGAGTTCCTATGATATTCCTCGACACTAAAGGATGATTGAAATTGCTGCGGGTGATATGATGGTCTTTCTTTGTAGACTCCTCACCCATCTTTATAGTTACCTCTCGAATATGAATGAAATGGTATATTACAGGGTATTCTACATGTGCAATTTGGTACACGAAAACTCGGTAAAAGTTTGCGAGGTTTGAATTTTCAATAAAGCTATATGCACTGCATTTCGGAACGGAGGGAGCATACGGCAGTTGCTAACACTCACGTGGAAGATTTATGTGTAGGAGGGGTGGCTGTTCTGTTAAATGACATGGCAAAACTTGCACTGTCGGATGCCGATCTAACGGTTCTTACAGCATTCGTTAGGAAAAGGCTTGTGGCGAACGTTTGTCGGATAATGATTTACGGACACATGCATAGCATTGATACGTGCCCCCCTCTCTCTCATGCACATGCACCCTCACGAGTCACGACTCTCCCAAGTCCTCTCGCATACTCGCACGTCGCACCCACCATCTATCTGCAGGTAGACGTCACGCACATATGTGCTCTTCACACCCTACCCTCAGAACTTCTAAAAAACAAAAGACGGCGCACACATTTTATTTTAGCTCACACGTCACACACTTATACTATTACTCTTGCGGCGAACGTTCTTTGGGCATAGTATATTGTACTCTCACAAAGAGAAGCGGTGCACGCACGCACTAGTTCTCTCACGCCCACTCGTGGGTACACGTAGGAGCGCATTTTTTTGAAGCTGGTACAACAAAATCACTCCACTATATATAAAAGCAGGAGCCTTAGGCTTGCTTTACTAGGGTTCCTCTCGTTCACTCTCTCATGCTCTCCAGATCTAAGCAAGACATAGGTGGCCACACTCTCTCTCTCAGCTCAAGGCTGGTCACAAATCCGGTCGGACAACCTCGACCAGGGCAGGGGTGTAGGTGCATCGTTCACGCTGTCGGCGGCGGCGAGGGAGGAGACCAACGGCTGCCAGCGCGTCCCGATCGGCGGCCGTGCCATTCTCTCCGAGAGAGCGCCGGCTCGGGAGGGCCTCCGACCCCTTTTCCTCCCTGCGGTATTGTGGCCAAGATGCGGCCTCCCGACGCCATCTTTGCCACATGCCGGCGACCCTCAGGTATATATTCCTTCGAAACCTGCCTTGCTCTACTTCCCCAGCTCTTTCCCCTTCGTGTGGATCCTTTTCTACTTCCGTCCGTTGTTCCAAAGCCACCTAGACTTCTACTATTATTAGAAGTAAAGCTAGTTCATACAGTCGACTCAAAGCGTTGGTTCAAACAGGGAAGAAAGTGGGAAAGCTGTAGCATGAATCTAGGACTTGGTTCTAAGAGGAAACGGGGGAAAGTAGTAATATCTGCCACTGTTTAAATAACCATATTTCGTATTTGCGCAAACAGGGATGTCTGTCTCCATATTGTTTCGGGATGTCTATCTCCGTATCATTTCTATCTGCGCAATCAAAAGCACACACCTCAGTTTTAGTACAACTGCGCAAAATGAGATGGCTATCCCTCATTGCCGTCGTCTAACCTCCCGTCTTCAAGGTATCCCTACATTGGTAGTAACTAAGGTAGAATGACCAACGCAATCTAAAAGAAGCTGATTCGTACGTTTTACTTCCTAATTGCAGTGCAGGGACGAGCGAAAACAACTGCATCCTAGTCTAGAATGCACTTTCTACCAGCTCATCCATGGACCGAGGACTAGCTGGCACGGCTGCATGGTGGTTTTTTGGACAGGTGCGCGGACAAGAGGCATTATGGTCTGCTTATTTCTGCAAATAGTGGTGCTTAAATTTAGTGGAATGCACAAGAATTTCACCTGGTCAGTACACTGCATGGTTCAGTTCAGCATTCCAGCTGAGACCACAATTATAATTGGTTATTCTGGAATGAGAGAACCTAACCATGGATGGTGGCAACAAGAAAAAACCAGAGTGAACTCTAGGAAATTTAAGCCTGCTGGGAGGCCCTTTGCTTAGAGAAGCCTTGCTTGTTTTTTCCTGATTTGTAAACCTTCTCACAACTTTGTCTTTTGTTGTGAACTAGTATATGTTTGTTATGTTCTATGAATCATTGAGATGTATAAAATTGCTTAACTTATGCTTTTCAAGTTTTTTATGAAGACGAGTTTAATGTGAGTGTTCCACATGAGCACTGGACTAGCGTGTGAACGTTTGGAATTTATTACATTGTGGCCTCAATTAACTGCATGAACCACTGTAACAAGATACATAGTTGCTTATATGTCAGACAGCAGATTGTTGATTGTTAGCTGGTCGATAGCCTAGTGTTGAAGCGAGCTGAGCCAATGTGCCGTGTTTTGCACAACTGCTTACAAGTGGGGTAGCACCAACAGTGTTTACAAGTACTTATGTATACATCAGCGCACGGTTCTCGAATGAGTGCTCTATTTCATCAAAACACACACTGCTCGTATGATAAACCGTGACAACTTATGTCTTACCATGCCATATTCATGAAAAAACTAGTGAGGACGCATCTGTTTCAGCAACAATTACGATGGTTCTCACATGATTCACGGGCACACAAAAGTAGCAGTAGTTCCCATAGACGGATTCAAACAGAGTACTAGCCCAGAGGGGTCGATAACAGGCAAGGTTCGGATAATTAGACACAATCCAAACTACTATTAAACACTAGCTGGGGCAACTATTTCATGCCTCGATCTAATTTGGGCTGGACACAAGACGGACCTTGCCATGAACAACAATGAGGACGTCCCACAGCAGCTCAATCATGTGAACCTTCATGAAGACAACCTTGTGGCCTTGCCACTGATAAACTTGTTTGTGGAGGCATGCCACGTCATCTTCCTGCGTAAGCTTGACAAGAACAGTATGCCTCACAAACGAAGGAGTAGCTTTGAACTTCTTTTTCTTCAGTACATCCTGGACAACATGCCTGACAACAGTGAGGCTGGAATACAACTCTTCATTGGTATAACCGCAAATGGCTTCCAGGATCCAACAGCCTAAGAACTCTATTTTCCGAGTTCGTATATTCAGGTCGTCCGCCTCATAGCGAGTGACATGTACAACCACACAATCCTTGTCTGCATCAGGACTCTAATTGAAACAGAAACAAATTCTGAATTACTTTTCAGTATAAGAAACACAAGGTATTTAAACCACTATGTATAGCATGGCATTGAAGCTAATAAAATTTTGCATTATTAATCACCACATACTTCCTTTTCTAAAAAAATTCACTACATACTTAGATGAAAAACCACAATCGAGATCGGCAAAGAAGGAAATCACCTTGGGCAGCTCAGCAGGGGGGGACACATCCTCGAAGGGGGAAAACTGCTCCTGCAGTGCCACGGGGGCTGTAACCTCAAACGGGGCGTTGACCATATCAGTAGTGGCCGTGAGCGTATCTGGGGTCGGCTCGGTGGATGCCTCCATCTTCTTGGAGCTCTCTGTCTCGTGGGGATCAGCCTCCCGCGTCTGCTCCAATATCCATAGATCTTTGCCTGGTTCTCCTTGGTCCATCATGAAACTGACGAATACTAGGAGACCACTGAAAGGAAAACACAATCGCAATGACAATGAAACAAAAAGGAGAGTGAGGATCAGTTACTGCTTTGCAAAAGTTCTTTTTTTTCTCTGAATGAAAATATACCAACATCATGGATCCGCTTACCTTCCCTTCGTTGGGAGAGAAGAACAGTGGCAGATGCGAGTGTTGCCTTTCGTGAAGACCGTCAGGGAGAAGGGGATTCAGCGAAGAGTGAAATGATGGTTGCTTTTTCAGTCAAACTTAGACTGCGGGGAGGTGGGGTTTTGTGATATGACGGCTCGTTACTGCCGCGCTACGATCGGGGTGACTCTCCGCCTGCATACTGCCTTCTAATTTGGTGGATGGCATTTGGGCCCGCGCGCTGCATGTCCCGCATGTCGGTGAACAAAAGTATAACAACATTCAGTAGAGGGAGACGTTTCAATGACCTAGGAGGAGCCAGAAGCGATAGAGTGTCTCCACTGCACTAGTAGTAATTGTTTTTCTGGGTAGCTGTAGAGTATCTCCACTGTACTAGTAGTAATTGTTTCTCTGAGCCCAAGACAAAACAGCCCATCCACACTAGTAAATAGTAAAATCAATTCAAAAGCCCATATATTTACTGAATGAGAGGCGCTACCCACACCCAGCACACCAAACCCCCTCAAGAAAACCTGGGTGCTCTTCTTCCTCCTTGCTCCCACCCACCTCACATCAGCTCGCTCCACTCGTGCCCCCAAATTCCTCACCTCACTCCTACAGAAAACCCCAGCTCCCCTTCTTCCACACTCCTACAGAAAACCCCCAGCTCCCCTTCTTCTTCGCTCGCACTACAACTAGGCTCGTCATTCATTACTCTGCTCAAATCCGTGAGCGCGACACGATGCCCTCGAGGAAAATGGAGTCGGCTGACCCCAGCGCCAAGAAGATGAGGCTCCCGCCAGCGGCGACGCCTGTTGTAGATCCCGCACCCGGCAGCGCGGGGAGAAGCGGCGAACCCGCCCCCACCGGATCCCAGGAACCCGTAGAATCTTGGGTGGACCGCATCAGCGATCTCCCGGACGCCGTCCTTGGGGAGATCATCTCGCTTCTCCCCACCAAGGATTGCTGCGGCACCCAAGTCCTCTCAATTCGGTGGCGCCCTCTATGGCATGCCGTGCCCCTTAATCTCGACTGTCGTCAGCTATCTCTCTTCAATGATTTTGAAATCCCCAGAGCCATCATCTCCTCCCACCAGGGCTCCGTTCAAAGCCTCTGCATCCCGTCATGCTACCTGAGCAAGCATACCATGCCCTGCACGGTGGACGCCTGACTGAAATCCCCTGAATTCACAGAACTACAGCTGCTTGAGTTCTACTATTCCCCTGGAAATCACATACCACATACAGAACGCCATGAACTTGTGCCCTCAGCACTGATGTCCATCTCGCGGTTTTCCTCCTCTCTCCACACCGCCACCTTTGCGCTGTGCTACCTACCAGACAATCTGGTACTAAACCTTCGACTCCCATTTCTCAAGAAACTTTCACTTGTGCGGGTTCGTATATCGGAGGCCTCATTGCACAGCATCATCCACTCCAGTTGCCCTGCGCTGGAGTGCTTGGTGCTTGTTTTCAAAGTTAGAATCGGTTGTCTCCAAATAAAGTCGCCTAACCTTGTAAGAATTGGAATTTCTTTTGACGGAAGGCAGCCCATCATCCAAGATGCCCCTTCACTTCAAAGGTTGATCCTTGATTCTAGTTATTCACCGTTGTAAATAACCATCCTCTATGCGCCTAAACTGGAGACCTTGGGTGTAATACATGATCTCTATGCTCATTTCAATATGGTGTTTGGCTCCATAGTTCTTTAGGTACTTTATATTATCATCTACACTTGTAACCATAAGCTGCATTTTAAATTTCTGCGCATAATTTATATATCATCTTGGAGTACACATTTTGTACTAATATTATGTTCTATGCTCAATGAAGAGTTTCTCCATGGATGGCCTATCAATGCTGCTGGATTCTGTCAAGATCTTATATATCCAAATGAATAGTTTTGATCTGAACAAGATTATTGGCTTGCTGCAATGCTTTCCATGTCTGGAGAAGTTGTATATAAAGGTGATAATTTCACGCACATTGGAAGCCCGCATATAGTGTACTAGAATTAACCGTTCAGCTGTTGCTCTTTCGACACTCTTCTTTTAGACCTTAACTGTTTTCAATCTTCATGTCTGTTTAGGCAACAGGACGGGGTAAGAAAGTTATAACCAATCGGTGGATTCGTAAGCATCGGGATTTTCTCACTTCTCATGAGATTCGATTGAAGACAATAATGCTAGAACGATATGTAGTCAACCGTGCAAACACAAGATTTGTCACATTCTTCCTGCTGAATACGAGGTTACTATTGTCCATCGGGCTTAAGTTTATCAACAACATGGTTATGACGGATGGGTATGTCGAAGAGCAAAAAAGGAGTTTCAGGTGGGCAAAAGAGCTTCTGAACGTGCCGGGCTTCTATTTACAACATATTGTGGTCATAATCCAATAAATTTTACGACCCAGGATGTTCATTCTATGGACCTAACCGACCCATTTGACTGTGACTGCCGAAAACAGTGCTGGAGTTAGATGTTGTTGCCCTTTTCAATCTGGTTTTTTTTTGTAAACCTGATGAACAATTAACCCTCGTGCATTCGTACAGTTTGTAAACTGGAGTTAGATGTTCCTGCCCTTTTCAACTCGGCTGTGACTGTCAAATTTTCTTTGAAACAAGGCAAATGGATTGCCATTCGTTTAATTTAGAGTGAAATATTGTAACAAATCCCAACCAAGGGAAATAACATCACTCTCGCCGGCTGCTTGAGCTCACTGTGCATTACAGAAGCCAAGTGATTAGCCCCCACCAGCACCCACAAACTTATTTCGAACTAGCACATCAAATGGGCTGTAAATTTTCATAGGAAAGGCTGCATGACCGTGACAGATTTGGATTCTGACATTTGGGACCCGCGAGGAAATAGCCTATCCAAGGTGGTGTCGACTTACTAGCCAGTCAACAAACGATTCTGCCTACCAGCCGTTGGATTGACATCCAACATCTGTCGTGTATCTTCTATCTCTTGTCTTCTTCTTCCTCCAGCCGCCCAAACTAAACCACCCCGTCGGCTCCGCCTGCTCCCGCCTCCCATGGCTGGCTGCGCCTCCGCCGCCCTATCGTACGTACCCTCCAATGTTGGCCAGTCCCTCCTTCTATTCCCCCACACGTCCTGTTATTCTCCGGTGACGTCATCCCCAACACGCACCCGCGCCCGAACCAGTCAATCCTCATACTCCCCTCCGCATGCGACTGGACCGGTGCATCTTCAACGGCTCCTATTCGTTCCGTCCGAGGCCTCGCCGTCATCCTCCGCCTTGCGGCCTTGGTTCGCTCACCGTGCACGGTGTGCCGCCCTCTTGCGTTGTCAACGTCGTCAACAACCGAGAGGAACAAAGAGATGACTGTACGTGGAGAGGATGACAGTAGGGACCCACCAGTGTCATGGCAGTACGCAAGAACGTGCCTCTATAGTACCAGCCCAAAAATATGGTTCCTCCTAATGGTTGGACATCTGGGGCTCACGCCATTGTCAACGTAGTCAATAAACGAGAGAATTACACTACGAGCGGCTGACACCAAGGACCCAGCAAGTCGCGCAGTTTTTTTTGAGGAACAAGCAGTTGTTATTTATACTAGTTTTAGCGACGGATCAGGGTAACAACGGGGCTGTGCGGGGGCTGTGGCCCGTCTAGCCAGGGTTTTATTTATGTTTACCACATCATGAGCCCAGTTGTGTTTTTTTCTTGCTGAAAATGGCTAGCCCAGTTCTATTTTTTTTACGAAATACCCAAACAAGGCCTACTTGCTTTATCGGCCCTGCTGGGCTGCAAATCTTTTAAGACGAGGAGAGTTTCATTCGGTTTGCCCAGAAATGGGTTGTACATTTTTAAAACACATCAAACCGGGAATTAGTTTCAATTTTTTTTCATTACAAGATCTTAAATTCCATTGATTTTTATGCATGGACAATTATTTGGATTTTATATTTATATAAATTATTTTTCAAAATAGTTTGAATGTGAATCGATATTTCTAGATTAAAAATAGTTGACCGCACCGAAATATGCAAAATTTCGTATACTTTTTAACCGTGGCCACAATATGGGGTGTAGTGTTAACAAAAAGAAGATGGGCTCCAAAAAAAATCTTAAGAATTAGCAAATGGGTTGTACATTATTAGAAATAATGGCAGATGGGTTGTATGCTGTTTTCCACAGATTTGAGGTTGACTTGTGCGCCTACTATAGGTTGACGCGTATGCTTTCATAAAAAAAAGGTTGATGCACATGCAACGCCCTGTCAACTTAGTCAACACACGAGAGGAGTGACTGTTGGATGTCCATCCAACGGCTGTCGTGCTTTTTCAATCTCTGATCTTCATGCTCCAGCCGCTCAAACAAGCATCGGCGGGACTGCCTGCTCCCTCCTCCCGCAGCCGGCTATGCTGTCGTGCAGGCCTCACGGCCCCACCGTACTCCCATCGCTGGCCTAGCCATCCCTCTACTCACCCACACATGCTGTTATTCTCCGGCGACGGCAGACGAACCAGTAAACCCTCGTACTCCTCTGTGTGGGAAACAACTGCCGAGTATTCCTTGGCTCCGTGTCGTTCCCTTCCTAGGCCTCACCGTCGTCCACCGCCCTAGTGCTCTCGGCGCGGCCTGGTCAACGTGGTCAATGAACGACATCCATCGGAAGTGGACTGTACGTGCACTACTAGGGAAAACCTTATACACAGAAATTTAAACAACGGCGCGGGTCAAAAAAGGGCGCTAGTGCTAGATAGCAGTAGCGATTGAAGAAAAACCGCGCTACGGATACAACCTTAGCAGTAGCGCGTGTAGTGGCAAAAGCGCTACTACTAATATTCCCATTGCTAGAATGATAGGCTACGCATAGCAGTAGCGGGCTTGTAGGAAACACGCTACCACTAGGGAATAAGTAGCAGCGCGTTTCCTAGGAAGAGCGCTACTACTAACGGAAATAAAATAAGATGAAAAACAAATAGAAAAGTAAATGAAAATGAAAGAAATAGAAAAAGGAGAAAGGAAAAAATAAAATGTAAAGCAAAATAAATGAAAAAGCGAAAAAACGGAGGAAGGCATAGCAGCAGCCTATGTTTGTAAGAGGCGCTATAGCTAACGTAGCTACAGCACGTGTCCTAGACCCCCGCTATAGAAACAGAAAAGGAAATTAAAAAATGGAAGAAAATTACATAGCTATAGCAGCAGCGCGTTTTGTAAAAACCGCTATAGCTATCTTAGCTATAGCGCGTTTTACCAAATGCGCTACCGCTAAGTTTGACTTAACCAAAAAACCGTTTCCCCCCGGCCACCACTTCTCCCCCAAATCCCTCAACCCACCCCGCGCGCTGCCATCTCCCCGATTCGCCATCGCCCCACTTCGCCGCCGTCTCCTGCCGACATCGACGCCACCAAAGCCGTGCGCCGTCGACGCCACCGGAGCCGCGCGGCCTCGTCAACGCCACCGGAGCCACCGTCGACGCCACCGGATCCTTCCTCGCCACAACTGCCTCCCTCGCCAGACGCCCCTGCCTCCCTCGCCATCACCGGAGACGCCCCTGCCTCCCTCGCCACCACTGCCTCCCTCGCCACCACCGGAGCCATCCTCTGTAAGCCCCCACCCCTCCTCTCTCTCTCATGCATAGGTTAGCTAGTTTAGTTAGGTTAATTATCTAGGTTAGGGCAAAAATTTAGTTAGGGCTTTGACAAAGAAGTAGTTAGGTTAACTAATTTAATTAGGTTAATTATCTAGGTTAGTGCAAAAATTTAGTTAGGGCTTTGACAGAGAACTAGTCAGGTTAACTAGTTTAATTAGGTTAATTATCTAGGTTAATTAGTGCAAAAATTTATTTTGGGCTTTGATAGAGAACTAGCTACATTAACTTGGTTAATTAGGGTTAATTATCTAGGTAAACTAGATTAACTAACTAAGTTAAATAGGTAGGTTAATTAGGTTCGTTGGATTAACAAGCTAGGTTAAGTAGGTTGGCTAGGTTAGAGGAAAATTTTATTTTAGATCATTAGGTCAGAAGGGTTAGAGAAATGGAGTTCCTTTGCAATTTAATTGGGTTCTGTCCTAGGCAGAGAAGGGTTAGAGATAATAATGTGTGTTTGTGTGAGAGAGAGGAATAGCTAGATCAACATAATTTGGGTTCTGTCCTAGGCAGAGAAGTGTTTAGTGAGGTCATTTTGAAAGGTTTTTGATTTTTGAAAAGACCACTATTTTTCAAGGAAAAGAATTTAGGAAAATTTTATTTTTCATTGAAGTGGTCATGTTATATCTTTTCATTGAAGTTGTTCGATTGTGCCCAAGTGGCTTTGTTGTTCCCAGGGAATGATGCTGAGTGGCCTATGTTTTGCCGGAATGTTGATTCATTTCTGTTCCGGCAAATTTCAGGTTCTCAATTTGTCCACTTTTTAGCAAAGGTCATGCCGAAATTTTCCGTGAATTTCGGCATGACTTGTGCTACAAACTAGGACATATTGAGTGCCCGGGATTTGCCGCACCAGGAAGGAGTCAACATTCTTGCAAAACAATAGTCCTTTTTATGTCATTATTCATTTTATTGGTCTAGAATTAATTGACTAGATTTAATCATAGGAAACATGGCTAGCAACGATGAAGGACAGGGTTCTGGTGATTGCGACGACGTCTATCGGGCGGCAGACGAATTTTTTAGCCTTACCAACGACCAACAGATGTTGTTGCTGGTCCCACTGGTGGCATCGGGGACTGAGACCGACACGCAGACCGGTGCTAAGACTGAGACCGGCGCTGAGATTCAGACCGGCATCGAGACCGGTGCTGAGACCGGTGCTGCCTTGGGGAGCAGAGCCGGTGTAGAACCGAAAGCAAAGAGGCAACGGGTTCCTAACAAACTCAGGACTACTAGACTGGTGGCCACGGAGGTGGGTGGCGGCAATTTTGAGCCAAAGGCGCCCGAGGAAGCGTGCGCGTGCTACAGCAATCAAATAGGCTGCATCGTACGGACAACCGCCACCATCAATGATGAGAAACTATAGAAGATAGAAAATATGAGGAGCTCCCTCCTAAAGAAGTTTCACGAGATATTCTTGTTCCCGGGCCGGAATGAGAAGGATTATGAAGATCCAGACGAGGACCCGGCAATGAAGAAGATAAACAAACACGCCATGACCAAGTTTAGCGACGTGTTGGCCGCCTGGAAAAATCGAGTGAAAGCAAAGATCAAAGACGGGGAACCCTACTCTGAGATTGTAAAGGATAATCCAACAATCACGGAAGAGCAGTTTCAAATATTCAAGGAGGCTTGCGAGGCCGAAGCTGCCAAAAAAAGTCTAAGTACATGAAGGGGCTTCAAAAGAGGAACATTGGGAGCCACCACCTCGGAAGCCGTGGTTACGGCGGAAAGAGGTCCAATTGGGCCAAGGAGGACGCGGAAGCCGCGAGTCTGGGCATCCCACACCCCTTGGCGGATTTCACTGTCCCGCAGGAGCGTGACGTCCTGAGGGCCCGGCACCGTTGGGACCCAGTGAAGAAGGTTTACGAGACAACACCGGTCATTATGGAGTTCATGAGACTGCTAGTAATTTTAGTTTCTGATCAATTCGACTGCACATGTTAGTCATATTTGTAAACGATCCTTGTGCCTTTTGCAGAGAGAGCAGCACCGGATTGCGGCCGAAAGCGACTCGCCGTCTGAGGCATTGGCGAGGCCCAAGTGGGACACTCCATTCAACCTGGTGTTGAACATATTGAAACAACAACCGATGGATACTCGACCGTTGTATGGACGCGTGCACGGTGTCAGAGACGACGCCACGTGGAAGAAGTACTACCATGAGACCACGGAGGAGTGAAAGGAAAGACGGAGGTTAACTGAAGAAAACATCGACAAGAAGGTTGAGATTGCGGTTGAGAAGAAATCATCTCAGACAGTCGCAACAGCGGTAGCTGCCACAAAACAGGTGATTGCAGATATATCTACTTCCTTGGTGACGGGCGTTTTCACTTGGACAAGGCAAACTCCATAAAAAAATGCGGAGGACTTTCCCCTTGCTGACCTCTTGGGAGCACCTGCTCCCGCACCGGCTCCCGTACCTGCTCCCGCACCGTCTCCCGCACCTGCTCCCATACCGGCTCCCACACCTGCTCCCGCACTGGCTCCCGCACCAGACGTGCTCGGTGGTGCCTCCTCTTTGGCTGAGCTCGACGCCCTCACGATATCTGTCACACCGGCCCCCTTCAATATAAATGTATAATCTCCCGTTTTCGTTGCCTTTCGGATGTCTCATGTCGCAGACTTTTCTTTGCAGGCCGACGAAACCCCGTGCACCATATTGTACACCATCGGCGAACAGAAGGTGGACGTGGGGAAGGAGACGATAATGGAGCCGAAGGAACCATTGTTCCACAGCCGGCCGATCCCCCCGAACGTCTTCAAGGTTTCCGTGGCCAGTGTCAAACCGGGCCACGAGAATTTGCCTCCTCTAATACTAGTGGGGGATGACGACGAGACCCCGCGGCGGCTTGGTGATTGTTGCAATTGGTGGGTCCTGTTGTGGCCAAAGAGTCTGCTTCGTCTGGAGGTGGCCGGGAGCACACCCACGAGCACGCAGCCTCAGCAAGGTATGAACATCAACACCCCACCTACCCAATTAGCGACGGGTGTAGGGTTGGGTGATAGCGGATGGGGTAAGGAGGAGGCTCCATTAGTCGCTGATGACGTCGCCATGGATGAGGATGAGGATGACGATGGCGCTGAACAGTATGTCTATACTGGCGCCTCCTCAGGGTTTGAGCGTCATGAGTCAGTGCATGAATTACCGTCTCAACGTATTATGGATGACCTTCCGATAGTAAAGAAGTCTAGGAAGAGAGCGAGGAAAGGCAAAAAAGCTGATTCTATGATCCAGCCGCCTCAGCAGCCTCGGCTTCAGGACCGTATAGATATCCCCGATGCGGATAAATGGCATATCCCCGGTCAACCTATCCTACCTGCAACAGCGCTACGAGCCAGATTCCGCGATCTAAGGAGACTTCATGACGATGTGTTGTGGGTAGAGAAAGGCCTCATCGCCTCGAAAGATCCAGGATACCCACTCTACGTGGTTAACGTTCCGCGGCAAATGTCGTACGTCTACAGCTTCCCCGCGGATAAGTTCTTCCTCCGATTCAATTACATATTCGACATGTTTTACGTGAAGAAGCTGGATTTTACGTTTGTCTGCCTTTATGCCTTGCACATGAACTACATCATTGGGGTTGAGCAGATACGTCATATCTGTGTCGCTGACCCGTACTACATGCACGAGGGCTTCTTGGGAGTCTGCACAGAGCAGCGTGAATACGCGAGGGATTACATCGTCAGTTTCATGCTCGCCAATAAGGACAAGGAGGCGATTCTCATGCCTTATCATCCCGTGTAAGTCATCCGTGCTGCTATCCTTCCTTTGATTTCAATAATTCATTTGCACGGTGGAGGCTAATTAATTTGAGGTGTACTTATTTTGCGCAGCGGCGGGCGCGCCGTCCTCATCATCATCTACCCCCGATTCTCCCACGCTCTTTACTTGGACTCGTCGAAGAACATTCACAAAAAGGATTACACCCACATCAAAGATGTTCTCGATAATGCTATGTTTGACTACCAAGCAAGGGGTGGAGAGGTCAGGGACAAGAAGAGAAGGGACGGCAGGGTCGCCTTCAGCCATAAGACCGACTTCTGCTACATCCAGCAACCGAACGATTCTCTTAATGATGGATTCTATGTCCTACACCACATGCTAGAGTACAGACGGGATCAATAGAACCTTCACATGTCACCTAGATCTGGCGATGCCCATATTCTGCAATGGGCAAAGGACATAGGAGATATCGAGGATCATCGACTTCGAGCTGAGTTCTATAACATCCAGCGCAAACTTGCCCAAATCATCATGAAGGAGGTCGTTGGAAAAACAGGGATGTTCTACGAAGAAGGACAAATGTCGCGGGAAGACGTACGAACATGGATAGCCGCTCAGCGTCTCGACCTGAAGCCTTTCACTAGGCTCAGGGACTATCTCCCTGACATTGATGGATGGCACGACATATTGGAGTGATTGTCGATATATGACAATGTGTCCGTTTAGTCCATACTTTCTGTATGACAAAACTTTGAGTTATGCATGGTGAAACTTTATTTGTGATGTAATTAAACTGTCCTCCTCCTCGACTAGCGAAAATCACTCTAGTTAGGGCATTTTGGGTACGATGAACTTTGTTATTTATGCTTACGATATGTTGTTTCTATTTTTGCCAAGTTTGTCTCTTTCTGTTGCTCAACTATATATGTTGCATATCATCGACTCATGTGACGATGCAGGTGCATAGATCATAGATGGCGAAGAAGTGCTATGCCAGGAGTATATATACGACAAGTGGCCGGAGTGTCAGGCCCAGGTGTACCGGTTTCCGGTTTCCGAGCGACAGGCAGTAGTTAGTTTAGGTTCACGCTAATGCGAGAGAGGGATACAAACTCATGTACTCAAAGTGATAGCTCTTCTCGCGTATATCATTGTTTAGATGGATGACGATGTATTTGCAAGTAATCGAGACTTGTATCGCTATTTTCGAGATTGATGACGAGAGACCACTTTGTGTTGAATGATGATTATGATGATGACATGATTTGATGAGACTAATTGTATGTATATGCTATGATTACATTTGTATGTGTATGATATGCTAAAGATTATTGTATAAAGCCTATTCAAATACAAAACAAATATGCAGGAAAAAAAACTAATAAAACTAGTAGTAGCGAGGGGGGAAATTTAGCAGTAGCGCCGCCTTACTAGTAGCGCTTTCCTGTAAATAGCGCTGCAGATAATATCAGTAGCGCCCTTTCCTAAAGCGCACTACAGCTATTCATGTATAGCAGTAGCGTGGGACAACAGGCGCTACTGTTATACGTTAGCTGTAGCGCCTTATTAGTAGCGCCGGCACCCGCGCTACTGAGAGGCCCAAAACCCGCGCTGCTGCTAGGCTTTTCCCTAGTAGTGGTGGAGAGGCTGACAGCTGGGTCCACGGCCGCACACAAAGAAATGCCTCCTTATTACTCGCAAAATAATGATTCCTCCACCTGATAGCTAGGACCCATGGGAAGGGCCTCTGTATTTTGCAAAAAAACGTTCCCCCCGCTGACAGGTCAGACCCACCAGCTATATCTTCGCACGCAAGGAAGTGCCTCCTTATTGCGCCCAAAAAAATGAATACCCCCCTGCTAGCTGGGACCCACCATATTGTTGGGCTAACTTGTGGGCCTACTAAGTTGACGGGGACGGAGGGCTTTGTCAACTTAGTCAATACTCCAGTGACCGTATGATGTCCATCCAACGGCCATAGTGCTTCTTCAACCTCTGGTCTTCTTGCTCCAGCCGCCCAAAGCAGCGCCGGTCGTGCCGCCTGCTCCTGCCTCCCGTGGGCGGCTGTGCTACCGCGGAGGCCTCACCGCCCCCATACTACTCCCACCACTGGCCAGGCCATCCCTCCACTCGCCCACACCCCCTGTTATTCTGTGGCGACGACAGCCTCACACCGCAGTCGAACCAATGAACGCTCGTACTCCTCTTCGTGTGGGCATCCACTGTCGCGTCTTGCTCGGCTCCGCGTCGTCCCCTTCCTAGGCCTCATCGTCGTCCACCGCCGTGGTGCTCTCGGTGCGGCGTGGTCAATGTGGTCAACAACCGACTTCCATCGGAAGAGTACTGTACGTGGAGAGGCTGACAGTTGGGTCCACGACAGCCACAAGGAAGTGCCTCCTTATTACGCGGAAAATAATTATTCCTCCACCTGACAATGGGGACCCACCGGACGGGCCACCAGTATTTTGTGAAAAAAATCGTTTCCCCCTGACTGCTGGGACCAACCGGACGGGCCACCGTATTTCGCGAAAAAATGTTCCCCCCGCTGTCAGCTCGGACCCACCGGAAGTGCCTCCTTATTACGCACAAAAAAATGAATACTCCCCCGGCTAGCTGGGACCCACCTTGGTGGGAGGCTGACTTGTGGGCCTACTAAGTTGACGGGGACGAAGGGCTTTGTCAACTTAGTCAATATGAACGATTCTAGCTCCAGTGACCATATGATGTCCATCCAACGGCCGTACTGCTTCTTCAACCTGTGGTCTTCTTGCTCCAGCCGCCCAAAGTAGCGTCGGTCGTGCCGCATGCTCCTACCTCCCGTGGCCAACTGTGATGCCGCAGAGGCCTCACCACCCCCTACTATTTCCACCGCTGGCCAGGCCCTGCGGCGAAGGCAGCCTCACACCGCAGCCGAACCACTGAACCCTCATACTCCTCTCCGCGCGGGCTTCCACTGTCGCGTCTTCCCCGGCTCCGCGCCGTCCCCTTCCTAGGCCTCGCTGTCGTCCACCGCCATGGTGCTCTCCGTGCGTCGTGGTCAACGTGGTCAAGGAACGACTTCCATCGGAAGAGTACTGTACGTGGAGAGGCTGATAGCTGGGTCCACGGCCACAACCCAGTTTTTTGTGATTTGCCAAGTAAGTTGCTTTGCCAGACCTGTTGGGCTACAAATCTTTCAAGACGAGGAGAGCTTTCATTCGACTGGCCGAGAAAATGGCCCATCAGTAATGAGAAATGGGTTGTACATTTTTAAAACACATCAAACCGGCAATTAGTTTCAAATATCTTTTTTTCATTTCAAGATTTTAAATTACATTAATTTTTATGCGTGGAGAATTTGTTGGATTTTATATTGATATACATTTATTTTTAAAATCAGTTTGAATGTGAGTCGAAATTTCGGGATTAAAAACAGTTCGGACCGCACCGAAATATGCAAAATTTCGTATAATTTTTTAACTGTGGCCACAATATGGGCTGTAATGCTAAAAAAAGAATATGGGCTCCAGAAAAACCTTAAGGATTAGCACATGGGCTGTAAATTATTAGAAATAATGACAGATGGGTTGTATGCTATTTTCCACAGATTTGAGGCTTTCCTAAAAAAAGGTTGACGCACAAGCAGTGACTGTTGGATGTCCATCCAACGGCCGCCGTGCTTCTTCAATCTCTGCACTTCCTGCTCCAGCCGCTCAAACAAGCGCCGACGAGACTGCCATCTCCCTCCTTCCCACGGTCGGATGTGCTACCGCACAGGCCTCACCGCCACACCGTACTCCCATCACTGGCCTAGCCATCCCTCTACTCACCCACACCTGTTGTTACTCTCCGGCGACAACAGACGAACCGGTAAACCCTCGTACAGTCGTACTCACCTCCGCGTGGGAAACAACTGCCGAGTCTTCCCTTCCTCCGTGTCGTCCCCTTCCTAGGCCTCGTCGTCGTCCACCGCCGTGGTGCTCTTGGCGCGGCGTGGTCAATGTGGTCAACGACCGACTACCATCGGAAGAGTACTGTGTGTGGAGACGCTGATAGCTAGGTCCACGGCCGCAGCAAGGAAGTGCCTCCTTATTACGCGCAAAATAATTATTCCTCCACCTGACAGCGGGGACCCACCGGACGGGCCACCCTATTTCGCGAAAAAACGTTTCCCCCCTGACTGCTGGGACCCACCAGCTACACCTTCGCATGCAAGGAAGTGTGTCTGGGCAAAAAAACGATTCGTCCCCCTGACCGCTGGGACCCACCAGCTACATCTTCGCACGCAAGGAAGTGCGTCCGGGCAAAAAAAACGATTCGCCCCCCTGACTGCTGGGACCCACCAGCTACATCTTCGCATGCAAGGAAGTGCCTAACAGTCAGGACCCACCTGGTTGAAGCGTACGTGGCGTTGTCATTCTGGTCGCGAACATGTATGTACATACTGGTCGTTGTAGAGGCACGCATGTAGCATGTACACGTACGTACAGCGGCCAGGGTGCAAGAAAGAAAATACGGCCACGTATGTGTACATCCGGGCGGGGTCTCGAACGCCTACTCGCGCATACATACATGGCTGGGTCGTAATGGAGAAACAACATCGTCGTCGTGTTCATGGGGAGCCAACCGGTTGGGTCGAAACGGAATGCGTGGTCGTGTTCATCGGGAGGTCTTGGACGGAACAGGCGATGGAAATGAGGCCTGGCGTACCGCACAACGGAGTAAATGGACCTCCTACATTCGGAACGGGGTCCTGTTGATCGGGAGGGGTGTGGCATACCGCAAAACGGAGGAAACGGACCTCCTACGGTCGAAACGGGGGTCCTGTTGATCGGGAGGGGTGTGGCATACCGCAAAACGGATGAAACGAACCTCCTACGTTCGAAACGGGGGTCCCTGTTGATCGGGAGGGGTGTGGCGTACCGCAAAACGGACGAAACGGACCTCCTACGGTCG
>NC_041393.1:155621698-155634997 GCF_002162155.2 Triticum dicoccoides | reverse complement strand
TGATCGGGAGGGGTGTGGCATACCGCAAAACGGACGAAACGGACCTCCTACCGTCCAAACGGGGTCCTGTTCATCGGGAGGGGTGTGGCGTACCGCAAAACGGACAAAACGGACTTGTGTTGGAGCGCTACGGTCGAAAAGGGGGTCCTGTTCATCGGGAGGGGTGTGGCGTACCGCAAAACGGGACTCCACGGGATACTGTTCATCTCCACCGTCGACCTCCTCCAGCCTCCACGGGCTACCATCGACCTCCTCCAGCCTCCACGGGCTCCTGTTCATCCAGCCTCAACCGCGCGCTACTCCACCGGCTAATGTTCAACCACCCCTCCACGGGCACACCTCCATCATCTACTATTCATCGAGCCCTCCACACCACGAGGTCCTGTTCAACCACCACTCCACGGCCACCCCTCCACCATTTACTGATCGTCCGGCCCTCCACACCACGGGGTCATGTTCATCCAGAGGCAACGCCACGGCTCACTGTTCATCCACCCCCCACCCCCCCCGCAACACTCACTGTTCATCCCAGAGGTAGCATCGATCGGCTTCAGTTAGCAGCAATAGCGAAGGAATCGCTGGATTGGGTTCAGTTAACAGCCATCGATCGATCGCTCGGGTTCAGTAACGTGTAGCCTGCAGTGCAATCACTCGGGTTCAGTTAGAGCCCAACGCCTCACTCGGGTTCAGTTAGAGCCAACACCTCGCACACACGCACGTACGTGTATGAGAGAAACACGCATCGCTCGGCCCCCGACCTCCCACCGTAACCGGGAACTCCCTGAAATTTTCCTCCCCCTCGCTTTTACCACGGTTTTTTCCGTCATGGACGGCCCAAAGAATGTCATGCAGCTGGGTATCCGGCCCGCCCAGGACGAAAAGCCCATTTTCTGTCATGATTTTTTGTCATAGAAGTAGGAGCCCACCACATCTATGATGATACCGGGTTTTGTCACAATTATCGTCATAGAAGTGTCATATGTATGACAGAAAAAAAAATTGTTCAGCCCAAAATGTCACGGATGTGTCTTTTTTTTGCAGTGGTTGAAAGAGTTTGAGATTATTAAAGTATGAAACAATTGCTTGGCTTGTCATCGGGGTTGTGCATGATTAAATACTTTGTGTGATGAAGATAGAGCAACAGCAAGACTATATGATTTTGTAGGGATAACTTTCTTTGGCCATGTTATTTTGAGAAGACATGATTACTTTGATTAGTATGCTTGAAGTATCACCATTTTCATGTTAATATGAACTTTTATTTTGTATCATTTGGATCTGAACATTCATGCCACAATAAATAAAATTACATTGAGAATTATGCTAGGTAGCATTCCACATCAAAAATTCCATTTTTATCATTTACCTACTCGAGGACGAGCAGGAATTAAGCTTGGGGATGCTTGATACGTCTCCAACGTATCTATAATTTTTTATTGTTCCATGCTATTATATTACCCCTTTTGGATGTTTATGGGCTTTATTTTACACATTTATATCATTTTTGGGACTAACCTACTAACCGGAGGCCCAGCCGGTATTAATGTTTTTTTGCCTATTTCAGTATTTCAAAGAAAAGGAATATCAAACGGTGTCCAAACGGAATGAAACCTTCGGGAGCGTGATTTTTGGAACGAACATGATACAGAGGACTTGGAGTGCAAGTCAAGAAGTAGCTGAGGCGGCCACGAGATGGTAGGGCGCCCCCCCTATAGGGCGTGCCCCCTATCTCATGGGCCCCTCAGGCGGCCACGGACGTACTTCTTCCTCCTATATAAGCCTACGTACCCCGAAAACATCCAGGGAGCCAACGAAACACAATTTCCACCGCCGTAACCTTCTGTATCCGCAAGATCCCATCTTGGAGCCTTTGCCGGCGCTCTGCTGGAGGGGGAATCAACCACGGAGGGCTTCTACATCAACACCATAGCCCCTCCGATGACTTGTGAGTAGTTTACCACAGACCTTCGGGTCCATAGTTATTAGCTAGATGGCTTCTTCTCTCTTTTTGGATCTCAATACAGTGTTCTCCCCCTCTCTTGTGGAGATCTATTTGATGTAAACTCTTTTTGCGGTGTGTTTGTCGAGATCCGATGAATTGTGGGTGAGGGAGTCCTGGATTAGGGGGTGTCCGGATGGCCGGACTATGACCTTTGGCCGGACTCCCGGACTATGAAGATACAAGATTGAAGACTTCGTCCCGTGTCCGGATAGGGACTTTCCTTGGCGTGGAAGGCAAGCTTGGCGATACGATATGAAGATCTCCTCCCATTGTAACCGACTCTGTGTAACCCTAGCCCTCTCCGGTGTCTATATAAACCGGAGAGTTTTAGTCTGTAGGACGAACAACAATCATACCATAGGCTAGCTTCTAGGGTTTAGCCTCTCTGATCTCGTGGTAGATCAACTCTTGTACTACCCATATCATCAATATTAATCAAGCAGGAGTAGGGTTTTACCTCCACCGAGAGGGCCCGAACCTGGGTAAAAACATCGTGTCCCTTGTCTCCTGTTACCATCCGCCTAGATGCACAGTTCGGGACCCCCTACCCGAGATCCGCCGGTTTTGACACCGACATTGGTGCTTTCATTGAGAGTTCCTCTGTGTCGTCACCTTTAGGCCCGATGGCTTCTTCGATCGTCAACCACGACGCGGTCCAGGGTGAGACTTTTCTCCCCGGACAGCTATTCGTATTCGGCGGCTCGCACTGCGGGCCAACTCGTTTGGCCATCTGGAGCAGATCGGAAGCTACGCCCTGGCCATCAGGTCAGGTTTGGAAGTTTAAACTACACGGCTGACATCTGCGGGGACTTGATCTTCGATGGATTCGAGCCATGGCCGAGCGTGCCGCACTGTCTCGATGGGCATGATCTAGCTCTGCCGCCGGACAGCTCCTAGAGCGCCGCTCAGGTGTCCGCTCCGACCATTAGCTCGGAGCCGACTGTGCTAGTCAGGGACGGACGGTTGGACGCCGCCCCAGGAGCCGCAATCTCTACGGCGATAGAGCAGAATACCAGCCTAGTCCTTTGCAAGGCCCGTGACTCCAAGGTGCCGGACTCCGTTCCGGACTCTGAATATTCTGCACCCCTTCCAATCGAACCCGATTGGGCTCCGATCATGGAGTTCACCGCCGCGGACGTCTTTCAGCACTCGCCCTTTGGCGGTATCCTAGATTCACTAAAGTCTCTCTCTTTGTCAGGAGAGCCCTGGCCGGACTATGGTCAGCAGGGTTGGGATGCGGACGACGAGGAAATTCGAAGCCCACCCACCACCCACTTTGTAGCCACTGTCGACGATCTAACCGACATGCTCGACTTTGACTCCGAAGACATCGACGGTATGGACGCTGATGCAGGAGACGACCAAGAACCAGAACCTATAGGGCACTGGAAGGCCACCTCGTCATATGACATATACATGATGGACACCCCCAAAGCAGGGGATGGCGATGAAAAAGCGGAGGATGACCCCTCCAAGAAGCAACCCAAGCGCCGACGTCAGCGGCGCCACTTTAAATCCCGCCAAAGCAAGAACGGCGAATCCGGCACCGGAGATGTCAACACCCCGGACAGTGCCGAAGACAACCCCCTCCAGCAGGATTCAGCGCGGGAGGACGAAGGAGCCAGCCCTCATGAGAGAGCGGCAGGCACAGAGGTCGAGGACGACAATTATATGCCTCCCTCCGAAGATGAGGCAAGCCTCGACGACGACAAATTCGTCGTGCCAGAGGATCCCGTCGAACAAGAGCGTTTCAAACGCAGGCTTATGGCCACGGCAGGCAACCTCAAGAAAAAATAGCAACAGCTTAGAGCTAACCAAGACCTGCTAGCCGACAGATGGACCGAAGTCCTGGCGGCCGAAGAGTATAAACTCGAACGCCCCTCCAAGAGTTACCCAAAGCGCAGGCTGCTACCCCAACTAGAGGAGGAAGCAACTAAACCTACATCACCAGCGTACGATGCGCCCGATCGGCCACCCCGTGGCCGCGACAGAGAGGCCTTTCGGCCCTCAATCCAAGCCGCACCCCGGCACCGCTCTAAAATACCAGAGCACGGGGAAACGCAACAGACCTGCGAGACATACTGGAGGATAAGGCAAGGCAAACAAGATCGATCTACGGATCACGTGGGCACCCCACATCACGGGACGATTACCGTCACGCCGGATATGATAAATACGGCCAGGCCGAATACAACAGACAAAGCTCATCCGAGCTACGTCGCGATATAGCCCAGTACAGGGGCGCCGCACACCCACTATGCTTCACAGACGAAGTAATGGATCATCAGATCCCCGAGGGTTTTAAACCCGTAAACATCGAATCATACGATGGCACAACTGATCCCGCGGTATGGATCGAGGATTATCTCCTTCATATCCACATGGCCCATGGTGATGATCTACACGCCATCAAATACCTCCTGCTTAAGCTTAAAGGACCAGCTCGACATTGGCTTAACAGCCTGCCAGCAGAGTCAATTAGTTGCTGGGAGGACCTGGAATCCGCATTCCTAGATAACTTCCAGGGCACTTATGTGCGACCACCAGACGCCGATGACATAAGCCACATAATCCAGCAGCCAGAGGAATCAGCCAGACAATTCTGTACACGGTTCCTAACCAAGAAAAATCAAATAGTCGACTGTCCGGACGCCGAGGCCCTTGCAGCCTTCAGGCACAACATCCGAGACGAATGGCTTGCCCGGCAACTAGGACAGGAAAAGCCGAAATCTATGCAGCCCTCACGACACTCATGACCCGCTTTTGCGCGGGCGAAGACAGCTGGCTAGCTCGTAGCAATAACATAACCAAGAGCCCTGGCAATTCGGATACCAAAGACAACAATGGCAGGTCACGTCGTAACAAGCACAAGCACCGCATTAATGGCGACAATACCGAGGATACGGCAGTCAATGCCGGATTCAGAGGCTCTAAACCCGGTCAGCGGAAGAAGCCATTCAAAAGAAACCCTCCGGGCCCATCCAACTTAGACCGGATACTTGATCGCTCATGCCAGATACACGGCACCCCCAAACAACTTGCCAACCACACCAACAGGGATTGTTGGGTGTTCAAGCAGGCAAGCAAGTTAAGTCCCGAAACCAAAGACAAGGGGCTGCGTAGCGATGACGAGGAGGAGCCCCGGCCGCCAAACAACAGAGGACAGAAGGGCTTCCCCCCGCAAGTGCAGACGATGAACATGATATACGCAACCCACATCCCCAAAAGGGAGCGGAAGCGTGCTATCAAGGACGTCTATGCGTTGGAGCCAGTCGCCCCAAAGTTCAACCCATGGTCCTCCTGCCCGATCACCTTTGATCGAAGGGACCACCCCACTAGCATCCGTCATGGCGGATTCGCTGCATTGGTCCTAGACCCAATCATTGACGGATTTCACCTCACTAGAGTCCTCATGGACGGCGGCAGCAGCCTGAACCTGCTTTATCAGGATACAATGCGAAAAATGGGTATAGATCCCTCGAGGATTAAACCCACAAATACAACCTTTAAAGGTGTCATACCAGGTGTAGAAGCCAGCAGTACAGGCTCAGTTACACTCGAAGTGGTCTTCGGATCCCCGGATAATTTCCCAAGCGAGGAGTTAATCTTCGACATAGCCCCATTCTGCAGTGGCTATCACGCCCTGCTCGAACGAACCGCATTTGCAAAATTCAATGCGGTGCCGCACTACGCATATCTCAAGCTCAAGATGCCAGGCCCTCGCGGAGTCATCACGGTAAATGGAAACACCAAACGCTCTCTCCGAACGGAGGAGCACACAGCGGCCCTGGCGGCGGAAGTACAGAACAGCCTCTCAAGGCAACTCTCCAATCCGGGTGTTAAACGTTCGGACAACGTCAAGCGCGCCCGAAGCAACCTACAACAGCGAAGGCTGGTACAATCCAAGCAAGCATAGCAGTGCGGCCCCAACCCCAACCCTCGCCAGATGGTGCTATCAGTACCACGCGTACATAATTACGCTTTGAAAATACCATGGGCATAAGGGGAGGGGCACAACTACGGCACGCCCAGAATGCGGCTCAACCGCACTTAGGGGCTCCCTATTCCGCCGATTTCTTTTTTTTATATACTTTCAGGACCCAATTATCCGGAAGGCCTGTCCGGCAATACACTCACCGAACACATGATGCAACAGCCAGGGCGAGAACAAGTTGCATCGAATGTCCAGGTGGTCTCTATAACAAGTTCAATACCTGTTTTTACTTAAAGACCCGCAGCTTGCCCCTGGAGGGGGAAATGTCAAATAATCCCATCCCTTGCTTATCGCACTATTTGTATCGTTCTGCTTTCATAGCAGCCCTTTTTAATAAACAATACATAGCTCTTATATATTATTGTATTCATCTATTTTTATACAAATATGTCCAGTCATGACATTATGCAACCGTACACTTTGGTACGGCCAATACACCAGGGGCTTAAGCACCCCATAATATGGTGTGAGAAGACCGAACACTCTCATGAGTGCGGCACCCCGAACTTATAGCACTATATGCATCGGCTCCGAATCATGTCCTGGGTCAATAGTTGGGTTTGCCCGGCTCCCATGTTTTGGTACCTTACGTTCCGCAATGTTGGCTAAGGTAGCGCTGGGAGAACTACTGCGATTGTGCCCTAGTTGAGCTGGGTTAACACCTCAGTAGAGAAAGCTAAAACTGACCGTCATGATAGTGCGAGAGACCGGTCGCTGTTCGCGAGGTTTTTCGAGTCCTTAAAGACTTATGCCGCTTAGAGCGAGGAGCCGGATTTATCTGGCCAAGTTGTGGATAGCGCCCCGAACTCGGTCTTCCGAATACTAGGGGCTTCACCGAAATTTAAAATTATAGAATTCTATGGCTAAGTGAGAGTGATAAAGCATTATAAGTCTGATGGCCTTGTTCGTTGTGCTGAGCGCCTCCCTAGATGGACCCAAAAATGGGAACAAGAGCGCTCAGGTTTATCCCGAACACCCCAGCACTCGTGGCATGGGGGTAGAAGCCGACGACTTGCATCTCTCAGATTTGATAAACGGCAGCACAGAAGGTAATATTTTAAATTAACAAGTGTTGCTTAGCGCATATGAACAAAGTTTTCAGCGCACAGGATAACAACATATGAGTCTACTCAAAAATTACATCTTTGGAGCACTCATCCGCTATAAGGCGGGCACCCTTCAGGACGCCCTTATAATACATCTCGGGCGTGCGATACTCCTTGCCCGGTGGTGGCGCGTCCGTCAAAAGCTTCTCCGCGTCCAGCTTGCCCCAGTGCACTTTAGCACGGGCAAGGGCCCGACGGGCACCTTCAATACAGACGGAGCGCTTGATGACTTCAATCCATGAACACGCGTCCACCAGCCGCCGCACCAGACCGAAGTAGCTCCCAGGCATGGCCTCTCCAGGCCACAGTCGAACTATGAGGCCCCTCATGGCCTGTTCGTCCACCTTGTGGAGTTCGACCAGCTGCTTCAGCTGGTCGCTCAGGGGCACCGGATGTTCGGCCTCAGCATACTGAGACCAGAACACCTTTTCCGTCGAACTCCCCTCCTCGGCTCGGTAGAACGCGGCAGCATCAGACACACTACGGGGCAGATCGACGAACGCTCCTGGAGAGCTCCGGATCCGGGTAAGTAACAAATAATTTACTTTTATATTCTTGCTTTGCATAAAGAATGCCTTACCCGCCGCTATATTGTTCATCGCTTCAATCTCCTGGAGGGCCTTCTGGGCTTCGGCCTTAGCGGTTTTGGCACTCTCAAGAGCCAAGGCGAGCTCGGACTCTCGAGTCTTCGAGTCACGCTCCAAACTCTCGTGTTTTTCCACGAGATCCTGGAGCTCTTACTGCACCTCCGCCACCCGCGCCTCCTGCTTCTCTCGCCCGGTGCGCTCCAAGGCCGCACTATTTTCGGCCTTGGAGACCGCTTCCTTCAGGGTCACCACCTCCGTCGTGGCCCCTGCAACATTTACGTTGGTCCTATCATTATTTGCAACCAAGTATTTCTATATACATTTACATGCGGTACTACATACCCTCCTTGTCCTCAAGCTGCTTCTTGGCACGGCTGAGCTCATTCTCGGACCGATCGAGGCTCTCCTTCAATACATTGACCTCCGTAGTCAGTGCGGCAGAGGTCAGCAGCGCAGCCTGCGTTCCCATATTGACACATTTATACTCCTGCGTATATCTTTTTAGATCTTCAGCTTGGCTTTTCTTTCCGAATGCCGAACCGAGCATCAGGGGCTACTGTCTATGCGGTAAACATTTTTATATGTTTCGAACACAAACCTCAAAGCCTGTTAACAGAATTGTACATGCTTCTATCAGCCCGCTCTTCACGGACTGAACCTTTTGAATCACCGCACTCATAACAATGTGGTGTTCCTCGTCGATGGAGGTGCCGTTAAGCACCTCCTGCAAATTGTCTGGCGCCTCCGGGTGGATGGAGGTCACCGGCGTCGTAGGCTTGCCCTTCTTATGAAGGCGCCGCCTGTCGGACTCTGGAACCGTTGATGGTTCTAGAGCAGTGTCCGGCCCGGGGCCGGACTTAGATCCCTCTGGGGCTTTACCCCCTTTGGGCCTGGAGTCCGGGAGGTCGCCTTGAGGCGCCTCCAGGACCACCTCCTCCTGGTTCGGTCCCCTTCGGGACCCCACCTCGGCGTCGTCCACAGGGAGAGGGGAGGAGGCCGTCGGAAGTGAAGCGTTGTTCACATCCGACGAATTCAGGGAGCCGCTCGACGAATCGCCGAGCTGAGCTCTGGGCGGACTGCATAATTAAATTCTGCGTTAGAAATTATCGAATACTAGAGGAGCGCCATAAGTCATTCGGGTAACCGGACACTTACGATTTTGCCAGGGGCTTGACCCTGGATGGCCATTCCTCCTCGCCGTCTTCGGCATCGGAGGCGTAGTCCGGCAGAAGGGTTTTCCCCTTCTTGGACCCTCCGGCCTCCCCAGTTGGGGCGGCCTTCCTTTTCTTTCCTTCCCCCGTTGGGGGGAAGAGGCTTCTTCTTCCTCCTCCTCCTCGTATTCAGAGGCGGAGGGGGCTTTGGGGCTGTCAGGCGATGAATCCGACACCACCAGGCGCCGGGAGCTCTTTCGAGTCCCCGTGGTCTTCTTCTTGGCCTTCTTCTCCGGCACCACGTGAGGTGCCGGAACCAGTAGCTTGGTTAGACGAGCATCCGCTGGGTCTTCAGGCAAAGGAGCCGGATAGTTGACCTGCCCGAACTTCTTTAGCCAGTCCTGTCAAAGGTAAGGGAGTTTAGATCCCGCATAGAGTTAAACTATGTGAAACAAAATACCCCAAAATGGGAAAATTAAGCTCACCGCGCTGGCTTGGCGCTTGGCACAGAATCCGCGATCCTCGGTGACGGGAGGCGAGACCTCAGAGCTCTTGAATAGCACCTTCCAGGCATCCTCGTGCTTTGTGTCGAAGAGCCGGGACAGAGTCTGGTGGTGGGCCGGGTCGAACTCCCACAAATTGAAAGCCCGTCGTTGACACGGGAGAATCCAGCGGAAGAGCATGACCTGGACCATGGTGACAAGTTTAACCTTCCTGACGATCAGGTCCTTGATGCAGGTTTGAAGTCCGGTCACTTCTGCCGAATTACCCCATCACAGGCCCGTTTCTTTCCAAGATGTGAGCCGTGTGGGGATGCCAGATCGGAATTCGGGGGCCGTTGCCCATTTAGGGTCACGCGGCTCGGTGATATAGAACCACCCCGATTGCCACCCTTTGATGGTCTCTACGAAGGCGCCCTCGAGCCATGTAACGTTGGCTATCTTGCCCACCATGGTGCCTCCGCACTCCGCTTGGCGTCGGCCCACGACCTTCGGCTTGACGCTGAAAATCTTCAGCCATAGGCCAAAGTGGGGTTGGATTCGGAGGAAGGCCTCGCACACGACAATAAACGCCGAGATGTTGAGGATGAAGTTCGGGGCCAGATCGTGGAAGTCCAGGCCGTAGTAGAACATGAGACCCCGGACGAACGGGTGGAGAGGAAAGCCCAGTCCGTGGAGGAAATGGGGAAGAAATACAACCCTCTCATGGGGCCTAGGGGTGGGGATGAGCTGCCCCTCGTTTGGAAGCCGGTGTGCAATGTCGTTGTGCAGGTATCTGGCTTTCCGCAACCTTTTGATGTGCCCCTCCGTGATGGAGGAGGCCATCCACTTGCCTCCCGCTCCGGACATGGTTGGAGAAGGTCGAGGCAAGATGTGCGGGCTTGGGCGCTGGAGCTCGAGTGCGCAGGGACGGATAGGCAAAGGAGGAAGAAGGCGTAAATGGAAAGGGTGGAATCTTATCCCCTTATATGGGCGGCCGAAACTACGAGCCCCCACCGGCCTAATAAAACTCGCTTATCCCCCAAGCGCCACGGTTAATGGCGCGGTTGGGTTACCCACGCCCGTATTGATGAGAATCCCGGAATAAGGGGACACGATTTCTGCTTCGACAAGACGTGCCAAGGAAACCGCCTCTCTAAACACGCTGAGGTGGAACAGTAAAATGATTCGAATAAAGGCTTGACTGTGGCATGATGTCACGCCTCGGAATACGTCAGCAGATTAGATTTGTGCGGAAGTTATTCTCTCTACGGTGGTATGTGGAACTTATTTTTGCAGAGCCGGACACTATCCTTGTGTTCAACATCTTCTATGAAGTATTCGGAGGAGGAACCCGCCTTGCAATGCCGAAGACAATTTGCGTGTCGGACTCGTCATCTTTGAAGCCTAGTTCAGGGGCTACTGAGGGAGTCCTGGATTAGGGGGTGTCCGAATGGCCGGACTATGACCTTTGGCCGGACTCCCGGACTATGAAGATACAAGATTGAAGACTTCGTCCCGTGTCCGGATAGGGACTTTCCTTGGCGTGGAAGGCAAGCTTGGTGAAACGATATGAAGATCTCCTTCCATTGTAACCGACTCTGTGTAACCCTAGCCCTCTCAAGTGTCTATATAAACCGGAGAGTTTTAGTCCGTAGGACGAACAACAATCATACCATACGCTAGCTTCTAGGCTTCAGCCTCTTTGATCTCGTGGTAGATCAACTCTTGTACTACCCATATCATCAATATTAATCAAGCAGGAGTAGGGTTTTACCTCCACCGAGAGGGCCCGAACCTAGGTAAAAACATCGTGTCCCTTGTCTCCTGTTACCATCCGCCTAGACACACAGTTCGGGACCCCCTACCCAAGATCCGCCGGTTTTGACACCGACAGTGGGTTTATGATCAAGTTTATCTATGAGAAATATTTGAATCTCCTTTGTATTCTTTTATGTATGATTGAGTTATCTTTGCAAGTCTCTTCGAATTATCAGTTTGGTTTGGCCTTCTTGATTGATCTTTCTTGCCATGGGAGAAGTGCTTAGCTTTGGATTCAATCTTGCGATGTCCTTACCTAGTGACAGAAAGGGTTGCAAGGCACGTATTGTATTGTTGCCATCGAGGATAAAAAGATGGGGTTTATATCATATTGCATGAGTTTATCCCTCTACATCATGTCATCTTGCTTAATGCGTTACTCTGTTCTTATGAACTTAATACTCTAGATGCAGGCAGGAGTCAGTCGATGTGTGGAGTAATAGTAGTAGATGTAGGCAGGAGTCGGTCTACTTGTTGCGGACGTGATGCCTATATACATGATCATGCCTAGATAATCTCATAATTATTCGCTTTTCCATCAATTGCTCGACAGTAATTTGTTCACCCACCGTAATACTTATGCTATCTTGAGAGAAGCCTCTAGTGAAACCTATGGCCCCGGGTTTATCTCTTATCATATTTGCTTCCAATCTACTTTTATTTGCATCTTTACTTTTTGCATCTATATTATAAAATACCAAAAATATATTATCATACTATCTCTATTAGATCTCACTTTCGCAAGTGGTCGTGAAGGGATTGACAACCCCTTTATTGCGTTGGTTGCAAGTTCTTTGTTTATTTGTGTAGGTGCGTGGGACTTTTGAGGAGCCTCCTACTGGATTGATACCTTGGTTCTAAAAAATGGAGGGAAAAATACTTACGCTACTATTGCTGCATCACCCTTTCCTCTTCAAGGAAAACCAATGCAAGCTCAAGACGTAGCGAGCAAGTACATCAGAATTGTGTATCTCGATGCATCGGACTAGTTTCTTTGGTGCAGGGTTTCTACTGTTATTGTAAAATTATTACAAAACATCTGTTCCTGGTTTAGTGAATAATATGTTCCCTTATTCAAACTTGGAAATTATGTATTTGCAAATTTTGATAATGGTTAGCCAATCTCGAACTGTCGGCTGCCGCAGTATCCTGATTTTACGGCGCTTATGCCAATTCAGTTGTTGTAGCAGAATATTGATATATCTTTTAAAATCTAAATAGTGAATGGATGATCATGAAGTGATGTTTAACTATCAAGATGTGAACTCATTTCTTGGTCTACTAAAGTGTTCGTCTAACAGGTGATTACATGGACCTTGTGACGGAAAAAGATAAACCAAGAAGCTTGGGTGATCGTTTATTGGCGACAACATGGTATACATGACGTCCCTATTGGTTAGGTTCCAGCTCTCACTTTGCAGGTCTGCACTTGTACTTCCTGTACTAAACAAGAGAACAATAAATTTGACACATACATATTTGTCACTTGCTACATAGGGGATTTCCATATCTACATTCTAATATTCTCCATATTTTTTTATTAACATTCATATCAAATCTTTGCAGTATATAGGGGTACAAAATTGAATCTCTCTTACCAGATATGACTACGTGGTCAACATATACATGTGCAACATCCAAGAATAGAGATGTCATCAAACTTCTCATTAACTTTTTCCAATTCTACTCTCTCATTTACCGTTGAGAGCATATGGAGTGCTATCAATCAATATGAACACCTCCCTGCAACGTCTCTTCTGCTGGATTGCTTTATTTCTGAAAATATTTGGCAACTTGATATTTTTGTGTTAATTAATGAGATTATATAGTGCTAAGATTTTACTGGTTTCATCTTGCATGTCTATGCAATCATTAGTTTATTATTTCTGCAGGAAATGGCTACTATTACTTCATAGCTAAAATACATCTAATTTTGAAACATAAAACTCCAAAGATGAAGAAGGTGTCACTTACCTATATAGTGCAATCACATTATGTACTTTCCCTCCTCCAATATGGAGGTATGAACAAGGCTGTGAATATTAATATCACATCTTCTCACATACGTGGCCAAAGTCATGTCTTTCTATGTTTACCCTTCGCGGGCTCATAGAGCTCGGAAGAGGGGTTGCTGGCTTTGGTAGCTTGATTTTATTTCG
>NC_041393.1:155581262-155621541 GCF_002162155.2 Triticum dicoccoides | reverse complement strand
GGGGCATAAATTTACTATCGGAACTAGGCGCAATGTTACGCAAATTAGAAAACCATGTATACTTCTATGAACTATATAATAATTATGAGATCTTATATGCATATCAGTTTTCAGAGTCCAGTTACTGCTACTGTGGATGTTGCCAGTTCCAACTAACAACAATTTATTTTATCTGTTTTAGGATGCAACTTCGGATTTTGTAATTTGCATTCCTAATATTTTTAATTAGTGTTTTTAGTGATGAACAATTTATGGGTGTCCGTGTTGATATGTGCCATAAAACCCACGGGATTCTTTTAGGATCTTTCGTTAATGATGTTTGCTCCTCTTTTGTACTTCCAATGGTTATGGCAGGAAGTCTCAGTATTGCGCAACTCAAGCCACTGCCAAATATTCTAATCATTTGTATTTTTGAAGTTGTAGATGATTAGATTTCCAGTCAGTTTCTGTTTTAGCATACACATCATGGCAAGCTGGCATTGACAAGCAGAAATCGGATGCCTCAAGTTCGTGAAGTTCATGGCAAAAAAGATACCGTACTAGAGTTAATGAGTGCAAACGATGGAATTATCGAGTTTTATGTGTGTCATTCAAAGATGTGGCTTTAGGAAATATTTGTAAGCCTTGGAGCTTGTACATTGGTATGAGACCTCATAAGTTACAGGGAAATCAGTGACACCACATTCAATATCAGAGTTAGTTTATTTTTCGGGAATGATCAGAGAGTTAGTGAGGATGAGGGAACATGCTTTTGTTAGAGTTTTTCAGGATGATGGGCCCTGCTGTTTTCGGCCTCCCATTTCTTTTCTGCTAGGCAAAGCCTAGCTGTATGGATCCAATAGTAAAATTATCTGCTCCTACTAATAGACATTGCCCCTGCAAAGTTTGCAAAAATAATATGTTTGCTTGCTATGGAATATGAGTGTACTTTGTTTAAGACGTAATACAAAAATACTTGTTTTTGCGATGTAATACATTTTTTGACGAAAATATCAGATCTGTTATAAAGATTCACCACAAGTACAATGTAACCCAAACATAATAAAAATTACATCGAGGACCATGGACAATCGAATGACCATTGTCGCTACCAGAGCGAGCTGTCGACCCACCGTGTGCCGCTCCCATACCGGAGCCGGCTTGACCTTGTCGATGACAGCCAGGAAGTCTTCGTGCACGTGCCCCTAAGGACCAGCATTTGGGAGCCGCGATCATCGCCACTGAATCCTTGAATTGATCTGAAGGACCTGACACCAAATCTCGCCGTTGCATACACTCGACGAGAAACCCTAACCTCGACGCTTCGAGGATTTGGCAGGAATCTACGCCAGAACTCTGTCTAATCTGTCCCGACGAACGAACTTGAGGAGGATCGGAGCCCGAAAGACTGACTCGAAGAAGAAGCACTGACATCCGTCCGAGCGCCGCCCTTTCGAGAACTAAAACCCTACCTATCTAAGCCAAGGGACCAGACCCTCCTCGCCACCTGCCGCCGGAGCGGTAGGCGGAGGGGAGGCGAATCCATGGGCTCGCCGACGGAGATCGAAGGGTGGAAGTCTTTCACTAGTCGCCTTGCGAGAGGGGAAAGAAAAAAACTCTTTTGCAATGTAATATGGTTATACTTGATTCCATTGTGTGTGCATACTTAAGGATTTTGTGATGGTTTTTTTTTTGTAACGAAACGATACATTGTACTTGTATAATCAATGCTTCACATGAATATAGTCTTTATCTGATACTAGAGATGACTATGGCTCATTCCTGCTATTAATTTTTGGATTTGGAAATCTTACTGAAATATTTTCTCTGCAACTATTCAGTTAAATCTTGCATCTGGATATTTTTATGATGATTTTTTGTTGGTTCATAAGTCTAACTAGATGAATGAGATTTTTTGGGGGGGCATTGTGCTAAGCTTACTAGTGCATTTAAATGGGATTTTTGCTAGGAAAAATACGTTTGAATGGACCACCTAAATACAGTATATAGCGACATATAGGATGGGACGTGAGAATCTTCCCAGATTTTTAGGGGCATAATAGTCATTTCCATTCTTCCCTTGCCGTGCTGGCCGGTTCTTGACTTGCCTCGGAGTCAACGGTCGTTTCCCGCCAATCAGACTGGGCAGGCCACGATATGTCCCTCTCACACCAATCTGGCACGTCCATCCAGTCCACAAACGCATCACAGCCGTGCATTTTTTCCACACGGTAATCCTCAGCTAGGCCATTATTAATAGCTCTGCTCTCCACCCACCTCGTCCCCCACACAAGCCGGAATCTTCCTCCCCACACGACCAACGAGCAAAACGTTTGGTGACAATGGCGTTAGCGGCAGGTACGCCGAGAAAGCGTCCCGTCTTCTTCCTCGTCTCTCTCGCCACGCTCCTCCTCCTCGTCTCAGCTGTCCAGTGCTATGACGGCCGCCACGCCGTCATGCGCTCTGCCATGGCCCGGCGGTCCCGTCCGGGCATCCGGCACGTGCACCACCGCCGGACCGGGGTGCCGCACCGGTATATCCTCGCTGAGAATACAACCTCGAGCAGCGGTGGTGGCAAACAGAAGAACAACAGCTCGCCGCCGACGAGGAACAACAACACCGCGCCGCCGACGGCACCGGCGGCAGAGCAGGGCAAGCACCACCGCAGCCACAAGCACCGCGTGCGCAACTGGATCATCGGGTTCGTGGTCGGCTCCCTCGCTGGCGTCATCTCGGGGCTGGGCGTGTCCGTGCTGTTCCGGCTGGCGCTCAACTGCATCCGCGGGCGGTACCGGAGCAAGTCCGGCATGGTGATCTTCACCCCGAAGCTGATCAAGCGGGCGGACCACCTGGCGTTCCTGGAGAAGGAGGACATGCTGTCTTCGCTAGCCGTGATCGGGCGCGGCGGGTGCGGCGAGGTGTTCAAGGCGCAGCTCCCCGTGGAGACCGAGGGCGAGGAGCCCAAGTTCATCGCCATCAAGAAGATCAAGAAGCAGGTGGGCGACGGGCACGGGCAGAACAACCTGAGCGACGAGGAGAGCCGGCAGCTGGACAAGTGGTCGCGGCAGATACAGTCGGAGATCCGCACGGTGGGGCACATCCGGCACCGCAACCTGCTGCCGCTGGCGGCGCACGTGCCGCGGCCGGACTGCCACTACCTGGTGTACGAGTACATGAAGAACGGCAGCCTGCACAACGCCCTCAAGGAGACGCCGTCGGAGGAGGACGGCGGCGGGGTGCGGCTGGCGTGGCCGGCGCGGCTCCGCGTGGCGGTGGGCATCGCGTCGGGGCTGGAGTACCTGCACGTGCTGCAGCAGCCGCAGATCATCCACCGCGACCTGAAGCCGGCCAACATCCTGCTGGACGACGACATGGAGGCCCGCATCGCGGACTTCGGGCTGGCCAAGGCAATGCCGGACGCGCACACCCACGTGTCGACGTCGCACGTAGCCGGCACCATGGGTTACATCGCGCCGGAGTACCACCAGTCGCTCAAGTTCACGGCCAAGTGCGACATCTACAGCTTCGGGGTGATTCTGGCGGTGCTGGCGACGGGGAAGGAGCCGACAGACCAGTTCTTCGTGACGGAGGTGGAGGAGGTCGGGCTGGTCAAGTGGCTGCGCCGGGTGGTGCAGAACGGCGACTACGCGGAGGCCATCGACCCCGCCATCGCCGGCGCCGGGCACGAGGAGCAGATCCTGCTGGTGCTGCGCATCGCCGTGTTCTGCACTGCCGACGACCCCAAGGAGCGGCCCGCCGCCAAGGACGTGCGCTGCATGCTCGCCCAGATCAAGAACTAGAACTGGTAGTCACCGTATAGGCGCGAGCTGGTGTACATGTATGTCCAAATTAGGCAGCGGCTGAACATGCCAAAGCTCCGTGTAGTGTAAGTATTCGCCGTCGTCGTCGTCGTCTTCAACTGGGTATGTGTCATACTACGTGACTGTGTGTAGAATAATGCTGCAAGTGCTGGGTCAGCGGGTCAAGTATGGGGCCGGTCGATCGATAAAGACCGGAAAGGAGACCCGACTATTTTACACAAATGATATTTAGAATGAGATTGCGTATATTTTTTCTTGACTTTGACTTTGTCTTTTTTTGTAAGATCAAACGAGGTATCTAAACAATAATTATTAATCACTGATCGGCGTGATCCACCAGATGGCGCTACCTGCAGTGCACTGATGTGGTAAGCACTTTTCTGAGCTAGTGCACTGATGTCTTGATTGGAATGAGTCGCACCCAGCTTCGTAAGCATGGCTGGTGGTAGTAGTGGAGAACTGGAGATAATAGACCACCGGATCAGAATCGATATGATGAAAGTATTGCAAATTGGACTGCGATTAAGACAAGTCGACGCGCCGGCCGTGCGCTGCTGCGAATTATTTGTGTTCGCTGCATCTGTTCACCCTGTCATGCTCGTGCTCGGTCTACGTCGCGCCTCCTCTATCGAACAGAGAAACTGGTGCGATTATATATGCGAAAATCTACAGGTTCGATGAGGCGACGTCCATTAGTGCGGATGAGCGACGGGAAGAATAGACGGGGAGGAGGAAGAAGCCGACTTCCGTTGGATGGCAAAAATGCCGCGTCTACGTACTTGTTACGTATCTAACTTACATCAATCACCTCCTTTCCTAATGCCCTTCTCAATGCTCCACCCTGTACCGGGGATAAGAACATCTCCAACGGACGCGTAAAAACTGCTCCGCGCGCTAAAAACTGTTCTTTTTGGGCGCAGAGACGCTCCAACAGATGCTACAAAAACAGTGCGTGCGCAAAAAATTTTAGAGCACGTGCTAAAAAGCGCTATCGCACGCTGGAAATTTGGGGTACCGAACCACGCCGTTTTATAATTTGCACTGCGTGTTTTTTGGACTCGTGTTTTTTGGGCATCTAGAAAACCGATGTTGGCTACCGCGCGCTAAAAGTGCTACAGTGGCGCTGTAAAACTACTATTTTAGCGCTTGATATTTTTACGCGTCTGTTGGAGATGCTCTAAGGATGTCATGTAGGCAAAAAAATCTGATGTGACAAAGTAATTAAGAGGAGAGAGATGAGTTTGATGACCACAGGAAGAAAAAAATGTCAAACACATGAACCTAGGCAGAACATTTAAATGAAGAAAGATCACCAATACATACAAGAGTTTAGTTGCTAAATCATTAAATGAAGGGAGCTTAGCGGCAACAACTTTAAGCACCTATGCATTGAGGGCTTTAGTTGCTAAACTTTTTAACATGCTTAGGCCTTGTTACAACGCAGGTGACAGTATGTCAGTGCTAGCTGCGTTGCGCCTTCCAATTTTCTTTGCTCCGCAATACAAAGTGCTTGGTACAGGTGCTAGCTAGGCTTCTTTTTTCCTACTGATGGAGGCATCGCAAACTCCTTTTTACCGGTGACGGGAATGTACCGGCACACCATCCGCCGTTGGCACTGACGTCAAGATTCATGAGGGAGGCACGTAGGATTTACTGCTTCATGCTATACAACAAGGAATACAAGACGCAATACGAAACATGGGACCAGGGCAGAATAAATATCCTGCATCTCACCCGATCTCTCTCTCTCTCTTCCCCCCTTTCTCTCCTGTGGCCCGTGAGAGGAGCCCTGGACTGGCGACGGCACCGTTGTACCAGGCGGATGGCGAGGAGTGAGGCCGAATCACATCGGTGGAAGACGGATCCACTGTTGTCGGCATTGGGGTGACTTGCGCCGACGAGGTTCCTCGATCCCGCCCACCACAAGCCCGTCCTTCGACATCCTTTTTGCCCGGTCGCCATCCTCGCCGTGGGAACCACGACGGCCACCCACCACGGCGGGTTGCAGCTCACGGTCGGCGCCGGATCCGGCGACTCCAAGCACTTCCGCAACCAGCTGCCTCTGGTGAGTCATGGAGCCCAGCGCTCCTAACCTCTCTGCATTTGTTCAGAGTTAGTTTTTCTTTATTGTGCATGATATAGGTTTTTACCCAGATAAACGGCGATTATCCTCTGAAGATTTGGGAGCGTCGAAAGAAATCGGGGCTGACAATGTTCTCTGTTTTTTTCGAATTTTTGCTCAGCTTGGATTTTTGTTCAGTGTTAGATTTGTGAAGGTGAAATCTGTTGGGAAACGTAGCAATAATTTAAAAATTTTCCTACATATCACCAAGATCAATCTAGGAGATGCTAGCAACGAGAGAGAGGGGGTGCATCTTCATACCTCTTGAAGATCGCGAAACGGAAGGGTTACAAGAACGCGGATGATGGAGTTGTACTCGCGGCGATTCAAATCGCGGAAGATCCGATCTAGCGCCGAACGGACGGCGCCTCCGCGTTCAACACCCGTACAGCCCAAGGACGTCTCCTCCTTCTTGATCCAGCAAGGGGAGAGAAGAAGTTGAGGGAGAGCTCCGGCAGCACGACGGCGTGGTGGTGGAGCTTGTGGATTTTCTGCAGGGCTTCGCCAAGCTCTACGGAGGAGGAGGAAGTGTTGGAGGAGGGAGGGGCCGCGCAGGGGAAGGGGTGCGGCAGCCCTCCCACCGCCCCACTATTTATAGGGGAAGGGAAGAGGGGGTCGGCCCCCTTAGATCCCATCTGGGGGGGGTGCACCAGCCCACTAGGGGGCTGGTTCCCACCCTTGTTCAGCCCATTAAGTCCCTCGGGGCAGCTGGCCCCACCTAGTAGACCCCCGGACACCTTTCGGTGGTCCCGGTACAATACCGATAACCCCCGAAACTATTCCAGTGATTGAAACTGGACTTCCCATATATAAATCTTTACCTCCGAACCATTCTGGAACTCCTAGTGACGTCCGAGATCTCATCCGTGACTCCGAACAACCTTCGGTAACCACATACTATTTTCCATAACAATTCTAGTGTCACCGAACCTTAAGTGTGTAGACCCTACGGGTTCAGGAACCATGTAGACATGACCGAGACATCTCTCCGGCCAATAACCAACAGCAGGATTTGGATACCCATATTGGCTCCCACATGTTCCATGATTATCTCATCGGATGAATCACGATGTCGGGGATTCAATCAATCCCGTATACAATTCCCTTTGACCACCGGTATGTTACTTGCCCGAGATTCGATCGTCGGTATCCCAATACCTTGTTGAATCTCGTTATCAACAAGTCTCTTTACTCATTCCGTAACGCATGATCCCATGACTAACTCCTTAGTCACATTGAGCTCATTATGATGATCCATTACTGAGTGGGCCCAGAGATACCTCTCCATCACAGGGAGTGACAAATCCTAGTCTCGATTCGTGCCAACCCAACAGTCACTTTCGGAGATACCTGTAGTGCACCTTTATAGCCACCCAGTTACGTTGTGATGTTTGGTACACCCAAAGCATTCCTACGGTATCCGGGAGTTGCACAATATCATGGTCTAAGGAAATGATACTTGACATTATAAAAGCTCTAAGCAAACGAACTACACGATCTTGTCCTATGCTTAGGATTGGTTCTTGTGCATCACATCATTCTCCTAATGATGTGATCCCGTTATCAATGACATCCAATGTCCATGGTCAGGAAACCACAACCATCTATTGATCAATGAGCTAGTCAACGAGAAGCTTACTAGGGACATGTTGTGGTCTATGTATTCACACATGTATTACGGTTTCGGTTAATACAATTATAGCATGAACAATAGAAAATTATCACGAACAAGAAAATATAATAATAACCATTTTATTATTGCCTCTAGGGCATATTTCCAACAGTCTCCCACTTGCACTAGAGTCAATAATCTAGTTCACATCACTATGTGATTGTAATGAAGCCAACACCCATGGGGTTTGATCATATCTTGCTTGTGAGAGAGGTTATTAGTCAATGGGTCTGAACCTTTCAGATCCGTGTGTGCTTTACAAATCTCTATGTCATCTTATAGATGTAGCTACCACGCGCTATTTGGAACTATTCCAAATAACTGCTCTACTATACGAATCCGGTTTACTACTCAGAGTCATTCGGATTAGTGTGAAAGTTTGCATCGATGTAACCCTTTACGACAAACTCTTTTACCACCTCCATAATCGAAAAAAATTCCTTAGTCCACTAGTTACTAAGGATAACTTTGACCGCTGTCCTGTGATCCATTCCTGGATCACTCTTGTACCCCTTGACTGACTCATGGCAAGGCACACTTCAGGTGTGATACACATCACAACATACTGTAGAGCCTACATCTAAAGCATAGGGGACGGCCTTCGTCCTTTCTCTCTCTTCTTTCGTGGTCAGGTCTTGAGTCTTACTCAATACTCACACCTTATAACACAGCCAAGAACTCCTTCTTTGCCGATCTATTTTGAACTCCTTCAAAATCTTGTCATGGTATGTGTTCATTTGAAAGTACTATTAAGCGTTTTTGATCTATCCTTATAGATCTTGATGCTCAATGTTCAAGTAGCTTAATCCAGGTTTTCCATTAAAAAACACTTTTCAAACAACCCTATATGCTTTCTAGAAATTCTACATCATTTCTGATCAATAATACGTCTACAACATATACTCATTAGAAAATCTATAGTGCTCCCACTCACTTCTTTGAAAATACAAGTTTCTCATAAACTTTGTATAAACCCAAAATCTTTAATCATCTCATCAAAGCATATATTCCAACTCCGAGATGCTTACTCTAGTCCTTAGAAGGATCACTGGAGCTTTGCATATTTGTTAGCATCTTTTAGGATTGACAAAACCTTCCGGTTGTATCACATACAACCTTTCCTCAAGAAAATTGTCGAGGAAACAATGTTTTGACATCCTATCTGCAAGATTTCATAAATAATGAAGTAATGACTAATATAATTCCAACAGACTCTTAGCATCGCTACGAGTGAGAAAGTCTCATCGTAGTCAATTCCTTGAACCTGTCGGAAAAGGTCTTAGCGACAAGTCGAGCTTTCCTAATGGTGACACATACCATCATTGTCTGTCTTTCCTTTTATAATCCATCTGTACCCAACAGCCTTACGACTATCAAATAGTTCTTCCAAAGTCTACACTTTGTTTTCATACATGGATCCTCTCTCGGATTTTATGGCGTCGAGCCATTCATCGGAATCCGTGCCTACCATCGCTTCTCCATAGCTCGTAGGTTCATTGCTGTCTAGCAACATGACCTCCAAGACATGATTACCGTACCACTCTGAAGTAGTACACGTCATTGTCGTCCTACGAGGTTTGGTAGTGACTTGATCTGAAGTTTCATGATCACTATCATCAGCTTCCACTTCAATTGGTGTAGGCGCCACAGGAACAACTTCCTGTGCCTTGCTCCACACTGGTTGAAGTGACGGTTCAATAACCTCATCGAGTCTCGACCATCCTCCCACTCAACTCTTTCGAGAGAAACTTTTCCTCGAGAAAGGACTCGTTTCTAGAAACAATCACTTTTGCTTCCGGATCTGAAATAGGAGGTATACCCAACTATTTTGGGTGTCCTATGAAGATGCATTTATCCTCTTTGGGTTCGAGCTTATCAGGCTAAAACTTTTCACATAAGTGTCGCAGCCCAAAACTTTAAAAAAACGATAGCTTAGGTTTTTCTAAACCATAGTTCATACGGTGTCATCTCAACGGGATTACGTGGTGCCCTATTTAAAGTGAATGTGGTTGTATCTAATGCCTAACCCATAAATGATAGTGGTAATTCGATAAGATACATCATGGTATGCACCATATCCAATAGGGTGCATTTATGATGTTTGGACACACCATCACACTATGGTGTTCCAGGCGGTATTAGTTGTGAAACAATTTCCACAATGTCTTAATTGTGTGCCAAACTCATAACTCAGATATTCATCTCTATGATCATAGCATAGGCATTTTATCCTCTTGTCATGATGATCTTCAACTTCACTTCGAAATTACTTGAACCTTTCAATAATTCAGACTTGTGTTTCATCAAGTAAATATACTTAGCATCTACTCAAATCATCTGTGAAGTAAGAACATAATGATATCCACTACGTGCCTCAGCACTCATTGGACTGCACACATCAAAATGTATTACTTCCAACAAGTTGCTTTCTTGTTCCATCTCAGTGAAAATGAGGCTATTCGGTCATCTTGCCCATGTGGTATGATTTGCATGTCTCAAGTGATTCAAAATCAAATGAGTCCAAATGATCCATCTGCATGGAGTTTCTTTATGCGTATACCAATAGACATGGTTCGCATGTCTCAAACTTTTCAAAAATAAGTGAGTCCAAAGATCCATCAACATGGAGCTTCTTCATGCGTTTTATACCAATATGACTCAAATGGCCGTGCCACAAGTAGGTGGTACTATCATTACTATCTTATATCTTTTGGCATGAACATGTGTATCACTACGATCGAGATTCAATAAACCATCCATTTTAGGTGCAAGACCATTGAAGGTATTATTCAAATAAAAAAAGTAACCATTATTCTCCTTAAATGAATAACTGTATTGCGATAAACATAATCCAATCATGTCTATGCTCAATGCAAACACCAAATAACAATTATTTAGGTTTAACACCAATCCTGATGGTAGAGGGAGCGTGCGATGTTTGATCACATCAACCTTGGAAACACTTCCAACACATATCGTCATCTCACCTTTAGCTAGTCTCCGTTTATTCCGTAGCTTTTTATTTCGGGTTACTAACACTTAGCAACTGAGCCGATATCTAATACCCTGGTGCTACTAGTAAAGTACATATTTAATATAATGTATATCCAATATACTTCTGTCGACCTTGCCAGCCTTCTCATCTACCAAGTATCTAGGGTAGTTCTGCTTCAATTACCGTTCCCCTCATTACAGAAGCACTTAGTCTCGGGTTTGGGTTCAACCTTGGATTTCTTCACTAGAGCAGCAACTGATTTGTCGTTTCATGAAGTATCCCTTCTTGCCCTTGCTCTTCTTGAAAGTAGTGGTTTTACTAACCATCAACAATTGATGCTCGTACTTGATTTCTACTTTCGCGGTGTCAAACATCACGAATAGCTCAAGGATCATCGTATCTATCCCTGATATGTTATAGTTCATCACGAAGGTCTAGTAGCTTGGTGGCAGTGACTTTGGAGAACCATCACTATCTCATTGATACGTCCATTTTGCATCATGCTTTTGCTTTTATATCGATATTTATTGAATTATGGGCTGTTATTACACGTTATGCCACAATACTTATGCCTATTCTCTCTTATTTTACAAGGTTTACATGAAGAGGGAGAATGCCGGCAGCTGGGATTCTGGGCTGGAAAAGGAATAAATATTAGAGACCTATCCTGCACAACTCCAAAAGTCCTGAAACTCCACGAAAGTCATTTTTGGAATTAATAAAAAATACTGAGCAGAAAAAATACCAGAGGGGGGCCATCCACCGTCCACGAGGGTGGGGGGGCATGCCCCCTGCCTCGTGGGCCCCCTGGCAGCCTTCCGGTGACCATCTTCTGCTATATGAAGTCTTTTATCCTGGAAAAAATCATAAGCAAGCTTTCGGGACGAAACACCGCCGCCACGAGGCGGAACCTTGGCGAAACAATCTAGGGCTCCGGCAGAGCTGTTCTTCCGGGGAGACTTCCCTCTGATAGGGGGAAATCATCACCATCGTCATCACCAACGATCCTCTCATCGGGAGGGGGTCAATCTCCATCAACATCTTCACCAGCACCATCTCCTCTCAAACCCTAGTTCATCTCTTGTATCCAATCTTTGTCCCAAAACCTCAGATTGGTACCTGTGGGTTGCTAGTAGTGTTGATTACTCCTTGTAGTTGATGCTAGTTGGTTTATTCGGTGGAAGATCATATGTTCAGATCCTTTATGCATATTAATACCCCTCTGATTATGAACATGAATATGATTTGTGAGTAGTTACGTTTGTTCCTGAGGACATGGGAGAAGTCTTGCTATAAATAGTCATGTGAATTTGGTATTCGTTTGATATTTTGATGAGATGTATGTTGTCTCTCCTCTAGTGGTGTTATGTGAACGTCGACTACATGACACTTCACCATTGTTTGGGCCTAGAGGAAGGCATTGGGAAGTAATAAGTAGATGATGGGTTGCTAGAGTGACAGAAGCTTAAACCCTAGTTTATGCGTTGCTTCGTAAGGGGCTGATTTGGATCCATATGTTTCATGCTATGGTTAGGTTTACCTTAATACTTCTTTTGTAGTTGCGGATGCTTGAAATAGGGGTTAATCATAAGTGGGATGCTTGTCCAAGAAAGGGCAGTACCCAAGCACCGGTCCACCCACATATCAAATTATCAAAGTAACGAACGCGAATCATATGAGTGTAATGAAAACTAGCTTGACGATAATTCCCATGTGTCCTCGGGAGCGCTTTTCTCCATATAAGAATTTGTCCAGGCTTGTCCTTTGCTACAAAAAGGATTGGGCTACCTTGCTGCACCTTATTTACTTTTCTTACTTGTTATGCGTTACAAATTACCTTATCACAAAACTATATGTTACCGATAATTTCAGTGCTTGCAGAGAATACCTTACTGAAAACCGCTTGTCATTTCCTTCTGCTCCTTGTTGGGTTCGACACTCTTACTCATCAAAAGGACTACGATAGATCCCCTACACTTGTGGGTCATCAAGACTCTTTTCTGGTGCTGTTGCTGGGGAGTGAAGCACCTTTGGTAAGTGGAACTTGGTAAGGAAAAATTTATATAGTGTGCTGAAATTTACTGTCAATTGTTACTATGGAACATAATCCTTTGAGGGGCTTGTTCGGGGTATCTTCACCCCGACCAGTAGAGCAAAGAGTTGCTCCTCAACCTACTGAACCTACTGAAAATGTTTACTTTGAAATTCCTTCGGGTATGATAGAGAAATTGCTAGCTAATCCCTTTACAGGAGATGGAACATTGCATCCCGATTTACACCTAATCTATGTGGATGAAGTTTGTGGATTCTTTAAGCTTGCAGGTATGCCTGATGATGTGGTCAAGAAGAATGTCTTCCCTTTATCTTTGAATGGAGAGGCATTGACATGGTATAGGCTATGTGATGATATGGGATCATGGAACTACAACCGATTGAAATTGGAATTTCATCAGAAGTTTTATCCTATGCATCTTGTTCATCGTGATCGTAATTATATATATAATTTTTGGCCTCGTGAAGGAGAAAGCATGGCTCAAGCTTGGGGGAGGCTTAAGTCAATGTTATATTCATGCCCCAATCATGAGCTCTCAAGAGAAATGATTATTCAAAAAATTTATGCTCGGCTTTCTCTCAACAATCTCTCCATGCTCGATACTTGTTGTACTGGTTCTTTTATGATGAGACTATTGAATTCAGATGGGATTTATTGGAAAGAATTAAATGCAACTCTGAAGATTGGGATCTCGACGAAGGTAAGGATTCAGGTATGACACCTAAGTTTGATTGTGTTAAATCTTTTATGGATACCAATGCTTTTCGTGAATTTAGCACCAAATATGGACTTGACTCTGAGATAATAGCTTCTTTTTGTGAATCATTTGCTACTCATGTTGACCTCCCTAAGGAGAAGTGGTTTAAATATAATCCTCCCACTGAAGTAAAAGTAGTTGCACCTATTAAAGTTGAAGAAAAGACTATCACTTATAATGATTCTGTTGTTCCTACTACCTATATTGAGAAACCCCCTTTCCCTGTTAGGACAAAGGATCATGCTAAAGCTTCAACTGTGGTTCATAAGAGTAATACTAGAACATCTACACCACCTGAGCAAATTAAAGTTGAACCTAGTATTGCTATGGTTAAAGATCTCTTGGCTGATAATATTGATGGGCATGTTATTTACTTCTATGATGAAGCTGCTAGAATTGCTAGACCTGATACTAAGAATAAACATAGACCTGTTGTAGGCATGCCTGTTATTTCTGTTAAAATAGGAGATCATTGTTACCATGGCTTATGTGATATGGGTGCTAGTGCTAGTGCAATACCTCATTCCTTATACAAAGAAATTATGCATGATATTGCACCTGCTGAGATAGAAGAAATTGATGTTATAGTTAAGTTTGCCAATAGAGATACTATTTCACCAGTTGGGATTGTTAGAGATGTTGAAGTCTTGTGTGGGAAAGTTAAATATCCCGCTGATTTTCTTGTTCTTGGTTCCCCACAAGATGACTTTTGTCCCATTATATTTGGTAGACCCTTCTTGAATACTTCTAATGCTAAGATAGACTGCAAAAAAGATGTTGTTACTATTGGTTTGGGGGATATGTCTCATGAGTTTAATTTTGCTAAATTTCATAGACAACCCCATGATAAAGAATTGCCTAGTAAGGATGAAATTATTGGTCTTGCTTCTATTGCCGTGCCTCCTAACGATCCTTTAGAACAATATTTGCTAGACCATGAAAATGATATGTTTATGAATGAAAGAAGGGAGATAGATGAAGTATTCTTAAACAGGGACCTATTTTGAAACACAACTTGCCTGTTGAAATCCTAGGGGATCCTCCTCCACCCAAGGGTGATCCCGTGTTTGAGCTTAAACCATTACCTGATACTCTTAAATATGCTTATCTTGATGAAAAGAAGATATATCCTGTTATTATTAGTTCTAACCTTTCAGAGCAGGAAGAGGAGAAATTATTGAAAACTCTGAAGAAGCACCGCGCTGCTATTGGATATACTCTTGATGATCTTAAGGGCATTAGTCCCACTCTATGCCAAGACAAAATAAAATCAGAGAAAGACGCCAAACAATTATTGATCACCAACGATGGTTAAATCCTAAGATGAAAGAAGTGGTAAGAAAAGGAATACTAAAGCTCCTCGAGGCAGGTATAATTTATCCCGTTGTTGATAGTCAATGGCTAAGCCCTATCCATTGTGTCCCTAAGAAGGGAGGTATTACTGTCGTTCCTAATGATAAAGATGAATTGATCCCGCAAAGAATTGTTACAGGTTATAGGATGGTAATTGATTTCCACAAATTAAATAAAGCTACTAAAAAGGATCATTACCCCATGCATTTTATTGATCAAATGCTAGAAATATTATCTAAACATACACATTTTTGCTTTCTAGATGGTTACTCTGGTTTCTCTCAAATACCTATGTCAGCAGAGGACCAAGAAAAGACCACTTTTACTTGCCCTTTCGGTATTTTTGCTTATAGACGTATGCCTTTTGGTTTATGTAATGCACCTGCTACCTTTCAAAGATGCATGATGGCTATATTCTCTGACTTTTGGGAAAAGATTGTTGAGGTTTTCATGGATGATTTCTCCGTTTATGGATCTTCTTTTGATGATTTCTTGAGCAACCTTCATCGAGTTTTGCAGAGATGCAAAGATACTAATGTCTTGAATTGGGAGAAGTGCCACTTTATGGTTAATGAAGGCACTGTCTTGGGGCATAAATTTTTTGAAAGAGGTATCGAAGTTGATAAAGCTAAGGTTGATGCTATTGAAAAGATGCCATGTCCCAAGGACATTAAAGGTATAAGAAGTTTCCTTGGTCATGCCGGTTTTTGTAGGAGGTTCATTAAGGACTTCTCTAAAATTTCTAGGACTCTGACTAATCTCTTACAAAAAGATATTCCTTTTGTCTTCGATGATGATTTTGTAGAAGCATTTGAAATACTTAAGAAAGCTTTGATCTCTGCACCTATTGTTCAGCCGCCTGATTGGAATCTACCCTTTGAAATTATGTGTGATGCTAGTGATTATGCCGTAGGTGCTGTAGGACAAAGAATTGATAAGAAACTAAATGTTATTCAATATGCTAGTAAAACTCTAGACAGTGCCCGGAGAAATTATGCTACTACTGAAAAAGAATTTTTAGCAGTTGTATTTTCTTGTGATAAGTTCAGACCTTATATTGTTGATTCTAAAGTAACTGTTCACACTGATCATGCTGCTATTAAATATCTTATGGAAAAGAAAGATGCTAAACCTAGACTTATTAGATGGGTTCTCTTTCTACAAGAATTTGATTTTCATATTATTGATATAAAGGGAGCTGAGAACCACGTTGCAGACAACTTGTCTAGTTAGAGAATGTTCTTGATGACCCACTACCTATTTATGATAGCTTTCCTGATGAACAATTAGCTGTCATAAATGCTTCTCGTACTGCTCCATGGTATGCTGAATATGCTAATTACATTGTTGCTAAATTTATACCACCTAGTTTCACATACCAGCAAAAGAAAAAGTTTTTCTATCATTTAAGACATTACTTCTGGGATGACCCACACCTTTATAAAGAAGGAGTAGATGGTGTTATTAGACGTTGTGTACCTGAGCATGAACAGGAACAGATCCTACGCAAGTGTCACTCCGAGGCATATGGAGGACACCACGCTGGAGATAGAACTGCACATAAGGTATTGCAATCCGGTTTTTATTGGCCTACTCTCTTCAAAGATGCCCGTAAGTTTGTCTTGTCTTGTGATGAATGTCAAAGAATTGGTAATATTAGTAGACGTCAAGAAATGCCTATGAATTATTCTCTTGTTATTGAACCATTTGATGTTTGGGCTTTGATTATATGGGACCGTTTCCTTCCTCTAACGGGTATACGCATATTTTAGTTGCTGTTGATTACGTTACTAAGTGGGTAGACGCTATTCCAACTAGTAGTGCTGATCATAACACCTCTATTAAGATGCTTAAAGAAGTTATTTTTCCGAGGTTTGGAGTCCCTAGATATCTAATGACTGATGGTGGTTCACATTTTATTCATGGTGCTTTTTGTAAAATGCTTGCTAAGTATGATGTTAATCATAGAATTGCATCTCCATATCAACCACAATCTAGTGGTCAAGTAGAATTGAGTTATAGAGAGCTTAAATTAATTTTGCAAAAGACTGTTAATAGATCTAGAAAGAATTGGTCCAAGAAACTTGATGATGCATTATGGCCTTATAGAACTGCATATAAAAATCCTATGGGTATGTCTCCATATAAAATGGTCTATGGAAAAGCATGTCATTTACCTCTCGAACTAGAATATAAGGCATATTGGGCCATTAAAGAGCTCAATTATGATTTCAATCTTGCTGGTGAGAAGAGGTTATTTGACATTAGCTCACTTGATGAATGGAGAACCCAAGCCTATGAGAATGCCAACCTGTTTAAAGAAAAGGTTAAAAGATGGCATGACAAAAGGATACAAAAGCGTGAGTTTAATGTAGGTGATTATGTGTTGCTTTTCAATTCTTGTTTAAGATTTTTTGCAGGAAAACTTCTCTCTAAGTGGGAAGGGCCTTATGTTATCGAGGAGGTCCATCGTTCCGGTGCCATACAAATCAACAACTTTGAAGGTACAAACCCAAAGGTGGTGAATGGTCAAAGAATCAAACATTATATCTCAGGTAATCCTTGAAACTAATGTTATTGAAACTATGACCCCAGAGGAATACATAAGGGATACTTTCCAGAACGTTTCAGACTCTGAAAAGGAATAGGTATGTGGTACGGTAAGTAAACCGACTCCAAAACAGTTCTAATGGCAATTTGTCGGCGTTCTGGGAACGGGGGTCCCCAGACTTGCCTGCCTGCGGCCTGCGGCGTGGCTCAAAGGGGGGCCCAGCATGGCCCATCTACATCAACACGAGCTCAAGATCCTCGTGAGGGGCCAAGCCTCGCAGGGCGGACGACAAGGAGCTTCCTCAGGCGCGGCCTCAACAGGCTGTCTCGCGAGGAGGCGGAGAGATCAAGGCGGGGCACCTCACAAGGTGCCCATGACACAAGCCATGACGACCAAGGGCGCCAGGCGGGCGCCAGCCCGCGTAGTGTCCTCCTTTCCTCTTTGGTGCAAAGGGAGCAAGCGCATGCGAGAGCACCAAGCAAAGGCACTCATTTCGGTGCAACGAGACCAAGACCAGCCTAACGGCAGGATGGAGGTCATCGTGGAGCCCAAGCCAGCGTCACCACCAGAGCCTTCGACAGGCGAGGACCAACTTTAGTTAGGATAAGTGTACCAGATGTTCCCCTTCAAAATGGCCAAATGTTGGCGCCCTTCCCGCTCAATATTTGGGAAGAGGCCCAGGGCCTTTGCCTATAAATAGGACTAGCCACCCCCAGGATAGGGAGATCTAGGGAGAAAGGATCTGGATCAACATCTAGAGAGCAACCAGTAGAGAGAGCGACCGAACTCCTCCTAGCAGTTCATCGCACCAGTCAAGAACAGACCCTCGCAAGGTTGTTCTTCCTTGTATTGTTCATCATCAGCCCAAGAGGCAATCCACCACACCACACACTAGAGTAGGGTATTACACCGCAATGGTGGCCTGAACCAGTATAAACTCTGTGTCTCTTGTGTTGTTCTTTCTGTAGTTTAGATCCTAGCGAGTCGGCGAGAAGCAGGTAGGTAGAGGGCGAAATCTCCGCGCGCACCCCAGTGTTCGAACCTTAAGGGTCTACCAGAACCCGAAATCCGACACAATTTTTCTCTATTTTGGAATAGTTAAGAAAAATAGGAAAATAAGAAGTAGTCCGAAATGGACACGAGGCATCCACGAGGGTGGAGGGCGCGCCCTACCCCCCTGGGCGCGCCCCTTCCTCGTGGGCACCTTGTGTGCTCTTCGGACTCCGTTTTCTTGCATGATACTTCTTTTGGTCGGTAAAAATTCATTATATAATCTCCCGAAGGTTTTGACCACCGTATCACACAAAAATCCTCTGTCTTTGTTTCGAGTTGTTTCTGCCATAGATTAGAGCAATATGTCGTCCCAGGATTCGGAGGGAGAAAGCTATGTGGCTGATTACCTTGCAGACCCTAAGGTCTATGGGGACTTGGACCATTATGGCTGGACCGCTGAGGAAGAAGAAGACTACGAGCCTATGGGAAAGGAGGAGACGAGCTCAGATGAAGATGAAGTCCCATTACCTCAACCTGGGGACATGCATGTGGAGTTTAAAAAGTCAAGCCTCCCTGATAGAGCAAAGAAACCAAAGATAGAGTTTATAAATTTTCGTCTCTTGCAGGAGAACAAACAAGAACTATGCAAAAGGATATTAAGCCTTGAGCAGGAGATCGATGATCTAAGGGAGCAAAATTCCATCCTCAAGCGCAAATTGAGGAACAAGCCTACATCATCAACAACTCCATCATCATCACCTCCGAAGAGGGAGACATAATCACATGGGTATGGGCACTCCCCTTGGCAACTGCCAAGCTTGGGGGAGGTGCCCCGGTATCGTATCACCATCACACTCCTATCTTTACCGTTTTTCTTAGTTTGATCCTTTTAGTAATATCTTGATCTAGTAGAATAAAGTTTTTGGTCTGATCTAGTTTTGAGTTTTGCTTTATGATCCCTCTATGTAATCGAGTCTGTGATCTATATATAATAAATATTAGTGTTGAGTCAAGAGCTTTGCTATCTTGCTATGATCTTGAGGGAGTAAAATAAAAGAACAAAAAGAAATAAAGAGATCATATTGATCTTATGGAGAGTAATGACTTCACATATAAAGAGTATGATGAATAAAAGTTGTTGAGAGTTGGCAAACATAGTTCTGGTCATCGTTGCAATTAATAGGAAGTAATAAAGAAAGAGAGGTTTTCACATATAAATATACTATCTTGGACATCTTTTATGATTGTGAGCACTCATTAAAATATGACATGCTAAAGAGTTGAGGTTGGACAAGGAAGACAACATAATGGGTTATGTTTTCTTATATCCGAAATAAAGTATATTGTCATGGATCATCCAACATGTTGAGCTTGCCTTTCCCCCTCATGCTAGCCAAATTCCTTGCACCAAGTAGAGATACTACTTGTGCTTCCAAATATCCTTAGACCTAGTTTTGCCATGAGAGTCCACCATATCTACCTATGGATTGAGTAAGATCCTTCAAGTAAGTTGTCATGTTGCATGCAATAAAAATTGCTTTGTGAATATGTATGACTTATTAGTGCGGAGAAAATAAGCTTTATACGATCTTGTGATATGGAAGCAATAAAAGCGATGGACTTCATAATAAAGGTCCATATCACAAGTGGCAATATAAAGTGACGTTCTTTTGCATTAAGATTTCGTGCATCCAACCATAAAAGCACACGACAACCTCTGCTTCCCTCTGCGAAGGGCATATCTTTTATTCTTGTCTTATACATTAAGAGTCATGGTGATCTTCACCTTTCCTTTTTACATTTTATCCTTTGGCAAGCACCTTGTGTTGGATGTATGTTAGCATGAACTATTATTGTTGACATTACCCTTGAGGTAAAAGGTTGGGAGGCAACGCTATAAGCCCCTATCTTTCTCTGTGTCCGATTAAAACTCCATAACCATAAGTATTGCGTGAGTGTTAGCAATTGTGGAAGACTAAATGATAGTTGAGTATGTGGACTTGCTGAAAAACTCTTTTATTGACTCTTTCTGATGTTATAATAAATTGCAATTGCTTGAATGACTGAGATTATAGTTTGTTGGTTCTCAATTAAGTTTTAGATTCATACTTGACATTGTGAATAGATTGTTACTTTATCATAAGAAATCATATGACAAAAATATATGTATGTTGCTGTTATAAGAATGATCATGATGCACTCATGTCCGTATTTTATTTTATCGACACCTCTATCTCTAAACATGTGGACATACTTTTCGATATCGGTTTTGCTTGAGGACTAGCGAGGTCTAAGCTTGGGGGAGTTGATACATCCATTTTGCATCATGCTTTTTTATCGATATTTATTGCATTATGAGATGTTATTACACGTTATGTCACAATACTTATGCCTATTCTCTCTTATTTTACAAGGTTTACATGAAGAGGGAGAATGCCGGTAGCTGGGATTCTGGGCTGGAAAAGGAGCAAATATTAGTTACCTGTTCTGCACAACTCCAAAAGTCATGGAACTCCACGAAAGTCATTTCTGGAATTAATAAAAAAATACTGAGCGGAAGAAATACCAGAGGGGGCCACCCACCGTCCATAAGGGTGGGGGCGTGCCCTACCCCCTAGGGCGCGCCCCCTACCTCGTGGGCCCCCTGGCAGCCTTCCGGTGACCATCTTCTGCTATATGAAGTCTTTTATCCTGAAAAAAATCATAAGCAATCTTTCGGGACGAAACACCGCCGCCACGAGGCGGAACCTTTGCGGAACCAATCTAGGGCTCCGGCAGAGCTGTTTTGCCGGGGAAACTTCCGTCCGGGAGGGGCAAATCATCACCATCGTCATCACCAACGATCCTCTCATCGGGAGGGGGTCAATCTCCATCAACATCTTCACCAGCACCATCTCCTCTCAAACCCTAGTTCATCTCTTGTATCCAATCTTTGTCCCAAAACCTCAGATTGGTACTTGTGGGTTGCTAGTAGTGTTGATTACTCCTTGTAGTTGATGCTAGTTGGTTTATTCAGTGGAAGATCATATGTTTAGATCCTTTATGCATATTAATACCCCTCTGATTATGAACATGAATATGATTTGTGAGTAGTTATGTTTGTTCCTGAGGACATGGGAGAAGTCTTGCTATAAGTAGTCATGTGAATTTGGTATTCGTTTGATATTTTGATGAGATGTATGTTGTCTCTCCTCTAGTGGTGTTATGTGAACATTGACTACATGACGCTTCACCATTGTTTGGGCCTAGAGGAAGGCATTGGGAAGTAATAAGTAGATGATGGGTTGCTAGAGTGATAGAAGCTTAAACCCTAGTTTATGTGTTGCTTCGTAAGGGGCTGTTTTGGATCCACATGTTTCATGCTATGGTTAGGTTTACCTTAATACTTCTTTTGTAGTTGCGGATGCTTGCAATAGGGGTTAATCATAAGTGGGATGCTTGTCCAAGAAAGGGCAGTACCCAAGCACCGGTCCACCCACATATCAAATTATCAAAGTAACCAATGTGAATCATATGAGCGTGATGAAAACTAGCTTGACAATGATTCCCATGTGTCCTCGGGAGCGCTTTTCTCCATATAAGAATTTGTCCAGGCTTGTCCTTTGCTACAAAAAGGATTGGGCCACCTTGTTGCACCTTATTTACTTTTGTTACTTGTTACCCGTTACAAATTACCTTATCACAAAACTATCTGTTATCGATAATTTCAGTGCTTGCAGAGAATACCTTACTAGAAACCGCTTGTCATTTCCTTCTGATCCTTGTTGGGTTCGACACTCTTACTTATCGAAAGAACTATGATAGATCCCCTACACTTGTGGTTCATTTCTCATCTGGAAGATTAACTCCCACTCGATTCAAGCGATTGTAGTACTCAGACAATCTGAGCACATGCTCAACGATTGAGCTTTTCTCCCTTAGTTTGCAGGCTTAAGAAACTTGTCGGAGGTCTCATACCTCTCGACGTGGGCACGAGCCTGAAATCCCAATTTCAGCCCTTGGAACATCTCATATGTTCTGCGACGTTTCAAAAACGCCATTGACGCCTCAATTCTAAACCGTTTAGCATTATGCACTGAATTATAACATAGTCATCAAAACATGTAAGTCAGATATTTGCAACATCCACAAACGACGCTCGAGGTTCAGCACACCGAGCGGTGCATTAAGGACATAATCCTTCTGCGCGGCGATGAGGACAATTCTCAGTTTAGGGACCCAGTCCGCATAATTGCTTCTGTCAACTTTCAACTAAATTTTCTCTAGGAAGATATCTTAAACAATATAACTAAAGCATAAACTACGACATAATTTGCAAATACCTTTTGACTATGTTCATGATAATTAATTTCATCTAATCAAATTATTTAATGAAATCCCACTCAGATAGACATCCCTCTAGTCATCTAAGTGATACATGATCCGAATCGACTAGGCCGTGTCCGATCATCACGTGAGATGGACTAGTCATCAACGGTGAACATCTCCATGTAGATCGCATCTACCATACGACTCATGTTCGACCTTTCGGTCTCTTGTGTTCCGAGGCCATGTCTGTACATGCTAGGCTCGTCAAGTCAACCTAAGTGTTTCGCGTGTGTAAATCTGGCTTACACCCATTGTATGTGAACGTTAGAATCTATCACACCCGATCACGTGGTGCTTCGAAACAATGAACCTTCACAATGGTGCACAGTTAGGGGGAACATTTTCTTGAAATTTTAGTGATGGATCATCTTATTTATGCTACCGTCGTTCTAAGAAAATAAGATATAAACATGACAAACATCACATGCAAATCATAAAGTGACATGATATGGCCAATATCATTTTGCGCCCTTGATCTCCATCTTTTAGGCGCGACATGATCACCATCGTCACCGGCATGACACCATGATCTCCATCATCATGATCTCCATCATCGTGTCTTCATGAAGTTGTCTCGCCAACTATTACTTATACTACTATGGCTAACGGTTAGCAATAAAGTAAAGTAATCACATGGCGTTTTCATTGACACGTAGGTCATACAATAAATTAAGACAACTCTTATGGCTCCTGCCAGTTGTCATACTCATCAACATGCAAGCCGTGATTCCTATTACAAGAACATGATCAATCACATACATCACATATATCATTCATCACATCCTTTTGGCCATATCACATCACATAGCATACCCTGCAAAAACAAGTTAGACGTCCTCTAATTGTTGTTGCATGTTTTACGTAGCTGCTATGGGTTTCTAGCAAGAACGGTTCTTACCTACGCAAAAGCCACAACGGTGATATGCCAATTGCTATTTACCCTTCATAAGGACCCTTTTCATCGAATCCGATCCGACTAAAGTGGGAGAGACAGACACCCACTAGCCACCTTATGCAACAAGTCCATGTCAGTCGGTGGAACCTGTCTCACGTAAGTGTACGGGTAAGGTCGGCCTGGGCCTCTTCATCCCACAATGCCGCCAAATCAAGATAAGACTAGTAACGGTAAGCAAATTGAACAAATCATCGCCCACAACTACTTGTGTTCTACTCATGCATAGAATCTACGCATAGACCTGACTCATGATGCCACTATTGGGGAACGTAGCAATAATTCAAAATTTTCCTACGTATCACCAAGATCAATCTAGGAGATGCTAGAAGCGAGAGAGAGGGAGTGCATCTTCATACCTCTTGAAGATCGCGAAACGGAAGCGTTACAAGAACGCGGATGATGGAGTCGTACTCGCGGCGATTCAAATCGCGAAAAATCTGATCTAGCGCCAAACGGACGGCGCCTCCGCGCTCAACACACATACAACCCGGGGACGTCTCCTCCTTCTTGATCCAGCAAGGGGAGAGGAGAAGTTGAGGGAGAGCTCCGGCAGCATGACGACGTGGTGGTGAAGCTTGTGGATTTTCTGCAGGGCTTCGCCAAGCTCTACAAAGGAGGAGGAAGTGTTGGAGGAGGGAGGGGCTGCGCCAGGGGAAGGGGTGCGGCAGCCCTCCCACCCCCACTATTTATAGGGGAAGGGAAGAGGGGGCCAGACCCCTTAGATCCCATCTAGGGGGGGCAAGGGGGGAGCTTGCCCCCCAAGTTTGGTGGGAGGCGCCCCCACCCCCTAGGGTTTCCAATCCTAGGCGCCTTGGGCCCTTGGGGGGCGCACCAGCCCACTAGGGGGCTGGTTCCCTCCCTTGTTCAGCCCATTAATTCCCCCAGGGCAGGTGGCCCCACCTGGTGGACCCCAGACACCTTTTGGTGGTCCCGGTACAATATCGATAACCCCCGAAACTATTCCGGTGACTGAAACTGGACTTCCCATATATAAATCTTTACCTTCAGACCATTTTGGAACTCTTCGTGACGTCCGGGATCTCATCTGGGACTCCAAACAACCTTCGGTAACCACATACTATTTCCCATAACAACTCTAGCATCACCGAACCTTAAGTGTGTAGACCCTACGGGTTTGGGAACCATGCAGACATGACCGAGACATCTCTCCGGACAATAACCAACAGCAGGATCTAGATACCCATGTTGGCTCCCACATGTTCCACGATGATCTCATCGGATGAACCACGATGTCGGGGATTCAATCAACCCCGTATACAATTCCCTTTGACCACCGGTATGTTACTTGCCCGAGATTCGATCGTCGGATCCCAATACCTCGTTCAATCTCGTTACCGACAAGTCTCTTTACTCGTTCCATAGCGCATGATCCCGTGACTAATTCCTTAGTCACATTGAGCTCATTATGGTGATGCATTACCGAGTGGGCCCAGAGATACCTCTCCGTCATACGGAGTGACAAATCCCAGTCTCGATTCGTGCCAACCCAACAAACACTTTCAAAGATACCTGTAGTGCACCTTTATAGCCACCCAGTTACGTTGTGACGTTTGGTACACCCAAAGCATTCCTACGGTATCTGGGAGTTGCATAATCTCATGGTCTAAGGAAATGATACTTGACATTAGAAAAGCTCTTAGCAAACGAACTACATGATCTTGTGCTATGCTTTGATTGGGTCTTGTCCATCACATCATTCTCCTAATGATGTGATCCCTTTATCAATGACATCCAATGTCCTTGGTCAGGAAACTACAACCATCTATTGATCAATGAGCTAGTTAATTATAGGCTCACTAGGGACATGTTGTGGTCTATGTATTCACACATGTATTACGGTCCGAATAATACAATTATAGCATGAACACTAGGCAATTATCATGAACAAGGAAATATAATAATAACCATTTTATTATTGCCTCTAGGGCATATTTCCAACAAAATCTTGTTTTGTGAAATATGGAAGAGATTTATGGTTCATATAGAATTGATTATTTCTGGAATTCACTCAAGTGAAAGTGAAATCTGGTTTTGTGTAATATGGAAGAAATTTATGGTTTATACATGTGAGATATGGCACCTATCTGACTTTGTGACACATGCAAGGGTTATTTGGTTCAGATTTGAGAAAGAAAGTGATATTAGTCCATATTTAATCTGTGAATATGTAAACTCAAAGTGATATTGTTGAAGTATGAAATATTGTTTGTCAAATTCAAATGTGAATCCCCATGAAATTCGTACGTGTGAACCATATTTTTCTGAAATAATTGAAAATGGATCAATTGAAAAACTAAAATAGGTTTTTGAGAAACTGAAACCGGTGTCTTTTGAAATAGCAAAAATCAGTTTCTGAAAATGATTGAAATAGGTCTTTTCAAAAAAAAAACGGGTTATTCAAATGTGTGAAATTGATAGCGTTGACAATTATTGAAATGAGTGAAATATATCTTTTCACTCATTGACAAAGCTGAAATAGGTCTTTTAAAAAAATTAGTTTTTCTACAATTAAATTATATATTGAAATGAGTGAAATATATCTTTTGTAAATGAGTGTAATGTCTTTCCTAAATGGAGTGAAATCTATCTTTTATAAATATGTTTTTTGTATTGAGTGGAATCAATTTTGAAATATGTTTTCTTAACTTAGTAAAATATGTTTCTCAATTCAGTGAAATTATATTTCTGAAATGAGTGGCATTGGTTTCTGAAGGAAATATGCCCTAGAGGCAATAATAAAGTTATTATTTATTTCCTTATTTCATGATAAATGTTTATTATTGACGCTAAAATTGTATTAACCGAAAACTTAGTACATATGTTAATACATAGACAAAACATATAGTCCCTAGTATGCCTCTACTTGACTAGCTCGTTAATCAAAGATGGTTATGTTTCCTAACCATAGACATGTGTTGTCATTTGATGAACGGGATCACATCATTAGTAGAATGATGTGATGGACATGACCCATCCGTTAGCTTAGCATTATGATCGTGTTAGTTTCATTGCTACTACTTTCTTCATGACTTAAACAAGTTCCTCAGACTATGAGATTATGCAACTCCCGAATACCGGAGGAACACTTTGAGTGCTACCAAACGTCACAACGTAAAAGGGAGATTATAAAGGTGCTCTACAGGTGTCTCCGAAGGTGTTTGTTGGGTTGGCATAGATCGAGATTAGGATTTGTCACTTCGTGTTTCGGAGAGGTATCTCTGGGCCCTCTCGGTAATACTCATCACTATAAGCCTTGCAAGCATTGTAACTAATGAGTTGGTTGCGGGATGAAATATTACGAAACGAGTAAAAAGACTTGCAGGTAACGAGATTGAACTAGATATTGAGATACCGACGATCGAATCTGGGGCAAGTAACATACCGATGACAAAGGGAACAATGTATGTTGTTATGTGGTTTGGCCGATAAAGATCTTCGAAGAATATGTAGGAGCCAATATGAGCATCCAGGTTCCACTATTGGTTATTGACCGGAGATGTGTCTCGGTCATGTCTACATAGTTCTCGAACCCGTAGGGTCCGCACGCTTAACGTTCGATGATGATTTGTATTATGAGTTACGTGATTTGATGTACCGAAGGTAGTTCGGAGTCCCAGATGAGATCATGGACATGACGAGGAGTCTCTAAATGGTTGAGACGTAAAGATCGATATATTGGAAGGCTATATTCGGACATCGGAAAGGTTACGAGTGATTCAGTTATTTTTCGGAGTACCAAAGAGTTACGGGAATTCGTATTGGGACTTAATGGGCCATACGGGAAAGGAGAGAAAGGCCTCAAGGGTGGCCGCGCCCCTTCCCCATGGACTGGTCCGAATTGGACTAGGGAAGGGGGCCGGCCCCTTCCTTCCTTCTCCTTCTCCCTTCCCCTTTTCCTATTCCATGTGGGAGGTGGAATCCAACAAGGACTAGGGAGTCCTAGTAGGACTCCACACTTTGGGCGCGCCCTATGAGGGCCAGCCTCCTCCTCCCTCCATCCTTTATATACGTGGCCAGTTGCCTGTCGGTGTCAAAACCAGCAGATCTCGGGTAGGGGGTCCCAAGCTGTGTGTCATGAATTGATGGGTAACAGGAGACAGGGGACATGATGTTTACCCAGGTTCGGGCCCTCTCTATTGAGGTAATACCCTACTTCCTGCTTGATTGATCTTGATGAATATAGGGTTACAAGAGTTGATCTACCTCGAGATCATATGTTGTGGTCTAAGCCCTAGAGGTATGATGAGTAATGTCATATTGATCTAGCTTATCTATCGACTAGCCTAGCCTCGGTTTATATAATGTACCAGAGGCCTAAGATAACAAGAGTCCTAGCCGAATATGCCGGTGGGGAGGAGTCCTTGTCTTGATCACCAAGTCTTGTGGAATCTTCCTTGTATGCAGCAGCTGTCCGAACTGGCCCATGAGTATACGGCCATGTTGGTCCTCGGCCCAATCTAACTGATCGGGGGACGACGTGGTGAGTACCCCCTAGTCCAGGACACCGTCTATAGCCCCCTGAACCGGTCTTCAAGTTGGGGACGCTCTTCGATTCTTCCGAACTGTTCTTCATCGTCGGTCATAGGTCTTGAAAACTGGTTCAACAAATCTTCTCATCTTTGATCTTGAGGATCGCCGACGTGCATCCGAAGAGTTTATACGTCGGGTATCCGAGGAGCCCCTTTAAGTTTCCGACCTTTATCAATGCCTTGTTATTTTTATGCCACACCTCAGGTTTGAAGTTGTTCCTGGGTGGCAGTGTCCTCTTGCGTCCGAGCTCCAACGTCGGACTGCATTCGATTTATCTTTCGCAGCCGGGCTCCAACGCTAGACTGCTTCCGAGCTCCAACGCCGGGATGTATCCGAGCTCCAACACCGGATTGTATAAGAGTATTGTTACAGCCGAGCTCCAACGCCAAACTCCATCCGGGCTCCAACGCTGGAATGTATCCGAGATTCAACGCCGGACTATATCTGAGGTGTCAGAGATCACCTTGGCTCAAAAAAGTTTGAAGGAGTTTAGCCAAGCTTAATGTCGGAAATGCCCGCTATGGAGCCAGCCACTGACGCCCGAGCTCTATGCCGGACTACTTCCGAGGTGGTGCACCACCTTGGCCATGGGCTCATTTTTATGAATTTAATTCCGAATTGTGCAATGTAATCTCTAGCGAGATGTATAGCCAGTGTCACTCAAGGTGCGCGTCGGCCTAATATCCGGGATGCACCTAAATGAAAAAAATCAAATCGCTGACCCTAGTAGCCCTGAGACTCAGGTCGATTCGTGAAATCGGCCTGAGGATCAATTCCGAGCTCGGCAACATACTTAGGAATAAAAACGTGGTGTGCAAAGTCCTCGAGACTCAGGTTGGGTGCGGCCGACCAACCTGAGGATAATAATCTCCTCGAAAACTATATTGCACTTTAAATTTTCTGCATTGGATTGTTAATGCAGTAGCCCCTGATCCATTGGTCGGGTGGCAACACCAGATCAGGGGATCAATGTACCCCTTTAATATTTGTAAATGATAAGCATGAAGCCTAGTAGCCCCCGAGCCTTAATGTTGGCACGGGTGGCCGAATTAAGGATCGATATCCGCAGTAAAATGACAAATTATGTGTAATGATTCTATGTATCCAAGTATTTTACATCATTAATGCTCGGATCCGCATTGTAAAAAACTTTGTTGACCGACCATCGGCTTCCACCTCCTTGGCCAGCAGCCGAGGAGTGTTTGTCCTACTTTATAAAGCCTTTATGAGGGCAAAGATTTACGGCAAACAAGGCAATCCGGCCATACAGTTTTATAAACAAAGGTACGCGGAGAGATATGTTATATTACTTTTTAATGTAAGAAACATCTTCCAAAGAAAATAGTCCCACTATCGGTTCCTTTCTTTGAGTTGTCATGCTAAGCATGATCATGAAACCTCAGCTCCGATTAATGTGGGAGGAAAATATTGAGGATTTAGTTCAGGGAAAGTTCCCGAACTCTATGGTATTAATGGACCAAAATTTTTACTTCCGTCGTTGCCGACGAATGTGGTCCTTTAAGATTGCTAGCTTTCGTCTTCACCCAGTCTGAGGTACTAACTCGGATGACCCGGTAGTAACAATCACAGAGGTGCTCCCTTTACCGCCTAGCCGAACAATCCGGAACATAGGGGTAAGCACAGGAGCCAGGCAACCCAGCTTGGCCAAAATCTTAAGTCAAATTGATGCATATTTATGGCTTTATATAACGATAATTACGGAAGGCAACACTTGTATAATGAATACAAATGTTGATGATATATACTTATTTTGACTCCATTGCGACCATTTATCAGTTCAAAGTGGCCCATCGTCGGCTTCTACCCCTTTGTAGATACTATGCAGGGTGTTTCCGCAATAACAAGACAACCCTTAGCCGACGTCGCAGTGCCTGAAGGCGGTTGTGTTAGCGGGAACGAGGCAATCAGATATCCGGGCTTTATAACTTTCACTTAGTCATAGGAGTTTTAAACTTGGGAAGCTAGCTACGAGCCCCCGGTTAGTGTTCGGTGAAAGCTGAGGTCAAGCCGTAAACACTTCGGCCAATGTTATGAATGGCCCGTCATTTAACATAGTCATCGGATCACTGACCAGTTTACGCTTATTGTGACAGTCACTTTTCGGCTTTCTCCACTGAGGTGCTTAACCATGCGAGCTGGAAGCACAATCGCAGTGGTTCTCCCTTTTCACACCTAGCCGAACAAAGCGGAACATAGGAGGCAAGCACAGGAGACAGGCAACCCAACTATTGACCGAAGACACAATTCGATACCGATGCATATATAGCAATATCCGAGAATGTTTTTGCCGAATCTCTAAAGATGTTCGGCGTTGCACTGTGATACGTCTCCAACGTATCTATAATTTTTGATTGTTCCATGCTATTATATTACCCCTTTTGGATGTTTATGGGCTTTATTTTACACATTTATATCATTTTTGGGACAAACCTACTAACCGGAGGCCCAACCCGTATTGCTGTTTTTTTTGCCTATTTCAGTATTTCAAAGAAAAGGAATATCAAACGGAGTCCAAACGGAATGAAACCTTCGAGAGCGTGATTTTTGGAACGAACGTGATCCAAAGGACTTGGAATGCAAGTCAAGAAGAAATCGAGGCGACCAGGAGATAGGAGGGCGCGCCCACCCCCTCTGGGCGCGCCCCTGTCTCCTGGGCCCCTCGGGCAGCCACCGATGTACTTCTTCCTCCTATATATACCCACGTACCCCGGAAACATCCAAGGAGCCAACAAAAAACAATTTCCACCATCGTAACCTTCTATATCCGCGAGATCCCATCTTGGAGCCTTCGCCGGCGCTCCGTCGAAAGGGGGAATTGACCAGAGAGGGCTTCTACATCAACACCATACACTACAAAAAAATACACTTCCATGATGATACGTGTTTGTTACAGTAGATCGGGCTTTTTGTCATGCATGTACATCCATGACAAATTTATGACAGAATCAAGATAGTCATACCTGTGCTGTCGTAGAAGTGTTCCATGACATTACCAAAATTATCATCACGGAAGTGTCCACTTCCATGACAATAAATCGCGCATCACAGAAGTGCTTTCGTCAAGGGTGACTGACACGTGGCATCCACCGTAACGGAACACCGTTAAGCTATCGGGTCAGGTTTTGGATCCGATAACTCGTTAACAGCCCCGACCAATGGGGATTTTCCACGTGTAAAATCATCATTGGCTGGAGGAAACACGTGTTGGCTCATCATTGGGACAGATGTCATCCACTCATTGGACAGAAGGCGCCTATGATACGTCGACACGTGGCATGGCCCAACAAAGGCCCATTGCTGTGAAAAGGCCGGCCCGTTTGACTTGGTCAAAAGGTGGCAGGCCGGCCCATGGAAAGCCTGTTAACGGTCTGTTCGCATATAGCCCATTTACAGCCCGCTAACCCAAGGCCCATTACGCCCTATTCAAATTAGGCCTAGTAGCGTCATCTGGGCCATCCAATATGATTCCAGCCCGTTTTCACTTCTGGCCCATGTATGGCCCATGACGTCTTTTGGCCCATATGAGGCCCTACGTAACTCTTGGCCTATTAATGGCCCGTGGTGAAACTGGCCCGTAATGAACAGTGTATCACTTTACACCAATTAATGGCCCGTGGTGAAACTGGCCCGTATAGAACAGTGTATCACTTTATACCCATTAAGGGCCCGTTATTCCGTTGGGCCGTTTCCAGCCCATGTTATCTTTTGGCCTTCTCAGAGCCCAGTTATTCTTGAGCTCATTTCCAGCATTCATTTACTTACGGCCCATTACTGTCATTTCTGCTTGTGGGCCAAATTCAGCCCGTGGTTACAGTCGGCCCGTTTGTGGTCCGTTAAACGTTGGGCCGTTTTCATAGCGTCATCAAATACGGCCTATTAACGATGGCCCATTATGGTCGGCCCATGAACGGACGATTCCAACTCTAGCCCGTTTACGGCCAGAATGCGGTTTTGTTTGGCCCATGTTTGGCCAATCGATCATACGGCCCGTATAAGGCCCATTGATGATACGGCCCGTAGAAGGCCCATTGTTTCTATGGCCCGTAGAAGGCCCATTGTTTCTACGGCCCGTATAAGGCCCACTGTTTATACGGCCCGTAGAAGGCCCACTGTTTCTACGGCCCGTAGGTCCAGTGTCACTACAGTAAATATTAGCCCATGGTTATTGTGGCCTAGTTTTAAAAAATAGGTTATTGCAGCCACTAGCAAACCACAGAAAAAGAAGTGCACTGACTACAATCAAACAAATAAACAAGACAACAAGGAAATAAATAATCAAGCAACTTACACTAGGCTATCACGGCTATTACACATATTCAATCCACTGGGCATCAAAGTTCGCCACTAGTGCAAATATAGGGAACACAGCAGCATATATACGCCACAGCAAAACAAGTCCAGAACTGAAACCACTTCAGAAGAGCTCAAGAAACAATATCCTGGGTACCCATAATGCTGGCAAGATGCTTAGCAAGCTTATTAACTTTCTCCTGTTTGGCGCTTAAGTCCTCCAGCGCTTGCTGTTGCACCAGAAAGTATGCATCTAAATTCTGCAGGGACTTCCTTAGTCCTTCGGCTTCCTGTCGCATAACATCTGATCAATGTCTTTCAACTTGAAGTTGAGACTCAAGAAGCCGAACTGATTTAGGCAACGAGTTGAAAGAGCTAGTGTCAGCAGTGGTAGCCAGTAACTCGAACACTACATCAAGACAGGACTTTGGGGTTGTCTCAGTGTCCTCAATATAGTTTTTATCAGCTTTCTTGGAGACCAACAGGGATGTCTCACTATCTTGAACCTTATCTGCATTACTTCCTTTACCATTGCATAACAGGGTACTCTTCTCCAATATTTTATCCGCGTTCTAAAAGAGAAACAAACAAACACATCTCAGGTTTACAATGTAGTATATGAAACTCATTTTGGTAAACCAGTTCAGTAGTAAGGTGGACAGGATAACAACATGAAACAAGCATATATCTATGTAGTATGGTCACTGTATGGTCTATATCATTCTAGTTTATGTTTCCAAATGAAGATAGATACAGTTCGAATCATATCTATTTAAGATAAAGCAGCATAGGCAGAATATAAGTGTGGGAAACTACACAACAATAACAACACTTGTAATGTGCATGGCATGAGAACATAACTGTTTATTCAATTGAAATTGAAATCAACATAGAGCAAGTTACAACAGCAAACAACCAACATGTTGAAGAAACAGGTTTAAAAATTGCGCCATTGGAGTTTCAATTGCATCCTTCAAATTTGAAATTGGTTGGTATCAGTAAATACAGTGATGCAAGAGCAAAGTAGTATGAACCATAGCTACGAAACCTGACCTGAGAACAATTCTTCTTCTTCTGCTTTAAGCATTGACTTCGGGTTCGGAGTGGTGGTCCTCGTGATTTGGGCACTGCAGTTGCCTTACTAACTGCTCGTGTTTGGGTGCTGTGTGGTGGAGATGGTGTTGTGTCAATGGGAACTGGGTGTCTATCTGCTAGGGTTGGGGTTAGAAGGGGTGTAGCTGGTTCTTTGTCCAACTGGGTAGGGGTACAATCTGCATGAGTGTGGGTTATGTGTGGTGGGGCTGGTTCTTGGGCAAGTACAACCGTGGTTCTATCTGCATCGACAGGTAGCACGATCTTTTCTAAAGACCGTGTTTTTACTCCCACAGATACGGCCATCACTCCCTCCAATTGAAATGGCTGATAAACAAGAAAAGTAATTGAATGTACAGACATTGTAAGATAGACAGGTGCAATGGATAGTAGGGAAGAAAACAGGGCATGAAATAATTCACATTTATGTTGTCTAAGCAAACAGAATAGCAGGACATAATTTCACATTTATGATGGCTAATTAAATAGGATAGCATGACACAATTTCGCATGTATGATGGCCAACTAAATAGTATAGAATGACATACTTCAAAATATGATGACTATGTAAACAGGATGACATGATATAACTATACAATGTGTCTATTAAAGTGGTTGGCATGCCATAAATCACAAACATGCCGTCGATGGAAACATGATGGCATGATATAATTCACGGATAGAATGACATAATTTAAAATATGATGACTATGTAAACAGGATGAGATGATATAACTATATTATGTCTTTAGAAAATGGGTTGGCATGCCATAATTCAGATACATGCTGTCTATGTAAACATCATGGCATGACATAATTCAAATATATGATTTATATACTAAGGAAGTGAGCAGAGGGCAATCACATATATGATGTGTCAACTAAGGAGATGGCATTCAATATTGTGTATATGATGTAAAAAGTAAGCATTGCAATACAACATATGCATTATATGAGTAATATAATCCTGCCAAGTTTGAGCATACACCTCAGGGGGATAATAGGACTGGTCATCTGCCTCTGAATCCTCCTCTGAAGAGCTATCTGTAACCAGCAAGATATCTGCTTCAGCAGGTAGCATTGTCTACTCTGAAGACCTTGTTTTCACTCCAGATTTCTCCATCACCAATTCAAATGGCTGATGCACAGGAAGAGCAGTTGAATATACAAACATTGTCGACAAAAGCAATGAGAAATACAAAAAAGGACGACATGATATAATTCACATATATGAATCTTGCCTAAACAACATGAAATTGCATAATTCACATACATAATGCCTTGCAACAAGATAACATTGCATAATTCACATATATAATGTCTTGCAACAAGATGGCATTGCATAATTCACATATATGGTAATTAGACACTAAACAGGTGGCATTCACACAAAGCATGTCTAAACTAAGCAAATGACATAGCAATGCAAGATACCATACGCACGATATGAGTAACATAACCCTGCCAAGTTAGGGCATGCACCTCGGGGGGGAAATATGACTGGTCATCTGTCTCTGAATCCTCCTTTGAGGAGCTATCGGTAACCAGCAAGACATGCACTTCGTCAGATAGCATTGTCTGCTCTGAAGACCTTGTTTCCACTCCAGATTTATCCATGACCGTGTCGAATGGCTGATGCACAGGAAGAGTAATTGAATGTACTAAAATTGTTGACAAATTTAACACATAATAAAAAATGATGGCATGATATAATTCACATATAAGATGACTGGCTAACTAGGGTGCATTGCAAAATTCACATATATGATGCCTGGCTAGACAAGATGGCATTGCATGATTCACATATACGATAAAGAAACTAAACAGATGGCATTGACACAAAGCATGTCTAAACTAAGCAGATGACATCTTTAATGTATATAGTAAGCAATGCAAGGCACCATATGCATGATATTACCAACATCAGCATGCCAAGTTAGAGCGAAGACCTCATGGGGTAAATAGGAGTGGTCTTATCCTTCTGAATCCCCCTCAGAACAGTTATCTTCCTCTTGATTACGATCCGAAATGGGTGGAGGGGGGCGGGGGGTTGCCTTTGCGCCCACCATGGAACGACGTCTGCATGAAATTTTATTGCCACGCAAGGCTCGTCTCTTTTGCTCTACATGATCAGTTCCATTGTGTACAATAACTGGCATGCATAGGAATAAAACATAGTGAGATTATGTAAGGAGTGCATGCACAAATCTAGAGTGACGGTAGCAAACTGTGGATAGACCCAAAACCAATGATAGCAGGCAGATAATAGCTTTAGTTAAAAAATACAGATAATGGCTCCTTTAATGTTTGTTTGCACCCAACATGAAACTCATAGTAGACACCAGAGATTAACCAGATAGTAGACAGATAGTACTGATTGCTGCCCCAATATGTACCCCACAACCATTTAAAAACTCAAGTTTCAGCATTAGTTTGGACCTGACTCGGAGTCTAATAGGTGAACACGACGATAATGTAGCATGTCATCATATTACACGACGCATAACGTAAGCAGACACGGAAGAGTGCGACCTCTCTTGCGGACCCGTGTAGTCCTCAAGGTCATCTGCTCAGTTGATGATGGTAATGCAGTTGTCGTGGCTGCCGGCGGCGAGGAAGAAGATCTGAGGCGGCGAAAGACAGTCTGGAGAGCGGATCCCTGCTGTGGTGAACCCTTCTGTTGTTGGAGCAGCTGAGCTGGGGTGGAACACAATGCCGCAGGAGCGGGACAAACCACACAAGGTTTTCTTTGACACATATCTGTAACAGGAGTAATTGAGTAAGGGCTTTTTTGAATTTGAGGATTCTAACAATGCAGGGATAGGAAATAGACAGGAATAGGATAGGAATGCACGTGCAAAATAGAGAATTTAAAAACATAGGATTTTTGCCAATCTGGTTGTTTGATTCACAACAATTGGAAGATCACATGATGCAAAAAAGCATGGTGAGATTAAATCAAACCACAAGAAAATGTACGGTTATAATGCTATTATGCTACTATCTCTTAGTCTTGTGCTTGATGAATAGGAATATGAAAAGGAGGAGAAGTGGAAATTAGAATTCCTACGGTTTTTCTGTCAAGGAGACACTAAAGGAACAAATCCTACAGTTTTCCTTTGCTCCATTCCTTTGCACCAAATTCATGAAAAGTAGTACCATAGGAAACTTTCCAATTCCTATGTTTTTCATTCACTTTTCCTTTCAAGCACTAGCGATTCTAGTAGGCAGGCTTGAGAAAGGAAAATCCTACACTAAAAAAATGTTTTTGTGCTACTTCTATTACTTTGGACCCAGGTCACTGCCATACTAGCTCAACTCCCAGGCCCATCGACAAATGCACAGCTCAAACGTGCAGAGATAAATAATTATGGCATTCAAGAGAGTCCATCACGGATAGCTAAGTTGCCTGGTACCTCACTGCTTGTCATATTGTAGGATAAAATAATCGTATTTCCCGTTAATACGAGTGCTCAGTGGACAATATATATAACATGTAGAGTAAAAAAGAGATGCAACAAGTGTACAACCTCATTGGCGAAGCCATGTCGATCTCAGCGTGATTGGGTTGGCCGGTGAGGATGCTCCGGCTGACTTTGCTGTCGGAGGAGGGGAAGAAGATCTTAGGCGTCTGTGGATGGAGCCCGAGGTACTGCTCCGCTGTGATTGAGGGTTTCGTCATTGGAGTAGCTCCGGTGAGTTGTACGACGCCGAGGCTGAAGCAGGACAAGAGAGACAACAAATAACGTTAACCTGTGTGGAATTCTAATAGCATCTCCAATACATGACGTAAAATACATAACCACAAAGTGCTAGATGTAAAATACATCAGCCGCTCATCTCTGAACTTAACCGTCGAAACTGAACTTAACTGTCGAAACTGAATTTTTCTGTCAAAACTGAATTTTGCTGTTGAAACTAAACGCACTAGCAAGGTGAGGCTACATGTCGGTCGACTGACTTTTTCATCTCTGGTCAGTCGATTTTGCAGCCGTTGGATACAAAATCAAGGGCCTGCGGTTCATCTTCAACCTCCACCCCCCTGAGCCGCCAGCCACCACCGGCCAAACAGCAGCCCCCGCCGCCCCACCCGCCCCAAAAACACTCCCCACCACCGGTCCGCCGCCGCCCCGGCCATCCCTCTAGGCCCCCCCCGTGCCGAGCTTTTTCTCCGGTGATCCCCACGCCACCGTTCCGCCACCGCCCCACCAACGCCGGCGACCACCGCCCCCATCTTGAACCCTAAGATAGATAGTGGGGTACCTCTCCGGCGAGCCCCCCTCCCCACTGCGGCTGGTTCTTCCTTCACCCCGGCGAGCCCACCCCTTGAAAATTGACTGATCCAAAAGTCGATTCAGTCGACTGAAGTGTAGCCAAATCGGAGCAGCATCGCAAGCAAGAGCAAGAGCGAGAGCAGCAGCGCGAGCAAGAGCAATAGCAAGAGCAGACTAGGCAGGGGACCGAGAGCAAGAGCAGAGCAGTAGCGCGAGCGAGAGCTAAAGCAGCAACAGCTCCTACTGATGTGGACGTCGCCGCCGAGGGGGAGACGCCGTGGAGGAAGTGGCCGGCGATGCCGCCGTGGATGGAGTCGCGTTGTGTCGGCTCGGGACCGAGCGCCGGCAGCACCGTGATATCGAATCAAGAAGAAAATGCGGCGATTAGTGTACAACCTCTTTGGTGGCGCCGATTAGGCTGCAACTTCATCTGACGAAACGGTGATGATGATGCTCTTCAGGTGGTGCAGGTGAAGACGGAGGTGTGGGAATGGAGGTGGCGTGAAAGACGAGGGGAACGTCGGGGCAGCTCCTTGGAGGTGGAGGACGGGGTGGCTGAACCGGCGGGACGATGAGATCGATGACGGATCCTCATCCGGTACGGTGGATGAGGGACGTCGAGGTGTTGCTGTGGACGACATCGTCGGGGAAGAGGCTCCGGCTGGGTGGCGGACGGAGCAGGGTGTGGGGTTTCGTCGCGGGTTTTCGCGGCCTCGGTGTACGAATGGGTGGGCAGATGGGATGGCAGTGGGGAACCATGGCTTAGAGACGCGCTTGTCCGAAATGTGGGGTTAGTTATGAAAGTACCCCCCCACCGATTTGAGGCGGTTCTTTCGGTTCAGGGGTACCACATGCATTTCTTGTGTCGGGATCTGACAGGAGGTGGGAGTTTTCGCGCGCATTGTAATTTCGGAATAGCAAGGCGCGGGTTGAGATGGAGGGAGTTGTCGGAGCACAACGAGACAAAGATATATCTTAAATATTTCGGGCTAACCAGGCACGGTTTGAAGAGGCGGGAGTTTCGCAGCACGATAGACAGAGACGCTAGCTTCAATTTTCGGCATAACAAGGCGCGACTTGAAATTTCGGAAGTACAAGCTCAACGTGTACCCAAAAAAGACAATTTGCATCTCAACACGCACAACACACACACAAACACCATTTAGACTAGAGTAAGGTACACATGCACTGCACGCATGAGATTTGGCACCAAATTATGAATAAATACCACATTATAGCATGCAAGCTTTGAGTCATATAGACATGATGTAGATGTTCGTTTAATTCTTATAGTTCATTTCATTCAAAATCATCTAGTTTTTATAAGAAAGCTAATCTATTTTAAGATTCATGGAATTGTGCGTTGTAAGACATAAAGTAAAAACAAATAATGGCAAATCATGTAGAAAAACATTTGGGAAATTCTGATACGGAAGATTCTAGAATAAATAAGAAGTGCTTGTGTTTTGATATTTGTGCATTATGCTTAAGTTCAACCATGGAGTCTTCTAGATTATACATGTGGCGAAATCTGGTGGAATCTAGATGATATCCAACGGCTAATAGTGCTCAAATTTGCCATCTTTGGACCATCGGATTCGCCTCATCCAACGACCATCTTTGAAAGTTAAAGTTACCCGCACACAATATAAATATATATAATATAATATATATATAGGGGTATAGATATAGATATGTGATGCGAAAGCCGCCCATCATCTCCAATTAGAATAGTGTGTCCATGCATGGATGCGACGTGGGCAAATGATGTCTGCCATCGGTATCTCAAATTCAAATCAGTCTGACCTTGTTCAATGTGTATACATTACAACATGCTCGTTTCCAAACCACACCGCACAGATCTCCGTTATATTCATGCATGCATGGGTTTCAAACATCATGTAACATCCCAAAATTCTAAATTTTGGAATGTTATAAACAAATAGATAGATTTGATTGATTGCTTGATTGATTGACTGAAAGTGAGTGAATTCGAAACTTTTTGAAAGTTAAATGAGAGGGAATAAAAGGACTTTCCCAAACTTTCATATTTGCTTTCTGATCTCCATGAATTCAAATGCTTTTCAAACACAAAACCCTAGAGAGAAGATGACATGACTTCTTCCATTTAAAAATGAAAAGGGTGTTTGAAAAATAATTGAATTTCATTTGGAAATATTTCAATTCTGAAACTTTATGCGACTCAATGATTTTCACGAGAGAAGATAAAATGACTTCTTCAAATTATATGAAATATGAGTTGGGAGTTTCAAAGAATTAAATTCAAAGCCCCTTTGAATTTATTTTCAATTTGGAATAGATCATCATGCATATTTTATTTTCTTGCATTTTGGTCGATCCTAGAAATTTCACGCAACTCAAGGACCCTTGGAGAGAGTTGGAGATTTCGTTATTTTCATATTTGAGAGTTT
>NC_041393.1:155537883-155572398 GCF_002162155.2 Triticum dicoccoides | reverse complement strand
CAACACCTCTCCTCTCCTCTCCGCCGCCCCACGCCGCGCCGCCACACCCACGTCGCGCCGCCGCACCACCCAAGCCGCGCCTCACCCCGCGCCTCTCACCCGCGCCGCCGCCCTTGTGCATCGCCGCCGCGCCCAACGCCGCCCAACCCCGCGCCCTAGTGCCGCCACCGCCACCATACACCGCCACCGCCGCCATGCGTCACCGCGCCGCCGCCGCCCTGCGTCAACGCCGCCGTCGCCGCCGTTCGCCGGAGGTACCATGCCGCGTCTCTTCTTTCCCTCGGTTCGGTTTTTCTTATAAACCGTTCCGATTCTTTTCTTCTCTACCGATTCGTTTTCTTTCCGACTTTTTGCTAAACCGTTCCGGTGTTCTAGATCGGTTTTTCGTTTCGATCTCTTTTCCGAAAATCCTAGATTGGTTTTCGTTCTTCTTTCGGACCGTTCGTCTCAACGAACGTGATCACCGATTATTTCCCGGTTAACGACGTCTGTTCGTATAACCGTTCTTCTTTTTCTTCTCGTCGGATTTATTCCGCGATCGCGATCTCAGATCCGATCTTCGTTCTAGTTTATCTTCTCGCTCGTTTATCGGAATCAGGTGATTCAAGCGCCTGGAGTTTCATCTCGAAACCGCCGTTTCGTCTAATCAACTTGAACAAGCTTTTGCTACAGTAAAATTTTGACCTAGATTCAACTTGCTAGAACCGAGTTGTTTTCTTCCGCCGTTTGTTTTTCGTCGTTTGTTCGGCTCGTTCTTTCTTTGCAACCGGAGTTCTTAAGTTGAACTTTCTGGTTCGTTCTCTTGTTCGATTTTTCCCTGTGCATTAGATGAGTACTTATTGTGTGGTTACTATTGCTTGCCTACGATAGATTGACTGGAGTATGACGATTAGATCTATCAAGAGTTTTGAGTGCGAATCATCTTCATCAACATTGCAGGCAAGTAACACTTGATCATATCTTTCCTACTACCCAGTTTTATTGCATTAGATCAAACCCTCAAACACTTGCATGATTAGGATCCAATTAAATTGTGGGATGGAAAGTAGAATTGAGGTAGTACCTATTACCTGTTACTTATAAAACCTTGGGAGTTACTTCTACGTTTGCTTATTATGCTATGCTATGCTAGTAGACGTGGATTGGGTGAGTGATATCCATGACAGATGTGAGATTGATAATTTTAATGGTTTATCTAAGGTGGCAACTTAAACACACATCTGGGTGGATTGAGGCACCTGATGTCTATCAGGACTTGCCTGTTTTTATTTTGGACCGCCACCCAGGCTCAAAGGGATCATAAGATTTTTCATGCTAGAAACTTCCGTGTGCAGCCACATGCTACTATGGGCTCTAGCATAGTTGACTAAGTTGTGCGAACTCTTACGGGGTAGACTAGCAGATGTAGGGGATGTAGGTGTACCGGTTTACCCCACATGTAAGGTGCTAGCGCTTCTGAAAGACTATGTCTCGGTCATCCGCCTTCTCAAACACCCTGTAGTGCGAGAAACCAAACGGAGGCGATCGAGTCTTGTGGGAAAAGTGCGCAAACCTCTGCAGAGTAACAAACTAATCATGATTAGCCGTGTTCCCGGTTATGGACATTTTGAGTATCTAGTTCTTGGATTATCCTGTTGATCTCAACACGTTACTTATTATAATTTGTTTGGGTTTAATGAGTACTTTTAATTGGGATTGAGGATGCTGTCAACCATTCTCAATGTTTAACAACCACCATGATAGTTAAACAAAATTATTCCTTTGATGTAGGGAAAAATTGGCTTTTCGCAAAAACTGTAACCATAGAGCTTTCCACCAGCCATATATGCATGTAGTATAGCCTATTCTTTCATTACTCTCTATGTGTTACATTGCCAGCATATTCCATGTGCTGACCCGTTTTCGGGCTGCAACTTTTCATGTTGCAGACTTTTCAGACGACGAGTAAGTGGTACGTTAGGGTTACGATTTCCTATACTCAACTTTGCCGTTGGTGTTGATGGGAATCCACAACCTTGTTGCTTCCGCTATATTTTGGATTGAGGTAATAGTATTTACGTTACTTTATACATGTGATTTACCTCTGTTATAAATCCTTCGAGTACTGTGTGTGTCAGCATACTGATCCAGGGATGACACATAAGCACAGAGACTTGATCCATTCGGGTCGGGTCGCTACACATCAGGATCTCTTATTCAAATATTTGAATTCAACTTTACATTGATTATGACCTCATCTATTCTTTTACACCCGCACATTAGTATTCTCTTTATAACTCTACCACTAACTTTCTCTCGTGCATGCATGCACACACTCTACCAGTCGGCATTATCCATCGCACGCATGCAATCTTTTTCTTCAGGTCGGCTCCATCATATCGGGCATTCTTTATCTCTCACGCGTGCATGCGCAATGATCGATGTTCCTCTATGTATGTGTGTATATAGCTAGGTCTTTCATAGTTTTCCACACAAACCGATCAATCGATATATCCAGTGAGGTCTCACCCTCTTTCCCACGTCCACATCGATCAATTTATACCTCTCTATATAGGATTAACATATATAGCTAATACACCCACGTTAATTATATATCCAACGTCCCCCTCTCATCATCCATGCCTTCCGCTTCATCTCTCAGACGCGTGCACAATGGCGAAGATAGGGGGCAGTAAGGGCCCTGCCCCCCTGGCATCACTATATATCGAGGCTAATATGAATGTGATCATTAGACAATTTCTGCTAAAAAGGTTTAATTTCATGAATAGACCCGCCTCGTAAAGGATTAGCAATGCTTGGCCCCCTAGCTCATTTCTATTTCATGGCTCCGCCACTGCGTGCAACATCGCACGTGTTCACCCCCTCTCTCTAAATATCGATCTTGCACTTGTGCATTCCTTCATAGTCTCCCTCCACTCGGCCCCTCGCACCATCTTCTAGCCCCCACCGGATTTTGCCATATGTACAGTCTAGCAGACTCCATGGTTGAACTTAAGCATAATGCACAAACCTCAAAACAACAGTGGTTCTCTTTTGTTCTAGAATCTTCCGTATCATAACTACCCAAACTTTTTTTCCTAGTTGAATTGCCATTATTTGTTTTCACTTTATGCTTTACAACGCACAATTCCATGAATCATAAAATATATTAAGGGCTTCTTTGATTCAAAGGATTCTCAAAGGAATTTTGGAGGATTCTAATCATTAGGAATTTTTCCTATCTTGGTTGTTTGATTTGTAGGATTGTAAACCATAGGAATTTTTCCATATGATTCATTTGCACTAGATTTCATAGGAAACATCCCATCCACTCAAACTTCTTTGAAAGAATTCTGCGTTTTTTCTATGCACAATCAAACACTCGTACAATCCTATAGGATTCAAGACGACATTCCACTATAATCCCATGTTTTTCCTATTCCCGTGTTCTTAGCTTTTTTATAAAAACTAATTGATTTTGAATGAGATGAACTATAAGAATTAAATGAAGGGCTACATCATGCATATATGACTCAGAGCTTACATGCTATACTGTGGTATTTATTCATAATTTGGTTGCAAAATCTGATGCGTGCAATGCACGTGTACCTTTCTAGTACTTCGAGTATGTGCAAAACACGTAAATTAGAATACTAATGACACGCTACACAGTGTCTCTCTTATAGTTCATGAAGCCACGTGGCACATGTGGAGGCGTTGTCGCGACCTCCTTGCATGGATTGATCACAGTGACGTGCTGCTGGTTCCAGAAGAATGTACTCGTCCTCCCTGAGCCATACTGGCGGTACATGCACGAAGCGAAGATGTGCACGCACGCCACGCACGCACTCATTCCCTCGCGCGCACACGCGGGTACACGGGTGGACACAATTTTGTACCAAGATCCACCCCATGTGATAATTTGACGCGTGTAAAGTCGTTCACTTCATTGATGGTCAATTAATACAGCGCATGCAAATTGAGTGGACGTGAGGGCGGAAGAAAAACATTATTACTCCACTGCGCGCATGCGAGTAGTTAAATCGTGGGTTGCTAGTAGTACTTCCATTGGTTTCCTTCGTATTTTGTGCCAATTTTTGACAGTAACATAATATTTACGCATTTGAGCAGTGTAGTACTTGAAATTTATGTTCTGCTAAACTCATCGGGAGCTGTTTCGGGCCTTGAAACCAAAACTATCAATTAATCTTTACCTTGTTTCCATCACATTCGAAAGCCTGCTCACACCTACTAGTACATACCAAACCTGAACGTGTTCCCACTATGCAGGTATTAGTACTAGTGCTAGTACTTAGGTTATAAAAAGGGGAACTACCTAACCGAAAATTACTCTACCTTTCCTCCTCATAAGTGCTTCTTCTTCGTCCGTCGTTGCCATGGCCGGTGAGCAGAGCTCTAGGTCGAGAACTACTCGTAGCAAGGGAGCGGCAACCAAGGCTGTGGAAAAAAAGAGAGGGCTCCCCGCCACGCAGAGACCTCGAAAGATCTCTCATGGGCAGGCGATGGCTCCTAGGAGTGCCCTAGCCACGGAGCCGAACATGCCAAGCCGACGGAGCTGGAGTCGTTATCCCTCGACGGCATGCCCGATCAGCTCAATAAGCACCTCAATAAGCAGAAGGAGTTCATCCAAGGCTTGATGGAGTTGCTGAAGGAGAGCCTCGATGACATGCCCGCTGAGCTCAATCAGCAGGGGGAGTTGACCGCCGGCTTGGTGATGCTGCTGAAGAAGAGCATTGCCTCGGAGAAGAAGGCGACCGGCGAAATCCTGCGACTTCAGGAGGACAAGGTGAAGCTCTGCCATGAGATCGACCTGTTGAAGGAGAAGAACACCGGCTGGAAGAAGCTGCAGTAGAATAGTAGTTCCTCGATGAAGATGCTGCAGGACCTCGTCATGGAACAGAAGGAGGAGTTGGCGAAGCTCTGCATCGAGCACCCGGCTGCTGTCAAGGTATGTAATGCGGCCGTGGAACAGATGATGAAGGCTCACGTTGAGAAATCCCGCGTCATGGACAGAATGAAGAAGATTGCGGAGGAGACGCACAAGGAGATGGAGGTCGTGGAGGCGATGAAGAAGCAGTTACTACTCCACGGAGAATTAGATCGTTTGGGGTGATAATCTTCCTTCTTCTTTTGCTGCTGTGTTTCATCTTTTGCTTCGGGTGTTTTGCCGCACGTGTCACGTTCTCTGCGAGGCATGAATAGAACAATGGTTTTTGTTTTTTGAGGGAATGAATAGAATAATGCTAACGTGAGATGACTAGCAAATTAGATCATTTCTTATCGCCATATGGCACTAGGCTGCCGTGTTTAGTGCTCCTCTGTCGCAGTACTACTCCAGTGGAAAACTTGAGTATACCGCACGGTTCTTTGCTCCTCCTCGATTAGGTTGTCGGCGCATTTATACGAGCAGTCAAATCACAAGGCCCCGCCTTCCAGCAGTAATGAGCCGTCAAATCACAAAGGCCCTCGCCTCTCGTGAAACCGACCAAGCTAGACTGCCCCGCCCTCTAGCCTTTTAAAAAATGTATACTTTTGTACAGCAGTAGTATCGATGGATTACACCATGGAGCAAAACTTGAAATTTAAAAGAAGTGGTACATATAGAGAGCGCTCGTCGCCAAATTATGCATATAGTACTATTAAAAAGGCTAGTCACAATAATGGTGTCCAGCACAACCCACCCCTCAAATAAAACTAAGCACCCTGGAATTCTTTGACAAAACTAAGCACCCTGGAATTCTTTGACAAAACTAAGCACCCTGAAATTCTTTGACAACTAAACTGCTGGCTATATAATGTTGTCCATATATATTGTGCGTATATAATGTGAAGAAACGAGTGGTAGTACTATACCAACTAAAAGATGAAATGTAAGAAATACTAGTATGCACGTACTGAAGAGTTAAAGTAACAAGAAGAAACATAACATAGTTCTGCTGGGGGCTCAACACAACACACCCCTCAAATTAAATTAAGCACACCTGAAATTAAACTTTGCAACTATTCCGGTAGACACTGCATTAGAACCACCGTGAGCAACGACACTGCCACCTTACTCGGAGTCCTCGTCCACGTCCTCGACTTCGTCCTTGTCCCTCTTCCTCTTGGCCGATACTTCTTTGCTTGAACCGCCAACTTGGCTGTTGCTCTTCATCCAACCCTTGTAGATATTGAAACAAAGGTAGCCATCCATTGCAGCCTAGTGGATGTGATCTATATCTAGTACATTCCGCTGCCATGCATGACGATGAAACGTGTATGGAGGTTTCTCCAGTTTACCGTACGAAGGATGAACCATGGCTCCTACCAGGGTCAGCATTGAAGGCTGACGAGAGGACACCAGCCGATTCTTTTGGAGGTCGAAGGTGTTGCCTACAAAGAGGCTTATCCGACACAGGACTTCTTTTACGTTACCAAAGTCTACAGTAACGAATTTGACTAGGTTGCTCTCGAGGAAGTCCTTAAAATCCTGGCACTCAACGTCGGCATGGCATATGTGGTAGACCAAGCATAAGTCATGCACACAAACCTGGATCACGGCGGGCTTCTTCCTCTCATCATCCTTTAGATCTGTCTCTCGTCCCACGACTGTGGTGTACTCAACATCTAGCCCAGCGACCCACTCATCATCTGAGTCTTCGAACATGCGTCTGAAGCGAGAAAGGCATCCTTTCACCGTCGCGGAAGAACGGGTGTAGATGACGTTGAACTCATCGCCGGTGATGGTTCTAACCTTGTACTCACCGCCGATCGGGGAGATTTGAGACGCCATGGATTTGGGAGGAGGGTTAGGATTAGTGGAACTGCCATAATGTGAATGGACGGGATGACTAGGAGCAAACCGACGTAGTATTAAAGGACGTGCGGGGACGAGTAGGAGCGAACTGCCAGCGTGCGAACGACAGGGTAGTGGCTTTCCATTCTCCCATGATACGGGCTTCCGAGAGCCCTTGGATCTGAGATCGAATGGTTGCATGGCGTGATTCTAGACCTATGGGTGAATATCCTATCCTGGAGGGTTATTCTGCAAATTTTCAGCAACATAGCATGCGATCGTTTGATCTTAGATCCAAGGGCTGCCAGCACCCCGTATCATGGTCACACCTACCACGGCCGTCGCGTCGCACGCGCGGTCGCGCCCTTGGAGATTTAACATGGTGCGTTAGGCTATCTGATGTTGGCATGTCATACATAGTCATCACTTAGTCCTACAACAAGGTTAGCTATAAGGTTAGTCATCACTTAGGAGAAAATTTTACTACTCCCTCCGTTTACTCCTTGTCCCTACTACGTACTTTGGTTAGTACTCCCTCCATTTACTTATACAAGGCCACTATAAAAAAAATACATTTTGCATCTATACAAGGCCACAAATAGTAATCGAGACAAAAGTTACTACTCCCTCCTTTCCAGTTTATGGCTCAGTTTCAAAATCTCTCCAACCAAGGTAGACGGTGAGTGGTTGAATTAATTTCGTAGTTTTGCATAGTACGCTAGTTTTTCTCAAGAAGTTATGTTTACCAAGGCATTAATTAGAACGAATGCATGAATCACCACTAAATTTCCATGAACTTGTACATGCATTGGTTAGTTTCCTCTTGACACTGCTTGTGTCGGGTGATCTAACGCACCTCGAAATCCAACATGTAATGGTACTACTACTAGTATAGTAGAATTGAGACTTATCAAACGGAAAAACGAATGTTTTTTAGATGAGCCCTATAAACCCTAGTGGGTATGTACTCCGTAAAAACAGATTTTTCCAAAACTAAGTCACTCCCTTTCATGAATTCTATAGTATACTCCTTCGTCGACGATCCCTTTCATGAATTCTGTACTTCCTGTCGCCGACATGTGGGACATATAGCAACCGGGTCGACGTGTCAAGCACCAAATAATAGTGCAGAATAGCAGGGGCGACGCACCCCACTCGTACCGGCCCAGTAGTAGTAATGAGCAATGAGACGTCAAATCACAATGCCGCACCTTCCCAGATGGACGAAGCAACCATTATTTCACACTTCGGTTCGACATCATCTCAAACCACATACTAGTATTGCTTCTGCCTCAAGAGGGACACGCGCATCGCCTTGGTACATCATGACACGTGGGACCGCATGACAGGCCATGCTCCCTCGCCGATCGCTCGGTAAAATCACCTCATTTTTACTATACTTCCTCCGTATCGGTTTACTACATGGCATGCACGTCGTTCTAGGTTGAGAATTTAACTGGCTATATATATATGTGATGAACAGTACTCTAGCCTTTTAAAAAATGTATACTTTTGTACAGTAGTACTATCAATGGATTGCGCCATGGAGCAAAAATTGAAATTTTAAAAAAAGTGGTACATATAGAGAGCGCTCGTTGCCAAATTATGCATATAGTACTATTTAAAAAGCTAGTGCGTGCTTAATTGGGGTGCTAAATTCTATTAAAGAAATACTAGTAGTATGTACATACTGAAGAGTTAAAGTAACGAGAAGAAACATAACATAGTTCTGCTGGGGGCTCAGCACAACATACCCCTCAAATTAAACTAAGCACACCTGAAATTAAACTATGCAACTAATCCGGTAGACACTGCATTAGAAGTTTAGAACCACCATGAGCAACGACACTACCACCTCACTCGGAGTCCTCGTCCATGTCCTCGACTTCGTCCTTGTCCCTCTTCCTCTTGGCCGATACTTCTTTGCTTGAACCGCCAACTTGGTTGTTGCTCTTCATCCAACCCTTGTAGATATTGAAACAAAGGTAGTCATCCATTACAGCGTAGTGGATGTGGTCTATATCTAGTACATTCCGCTGCCATGCATGACAATGAAATGTGTAATGAGGTTTCTCCAGTTTACGGTATGAAGGATGAACCATGGCTCCTGCTAGGGTTAGCATTGAGGGATGACGAGAGGGCACCAGCCGATTCTTCTGGAGGTCGAAGGGGTTGCCTACAACGAGGTCTATCCGACCCAGGACTTGTTTGTCGTTCTTAAAGTCTACAGTAACGAATTTCATCGTTTTGTCCTCGAGGAAGTTCTTAAAATCCTGGCACTCAACGTCGGCATGGCATATGTGGTAGACCAAGCAAACGTTATGTACGCAAACGTGGATCACGGCGGGCTTCTTCCTTTCTTCGTCCTTTAGATCCTTCTCTCGTCCCACGACTGTGGTGTACTCAACATCTAGCCCAGCGACCCACTCATCATCTGAGTTTTCGAACATGCGTCTGAAGCGAGAAAGTCATCCTTTCACTGTCGCGGAAGTACGGGTGTAGATGACGTTGAACTCATCGCCGGTGATGGTTCTAACCTTGTACTCACCGCCGATCGGGGAGATTTGGGATTCCATGGATTTGGGAGGAGGGTTAGGATTAGTGGAACTGCCGTAATGTGAATGGACGGGACGACTAGGAGCGAACCGTCGTAGTATTAAAGGACGTGCGGGGATGAGTAGGAGCGAACTGCCAGCGTGTGAACGGCAGGGTAGTGGCTTTCCATTCTCCCATGATACGGGCTTCCGAGAGCTCTTGGATCTGAGATCGAACGGTTGCATGGCGTGATTCTAGACCTATGGGTGAATATCCTATCCTGGAGGGTTATTCTGCAAATTTTCAGCAACTTAGCATGCGACCGTTTGATCTCAGATCTAAGGGCTGCCAGCAGCCCGTATCATGGTCGCGCCTACCACGACCGTCGCGTCGCTCGCGCGGTCGCGCCCTTGGAGATTTAACACGGTGCGTTAGGCTATATAATGTTGGCATGTCATCACTTAGTGACTCATACTACAACAAGGTTAGCTATAAGGTTGGCTATAAGTGTATTTTTTTACTCCTCTCTATCTCTTTCTTCGTACTCCCTCCGTCCCATAATATAAGAACGTGTTTGACACTAGTGTAGTGTCAAAAACGTTCTTATATAATGGGACACAGGGAGTACTAGTATTTATTGCATTTTCCAAGGACTGACCTCTTCCAATGAAATGGTGTTGCTAAGTTTGATTCATTTAATTAGCTATAGACTCAAAATTGTCTTTTCACCTAGGTACACGCGCTTAGCACCATTTCTTCCTTGGGTCACCAAACTAGTCTCTCTCTTCTTGATTAACTTGCCACATCAGACTTTATGCCTATGTGGCAAGCTTAAGCACCTGTAGGAGCAAGTAAGTACAATAGTGCGCTTTACATGGCATTTTTGCATATGTGGAGGAAAGATAGGCAAGGAAAAAGTGGAGAAGTGGGCTCTCATGCAAGAGCCAGCCTCTACTACATGGTGGAGCATTGGGAGAGGCACCTGTATGGAGGTGGTCGGGAGACTCACGCCGGTCGTAGCGCTGCAGTTAAAATGATAATGTCAAGTCAAATCACGGGGCCTCACCTGTCCAGCAGTAACTCGCTGTCAAATCACACAACCCTATGTTTGCAGCAGCCTACTCCTTCGTCTTCTCGCGTCTCTGTCGAACCGACTAGGCATAACTGCCCCGCCGCCTACCGCGCAGGAAAAGCCCCGCACTCGACTTTTAAATAGTATATAGTATACTAATTTTGTATCCATGGATTGCGCCCATGCCATGGAGCAAAGCGTCTAGAAAACGGCGGTATACATGTATGGAGTATACAGCACGCTCGTCGCGTTCGCGTCACACCCAGACGGTCGGTCGGTCTGGCACGCTGCTCTCCGAATGGAACGCGCGTCATATTGCGTTTGCACACACATGTGGGGCAACAATTGAGAACCGACCATAGGCACACTCCCCGGCCCCGCAAGTTGGGTGACTTAATAGAAGAGGGAGACGAGCGATAGTACTAGAGAAGTGTTGTACTACGTTGGTGCCTGGACGATCCCTGCAAGACACGGAAGATCAGTTCGTCCATGCATGTGACCAGAGTCCAGCAGACACGCCTGGATTGGCTATCGTCTACATATCGTGCAGGCTGTGTTGTACATGGTTGTAGTTGTGGTCAGAAATCTAAAAAAAGGTTTCTTGTCATCTCGCAAAATTAGGTGTCATGTGCTTCGGATCACTACGAGGGCTAAACAACGACAACTCGGTTGGGCTAGTCATTGGGGGCACATGCACGAACAGTGACTACTCGGCTGCCATCTAGGTCAAGTCGGCTATGTTAATTAGGACATCTATCGACGGACCCCTTTTCTACGAGTTTATCTTTAATTTGAGCTTTGTTCCTCGTCTAGTTTGTCCATCGGGATTCATGTTGTCTCCTTTGGGCAGTGAGGTTATGATTTTTTGTCATGTGGCATTTTTTCGTGTTATATGTTATAATCCGGCGCTTCAGATCAAAATGACGACAACTACGCCTCCGGGCCACGTGCATGAAGACTTCTCGACAGTCATTGATGAGGTCAAGCCGGCTCCGGTAGACAAAAGAAAACTAAGTACTACTCCACTATATAGGCAGGAGCCTCCGCGCTTGCTTGCTAGTGTTGCTCTCTTCACACTATCTCAGCCTCTCCAGATCTAAACACGACAGTGGTGGCCACACTCTCTCTCTCTCTCTCTCTGCTCACCGCTGGTCACAGATCCAGCCAGATCCTCTCCCCCGAGGAAGGTGAGAAGGTGCAACGTTCATGCGGTCGTCCTCGGCGACGGCTCTTACCCACTTCTAGGCGCGTCCCAATCAGCCTGCCTTGCCGTTCTCTCCCAAGCACCGCTGGAGATGGAGGGCCTCCGACCCCTTCTTCCTTGCTGCCGTAGTGTGGGCAGATCCGGCCTCCCACCGCCCACCTAGCAACATCCCGGCGACCATCAGGTATAACTTCCTTCGAAACCGGCCTTGCTCTACTTCTCGAGCTCCTGACGTCGCTGCATTTGTATCTTTTACTATTTCTCAGGCCCCCTCATAGATAGGATCGATCGGCTGTTCGAAAACCACCTAATTTTTTTACGTTTAAGAGGTAAAACTAGTTCATGCACTCGAATCTAGTACTACTTGGTTCAAACAAGGAAGAAAGGGTGTGGGGGGTGGGGGAGGATTTGTTACCTGAATCTAGGACTTGGTCGAAAGAGGAAATAATGGGGGCAAAAAGTAGCAGAGACTGGCTATCCAACTGGTCTCTAGGCCTAATAGGGAAATAAAGGGAATGTAGTACAAACTCAATATAAACCCGATCTATTGGTTGAAAAAGGAAAGAAAGTGGGGACTAGGGGACAAGTCAACAGAGTAAGTCCAGCACTAGATTTGCTAGCCTCACACAGTATAAGGTGGCTATACCGAACAAAAATGGGACCAACTCAGATATCCTGTTCTGATGTTTGTTGCCCCGAGCCACTCTTATGTAATGCCACTGGTAAAATGTAGCAGTCGCACTGTTAAAAGTAAGGAGACGTTAAACCAATGTTGTTTTCAATGTAATGCCTCCAGTAATATGAATCAATGGCACTTCTTTACATGTCCTGCTAAAATTTCCCATTAAGATAAGTTGGTTCTTTTCGTTAGAAATGCAACTGTCCTGGCCCGCCTACTCTCCCGTGCCCAAAGTAATGTCGTATTTAACGGTTGTCATAGTTAATCCTAATGCCCACACTAATATCTAGCAATGCCACTGCTTTAGAAATTGCTATTATCCTTGTAGGATTGCCATTCAGATAAGGAACATGCTTCTTTTCATTTGATGCATGTTTCATCACTTGTTAGTCACCCTCCTTTCCACCTTTTTTGTGCAAACAGAGATATACATTTCACGCTTGATCTTAGTTGAACTGCACAAATGATATCCAAATTATAGTTGAGCATTCCAGGAGCTTCACAACCAACCTTGATGTTGCTCAATTTTATTGCAACTAATGAAGAAGAAGCTCTGTGGGTTCCGTTTTCTGATGGAAATGGAACCGGGGCTGGAGCCCTTTTCTTAAAATTTTTTTGAAGAAGAAGCTGCTAGCTCACGGGACATTGCTTCATTTTAGGTGAACTACACCAAAAGGTCCCATGAATTGAATCATCCATGTTGGTGACTAAAAGAGCGAGCTTCAGCATCCCAGTCTAAGCACCCTCGGCCTCCATCCTTGTGACGCATAGTACACCTTGTTTGCCACCTGCTCGACCCTAGTTTCACTGATAAAATGAAGTAATAATACAGTTAAAATAGAGCGAGTGTCATCTCTATCATTTCATTTCCAATGTAGATAAAGAAAGTGCTTCTCTTTGTTAAAGTATGTTTCATCAACTAGTCCCATTGTTAATGTTTAAGCGTTTCTGCAAATTGGGGTGCTTAATTTTAGTTGATATGTACAAAAATAGATATTTGAATGTCTCAAGGCGCCTCCTTGTACTACCGCTGTACACTGATGTTCATCCCTGGCAGAAGGTGTATCTGGGAGACTTGGGACGATGTCCAGTATGAGGCGTACCGTATGAGGCGTCGCAGGGCCCATCTCGCCCTCGCAGCATGGCATACTATGATACTATCGCAATTTTTTGTTCTATTTATTTTGCGTGTTTCATCAACTACTGCCACTATAATGTAATCATGCTTTTTCATTATCTGTGCAAACAGGGTTATTCAGCTGCATTTTGGTGGAACTGCACAAATGTACGTATGGAACCGGCATATATGCAGAGTGCAAGGTGTGCCAAGTAAAAATTACTGACACCAACAATGCTGCATGCACACATTGGCATCCACCACCACCAGTGGGATGTGTGGCGCTCTCTGTGGACGGATCTTTCTCGGCAGCAAATCCTCTAACCAAATACTAGTAGCTTATATTGGCAGTTTTCTAGGGAGTACTCTTTTCTGAAAGAAGCACCAATCTATTTTTCTTTATTTGTACACTGTGTCACAACTTTGATCCAAAGGACCTGAGCTATTTTAGGGTGATTGGCGTAGTACTCGGATAATGATTGTAAGCATGATTTTCATTAGCTGTCACACTGATTGTAAGCATGAGCAGGTGGTAGATTAGGTTAGTGCGAAGCTTACCTTAAACCCTACCGCCGCCGTTGAAACAAGGCGAGCGTCAAGGGAACCATGGAGAACGGCGGCGAAGCGACATCCCGCCATCCGGCCTCCTCTTGTGGTGGGAGAATGAATACTCCTGTGGCTCCGGCTGGCTCTGCACCCTCATGAACGGCACATCATACTCGATCGATTCGTTATCCTCTGGGTGCTCGACCTTCGACCTATACGCCCACCACCTCCGCCTGACTATCGCCTCGGGCGAATCTGTCTGCTCCATCGCCCATCGGAGATACTCGATGAACTCGGAGGACTGCGGCGTGACTGCCGCCGAGGAGTACATGTACATTGCCGCCCTCATCACCACCGTCTCGCTCTTTCGCATACATTGCCACATGGCCCGCACCTTCCTCGAAATCTCCCACTAATTGTCAAACCAACTAAGGATCTCCTTCAACCTGGCTAACTTTGCCTGGTCGCCGCCGGCGATCTGCCTGATTCGTTGTTGCATCCTCTCCATAGATGTCCTTCTGAGTGGTCCGGTGCTAGCTTTGGAAGATGGGAGGAGAGACGGTGGTCTTGCAATAGAGAAGAGGGAGAGGTGAGACGGTGGTTTTGGAATGGAGATGATGGAAAGGAGAGGAGGTGGTTTTGCAATGGAGAAGATCAGAAGAGGGAGAGGCGAGACAGTGGTTTTGGAATGGAGATGATGGATAGGAGAGGAGGTGGTTTTGGAATGGAGATGATGGAGAGGAGAGGAGGTGGTTTTGCAATGGAGAAGATTAGAAGAGGGAGAGGCGAGACGGTGGTTTTGGAATGGAGATGATGGAGAGGAGAGGAGGTGGTTTTGCAATGGAGCAGAGGTAGAGGAGCGTGCAGCAGCGATTTAGGATTGGGCGAGAGGGCCGGCGCGCTGTGACTGGATCAAAATCAAAATCAATTTAACCTTCAATTAAGAAAGCGACCCCACATTAACTAGTCTCCCTTTTATTCTGGGTCATAATTGACCATGATTTTCACACATAAAATATATGTTATATGTTGCCAAAATAATATAATTTGAAAGTACATTCAGATACGAACCAAACGATACAATTTTTGGTGACATGCATTCACATTTTGCTTGTCAAATATAGTACGTGGTCAAACTTTGACCCAAAATACGCAAAACAACAAAAAAATACTTCGAAGACAAGCGCCGCTCTTCTCCTCTTAAACCACCGCCGCTCCTCTCCTGTTCCAATCTAAATCCAGCGCCGCTCCTCTCCTCTTCCATTTCAAAACCACCGCCCCTCCTCTCCTGTTCCAGTCCAAAACCAGCGTCGCTCCTCTCCTGTTCTAATCCAAAAGCTGCGCTGCTCCTCTTCTCTTCCATTCAAAAACCACCGCCGGTGAGTGAAGGTGCTGTGGAGAAGTAGATCGATGGAGGAGTACAACCGATACGTGAGGATCGCAGACGGCGACCCTGTGAAGCTAGCTAGGATATTGGAGATGCAGTCTTGGTTTGATAACAAGGACCAACTAGCAGCGACGGCGACATCCATGGCCAAATATCTGCAACAGAGCGAAAAGGCGGTGATACTCCCGGAGGGATTCGCTCCGGAGTACATAGAGCTGCTCCTCTGGGCCATGGAGCAAACAGATTCACCGAATCCGATCGTGAGGGAGCGGTGTGGGAGTATCGATCCCAGATGGAGCATCCACCAGAGATTGAAGGATCGAGCATCTACAGGGTGTCGTTTGTGAGGATGTCCTGCCAGAGTGAGCCGGTGGAGTCTTCGTCGACCGAACCCAATTGCAAGAGGAGAAAAGCAGTTGGCCCGACGACGCTTCCCCGCCATCGTCTCCCTCGCCGTTCACATCGTCTCACGGGGCGGCTGTCTGCCGCCGAGGAATAGGAGGGGGCTGCCCCCTCCAGCCCAATAGTCAGGCAAGTTGTGAATTGTTAGGAGGAGCTTAGGGTTTTCAGTATTTGCAGGTTGTGAATTGTATTTGTGTTGTGTATTTTGAGAGTACTTTCAGATATGAATGTCTTTTGAATTTCAGATTTGCAGTATTGAGCATATGAAGAATTTTATGAATTCTAGAGATCTATTTTTAGCACTTAAAAAAATGTAGTTTCATAGGAGTATAAAAGTGCAGACGAGAAGAAACTGCAAGTTTCAGTTTCAGATAAGAAACTGCAAGTTCAATTTCAGATAAGAAACTGCAACTTTCAGAGGCAGAGTATTTATATTAACACGGCCTTTTCAAACAGGGTTAACATCATGTTGGAAGTTTTATTCATGGTCGAAAATGGAACTACCAGCCAGTTAACATCATGCTGATCAACATTCATGCATAGCACATTTTCATATGATGCACAGTCAAAATGCCCCGTCTAGGCTTTCATTTTTAACATGCGCAGCCCACGACCTCAGATGGGAGGGCCTGTTTGTATTTTCCTAGGGTCGTCATGTATCGACCGGCCTATGGATCTCCCATCCGAGGTTTTATTTTTGGCAGCCCAATTTATGTATTTTTTTGAAAAAACGCAGAGGTCTGTTCTATTTTTCTATATAAGAATAGGAACGCCAGGTACAACTTATGTTTCCCTTCTAACTATATTATATATATTTAAATTATTTTATATGTTATTATATATTATTTTTATTGTCATCATATATTTAACAGATACTTACATATGTAAGAAAACAATATCCCACATCTTATTAACTTACAAAAATAATTTCTTAACAAATAAAATCCTGGATTGTTTTTGCACGAAAATCCTATTGATTGTGTACAAAATCTTGGTAAGATTTAAGGACGAATGTAATAATATCACTTATTATTTAAATATATTTATAACAAAATGCTCAGCCCCTTTTTATTTTTTGATAACATTGCTGGCCCAACCCAACATTATAATTAGAATCAGCCCAGCAAAATTGTGTATTTCGAGAAAGTGCAAATGGCCTATAATTTTTTAGGAAATAAAATAAATGGGCCGCATGGACGCTACATTAATTGTTCACCCAGCCTAGCTAATGGTTGTAATTCAAAAAAAAGATCAAATTGACTGTAAATTCTACCGCGCAAAAAAAGACTGTAAATTCTGAAAAAATGGGTTGAATACGTGCCACATTTTTGGTGGCTGAAATGTGGGCCAATAGGTCGAAGCCAACGCAAGTCGTTGTCAATTTAGTCAACAAATGATTCTGACATGTTAGCCGTTGGATTTACATCCAACGACCGGCATCCATCTGCAATCTCTCGTCTTCTTCCTCCAGCGCCGCCAGGACCACCTCCCGCCTCCTGCTGCTAGCAGCTCGGCTTAGCACGCTTCGCTATGAAGTGCTACTCCACCGTTGGCCAGGCCATCCCTCCACCCCTCCACACCTCCTGTTCTTCTCCACCGACCGCCGAACCACACCGCACTAGAACCAGTTAACCCTCATACACCTCTCCGTCTGCGACTCTACTCCCACATCTTCCCATCTTCGGCTCGTTGCTGTCCGGGGCCTCGCCGTCGTCCACCACCTTGGATGCGCTCGGCGCGGCGTGGTCAACGTGGTCAACGAACGACACCATCGGAAGTAGACTGTGCATGGAGAGGCTGACAGCTAGGTTCACGGCCGCACACAAGGAAATGCCTCCTTATTACGCACAAAATAATGATTCCTTCACCTGACATCTGGGACCCACCGGAAGGGCCTCTATATTTCACGAAAAAAACGTGCCCCCCACTGACTTGTCGGACCCACCAGCTATCTTCGCACGCAAGGGAGTGCCTCCTTATTAGACTAGCCACACTGGGAGTAACTTCAGCAGTAACATCGAGTCCAACTCAGCAAATTTGCTTATGTGGCAGTGAGTTAATGAGAAGAGAGGTAGTTATAGTAACTTAGCTAGTTACTGTAACATCACATGTCCCGATGCAATATGAGTCTATAACCTAATAAATGAAGCTTTGCATGTTACCACACTTATGTTACTACCCACTATGAAGGTAGTAACATAGTCTAGGGATATGTGTATGTTACTAGTGTATGTTACTCACCATTGTGGCTAGTCTTACGCACAAAAAATGAATACTCCCCCTGCCAGCTGGAACCCAGCATACTGGGAGGCTGAATTGTGGGCCTACCAAGTTGACGAGGACGGAGGGCTTTGTCAACTTAGTCAATATGAACGATTCTAGCTCCTGTTACCGTACGATGTTCATCCAACGGTTGTAGTGCTTCTTCAACCTCTGGTCTTCTTGGTCCAGCCACCCAAACCAGCGCTGGTTGTGCCGTGTGCTCCTGCCTCCCGTGGCCGGCTGTGATGCCGCGGAGGCCTCACCGCACCCTACTACTCCCACCGCTGGCCAGGCCATCCCTCTACTCACCCACACCTCCTGTTATTCTGCGGCAACAACAGCCTCACACCGCAGCCGAACCAGTGAACCCTCATACTCCTCTTCGCGTGGGCATCCACTGCTGCGTCTTCCCCAGCTCCGAGTCGTCCCCTTCCTAGGCCTCACCGTCGTCCACCGCCGTGGTGCTCTCGACGCGGCATGGTCAACGTGGTCAAGGAACGACTTCCATCGGACGTGGACTGTACGTAGAGAGGCTGACATCTAGGTCCACGGCCGCAGCAAGGAAGTGCCTCCTTATTATGCGCAAAATAATGATTCCTCCACCTGACAGCGGGGACCCACCAGATAGGCCACCATATTTCGTGAAAAAAAGTTTCCCCCTGACTGCTGGGACCCACCAGCTACATCTTCGCACGCAAGGAAGTGCGTCCGAGTAAAAAAAAATGATTCGCCCCCTGACTGCTGGGACCCACCAGCTACATCTTCGCACGCAAGGAAGTGCGTCCGGGCAAAAAAGCGATTCGCCCCCCTGACTGCTGGGACCCACCAGCTACATCTTCGCATGCAAAGGATTCGCCCCTCTGACTGCTGGGACCCACCAGCTACATTTTCGCACGCAAGGAAGTGCCTGACAGTCGGGACCCACCTAGTCGAAGCGTATGTAGCATTGTCATTCTAGTCGCAAACGTGTACATACATACTGGTCATTGTAGAGGCGTGCACGTGTCGTAGTAGAGGCGCACGTAGCATGTACACATACGTACAGCGGCCAGGGTGCAAGAAAGAAAATACGGCCACGTACGTACATACGGGCAGGGTCTCGAACGCCTACTCGCGCATACGTACGGCCAGGTCTCGTGTACATGGCTGGGTCAGAACAGAGAAACAACGTCGTCATCGTGTTCATGGGGAGTCAACCGGTTGGGTCGGAACGAAATGCATGGTTGTGTTCATTGGGAGGGCTTGGATGTAACAGGCGATGGAAATGAGGCCTGGCGTACCGCACAACAGAGAAAACGGACCTCCTACGTTCGGAACAGGGTCCTGTTGATCGGGAGGGGTGTGGCGTACCGCAAAACGGAGGAAACGGACCTCCTACGGTCGAAATGGGGGTCCTATTGATCGGGAGGGGTGTGGCGTACCACAAAACGGAGGAAACAGACCTCCTACGGTTGAAACGGGGGTCCTGTTGATCGGGAGGGGTGTGGCGTACCGCAAAACGGACGAAACGGACCTCCTACGGTCGAAACGGGGGTCCTATTGATCGGGAGGGGTGTGGCGTACCGCAAAATGGACGAAACGGACTTGTGTTGGAGCACTACGGTCGAAACGGGGGTCCTGTTCATCGGGAGGGGTGGCATACCGCAAAACGGGGCTCCACGTTATACTGTTCATCTCCACCGTCGACCTCCTCCAGCCTCCATGGGCTACCGCCGACCTCCTCCAGCGTCCACGGGCTCCTGTTCATCCAGCCTCCACCACGCGCTACTCCACCGACTATTGTTCAACCACCCCTCCACGGGCACCCCTCCACCGTCTACTATTCATCCAGCCCTCCACACCACGGGGTCATGTTCATCCAAAGGCAATGCCACCGCTCAATGTTCATCCACCCCCCCTGCAACACTCACTGTTCATCCAATCAATCGGCTTCAGTTAGCAGTAGTAGCAAAGGAATGGCTCGATCGCGTTCAGTAACGCCATCGATCGATCGCTCAGTTTTAGTAACGCGTAGCCTGCAGTGCAATCGCTCGGATTCAGTTAGAGCCCAACGCCTCGCTCGGGTTCAGTTAGAGCCAACTCCTCGCACACACGTGCGTCCCTGTACGAGAGAAATGTGCATCGCTCGGCCCCCGACCTCCCATCGTAACCGACAACTCCCCGAAATTTTCCTCCCACTCGCTTCTACGACGGTTTTTTCCGTCATGGACGGCCCAAAGAATGTCATGCAGCTGCGTCTCCGGCCCGCCCTGGACGAAAAGCCCATTTTCTATCATGATTTTTTGTCATAGAAGTAGGAGCCCACCACATCTATGATGATACCGGGTTTTGTCACAATTATCGTCATAGAAGTGTCATATGTATGACAGAAAAAAAATTGTTCAGCCCAAAATGTCACGGATGTGTCTTTTTTTGTAGTGATAGCCCCTCTGATGAGTTGTAAGTAGTTTACAATAGACCTTCGGGTCCATAGTTATTATCTAGATGGCTTCTTCTCTCTTTTTGGATCTCAATACCATGCCCCCCCTCTCTTGTGGAGATCTATTTGATGTAACTCTTTTTGCGGTGTGTTTGTCGAGATCTGATGGATTGTGGGTTGATGATCAAGTTTATCTATGAGAAATATTTGAATCTCCTATGAATTCTTTTATGTATGATTGAGTTATCTTTGCAACTCTCTTCGAATTATCAGTTTGGTTTGGCCTACTAGATTGATCTTTCTTGCCATGGGAGAAGTGCTTAGCTTTGGGTTCAATCTTGCGGTGTCGTTACCCAGTGACAGCAGGGGTTGCAAGGCACGTATTGTATTGTTGCCATCGAGGATAAAAAGATGGGGTTTATATCATATTGCTTGAGTTTATCCCTCTACATCATGTCATATTTCTTAATGCGTTACTCTGTTCTTATGAACTTAATACTCTAGATGCATGCTGGACAGCGGTCGATGTGTGGAGTAATAGTAGTAGATGCAGGAAGGAGTCGGTCTACTTGTCACGGACGTGATGCCTATATACATGATCATGCCTAGATAATCTCATAATTATTCGCTTTTCTATCAATTGCTCGACAGTAATTTGTTCACCCACCATAATACTTATGCTATCTTGAGAGAAGCCACTAGTGAAACCTATGGCCCCCAGATCTATCTTTTATCATATAAGCTTTCAATCTACTTTTATTTGCATCTTTACTTTTCCCATCTATATTATAAAATACCAAAAATACATTTATCTTATCATACTATCTCTATCAGATCTCACTTCCGCAAGTGGCCGTGAAGAGATTGACAACCCTTTTATTATGTTGGTTGCGAGTTCTTTGTTTGTTTGTGTAGGTGCGTGGGACTTTTGAGGAGCCTCCTATTTGATTGATACCTTGGTTCTCAAAAACTAAGGGAAATACTTACGCTACTATTGATACATCACCCTTTCCTCTTCAAGGAAAACCAACGCATGCTCAAGACGTAGCAAGAAGGATTTCTGGCATCGTTGTCGGGGAGGTCTTCGCTCAAGTCAAGACATACCAAGTACCCATCACAAACTCATCTCCCTCGCATTTACATTATTTGCCATTTGCCTCTCGTTTTCCTCTCCCCCAATTTACCCTTGCCGTTTTATTCGCCCTCTCTTTCCCAATCTTCTCCTCTCTCTCTCTCTCGCTTGTATTTTTGTGTGCTTGTTTATCCTTATGGATTTGCCTAAGAGTACCGACCTCCTTCTTAGAAGGTTGGAAGAGATTGAATCAAACATTAGAAGTTTTATGACTTTACAATTTGAGCATAATAATTTCTTCAGAAAAGAGCTTAAGGAACAAAAAGGTTTTTTGGGGTTTATGAACAAAGAGCTTGATGATATGTCTAAAGAATTTTATGGTGTGAACTCTCAAATTACCCGGCTTGAAAATGCTATAGCCCAAATTTCTGATAAGCAAGCTACCTTAGTCAATAATAAGGCTGCCAAACTAAAAAAGTTAGATGAAAATAATGATGAAGATCTTAAAGTTATTGATGTGTCTCCTATTAGATCTTTGTTTTGCAATATGAATCTTAATAATAATGGGACTGGAGATGAGTCAACTTTAGTTAGAAGGCGTCCCAACAATTCAGAGTTTTTAGATCTTGATGCTAAATTTGGTAAAAGTGGGATTGGAGAGGTCATGACTTTAAATAGCATTGAACCCACTATCTCGGATTTCAAGGAATTTGATTATGATAATTGTTCTTTAGAAGGTTGTATTTCCTTGTTGCAATCCGTTGTTAATTCTCCTCATGCTTATAGTCAAAATAAAGCTTTTACCAAACATATCGTTGATGCCTTGATGCAATCTTATGATGAAAAACTTAATTTGGAAGTTTTCATACCTAGAAAACTTAATGATGAGTGGGAACCTACTATAAAGATTAAAATTAAAGATCATGAGTGTTTTGCTTTGTGTGATTTGGGTGCTAGTGTTTCCACGATTCCGAAAACTTTATGGGATATTCTAGGTTTCCATGATCTTGATGATTGCTCTTTAAATTTGCACCTTGCGGATTCCACCATTAAAAAGCTAATGGGAAGGATCAATGATGTTCTCATTGTTGCAAATAGAAATTTGGTGCCCGTAGATTTTATCATTCTTGATATAGATTTCAATCTTTCTTGCCCTATTATTCTTGGTAGACCTTTCTTTAGAACGATTGACGCGATTATTGATATGAAGGAAGGCAATATTAGATTCCAATTTCCATTAAGGAAAGGCATGGAACATTTTCCAAGAAAGAAAGTAAAATTACCTTATGAATCTATCATGCGAGCTACTTATGAATTGAGTGCCAAAGATGGCACTACTTAGATATATCTTCGCTTTTATGCCTAGCTAGGGGCGTTAAAAGATAGCGATAGTTGGGAGGCAACCCAATTTTAGTTGTGTTTTTGTTTTTTGTTTCTATTTAGTAATAAATTTTGCATCTACCTTCTGTTTAGATGTGTTTTTATGTTTTAATTAGTGTTTGTGCCAAGTAGAACCTATAGGATAACCTATGGTGATAGTTAATTTGATTCTGCTAAAAAACAGAAACTTTGCGCGATCGAAGTTAGTTTTGTTAAATCACATAAACGTGATTTTCTGTTGATTCTTTTTGCTGATGATAAATAGGAAAATTTCCTAGGACTTCCTATTTTGGTAGGATTTTTAAAGTTCCTTAAGTTTGCGTTAGTTACAGATTGCTACAGCTGTTCTGTTTTTGACAGATTCTGTTTTTCGTGTGTTGTTTGCTTATTTTGATGCATCTATGACTAGTATTAAGTGGTATGAACCATAGATAACTTGGAATATAGTAGGTTTAACACCAATATAAATAAATAATTTGGTCATTATAGTACCTTATGTGGTGGTTTTGTTTTCTTTCACTAACGGAGCTTATGAGATTTCCTGTTGAGTTTTGTGTTGTGAAGTTTTCAAGTTTTGGGTAAAGATTTGATGGACTATGGAACAAAGAGTGGCAAATGCCTAAGATTGGGTATGCCCATGGCACCCCAAGATATTCAAGAGTATCCAAAAGCCTAAGCTTGGGGATGCCCCCGGAAGGCATCCCCTCTTTCATCTTCGTTCATTGGTGACTTTACTTGGAGCTATATTTTTGTTCACCACATGATATGTGTTTTTCTTGGAGCGTTGTGTATGATATTAGTATTTGCCTTTTAGTTTACCACAATCATCCTTGCTGTACACACCTTTTGGGAGAAGCCCACTTTATTAGAATTTATTAGAATACTCTATGTGCTTCACTTATATCTTTTGAGCTAGATAGTTTTTGCTCTAGTACTTCACTTATATCTTTTAGAGCACGACGGTGGCTTAATTTTGAAGAAATTGCTAATCTCTCATGCTTCGCTTATATTATTTTGAGAGTCTTTTAGAACAGCATGGTATTTGCTATGGTTATAAATTTGGTCCTAGAATGATGAGCATCCAAGTTGGGTATAATAAAAACTATCATAGAAAGTGCATAAAACACTAGGATCAATTTGATGCTTGATAATTGTTTTGAGATATAGAGGTGGTAATGTTAGAGTCATGCTAGTGGGCAATTATGAAATCGAGAAATACTTGTGTTGAAGTTGGCAAGTCCCGTAGCATGCATGTATGGTAAAAGTTGTGTGACAAATTTGTTGCATGAGGTGCTCTTTTAATTGTCTTCCTTATGAGTGGAGGTCGGGATTGTGCGATGGTTAACTCCTACCAACCCTTCCCCTAGGAGCATGCGTAGTAGTACTCTGCTTCAAGGGCAAGTAGACTTTTGCAATAAGTATATGAGTTCTTTATGACTAATGTGAGTCCATGGATATACGCACACTCACCCTTCCACTTTGCTAGCCTCTATTATACCGTGCAACTTTCGCCGGTATCATGCACCCATTATTTACCTTCCTCAAAGTAGCCACCATACCTACCTATTATGGCATTTCCATAGCTATTTCGAGATATATTGCCATGCAACTTTCCACCATTCCGTTTATTATGACACACTTCATCATTGTCATATTGCTCTTTGCATGATCATGTAGTTGACATCGTATTTGTGGCAAAGCCACCTTCATAATTTTCATACATGTCGCTCTTGATTCATTGCATATCCCGGTATACCGCCGGAGGCATTCGTATAGAGACATATCTTGTTCTAGTTTTGAGTTGTAATTGTTGAGTTGTAAATCAATAAAAGTGTGATGATCTTCATTATTAGAGCATGTCTCAGTGAGGAAAGGATGATGAAGACTATGATTCCCCCACAAGTCGGGATGAGACTTTGGACTTTAAAAAGAAAATAAAAAGAAAAAAAGTAAGGCCAAAAAGAAAAAAAAGAAAGGCCCAAGAAAAAAAAGAAAAAAAAGAGAAAAGAAAAAATGAGAGAAAAGGAGAGAAGGGACAATGCTACTATCTCTTTTCCACACTTGTGCTTCAAAGTAGCACCATGATCTTCATGATAGAGAGTCTCCTATGTTGTCACTTTCATATACTAAGTGGGAATTTTTCATTATAGAACTTGGCTTGTATATTCCAATGATGGGCTTCCTCAAAATGCCCTAGGTCTTCGTGAGCAAGCAAGTTGGATGCACACCCACTTAGTTTCTTTTGTTGAGCTTTCATATATTTATAGCTCTAGTGCATCCGTTGCATGGCAATCCCTACTCACTCACATTGATATCCATTGATGGGCATCTCCATAGCCCGTTGATACACCTAGTTGATGTGAGACTATCTTCTCCCTATTTGTCCTCACAACCACCACCATATACCACCATAGTGCTATGTCCATGGCTTGAGCTCATGTATTGCGTAAGAGTTGAAAAAGCTGAAGCGTGTTAAAAAGTATGAACCAATTGCATGGCTGAAATCGGGGTCGTGCATGATGGGAGTATTTTGTATAATGAAAATGAAGCATGGCCTAACTATATGATTTTGTAGGGATAAACTTTCTTTGGATATGCTATTTTGATAGGACATGATTATTTGTTAGTATGCTTCGAAGCATTATTATTTTTATATTTTATAAGCTTTTATCTTGAATCATTTGGATCTGAACAATCATGCCACAATAAAGAAAATTACATTGAGAATTATGCTAGGTAGCATTCCACATCAAAAAATTTGTTTTTATCATTTACCTACCCGAGGACGAGCAGGAATTAAGCTTGGGGATGCTTGATGCGTCTCCAACGTATCTATAATTTTTGATTGTTCCATGCTATTATATTACCCATTTTGGATGTTTATGGGCTTTATTTTACACATTTATATCATTTTGGGGACTAACCTACTAACCGGAGGCCCAGCCCGTATTGCTGTTTTTTTTGCCTATTTCAGTATTTCGAAGAAAAGGAATATCAAACGGAGTCCAAACGGAATGAAACCTTCAGGAGCATGATTTTTGGAACGAACGTGATCCAGAGGACTTGGAGTGCAAGTCAAGAAGCAATCAAGGTGGCCAGGAGATAGGAGGGCGCGCCCACCCCCTCTAGGCGCGCCCCTATCTCCTGGGCCCCTCGGGCGGCCACCGACGTACTTCTTCCTCCTATATATACCCACGTACCCCGAAAACATCCAGGGAGCCAACGAAAAACAATTTCCACCGCCGTAACCTTCTGTATCCGCGAGATCCCATCTTGGAGCCTTCGCCGGCACTCCGCCGGAGGGGGAATCGACCATGGAGGGCTTCTACATCAACACCATAGCCCCTCCGATGAGTTGTGAGTAGTTTACCACAGACCTTTGGGTCCATAGTTATTAGCTAGATGGCTTCTTCTCTCTTTTTGGATCTCAATACCATGTTATCCCCCTCTCTTGTGGAGATCTATTTGATGTAACTCTTTTTGCGGTGTATTTGTCGAGATCCGATGAATTGTGGGTTTATGATCAAGTTTATCTATGAGAAAAATATTTGAATCTCCTTTGAATTCTTTTATGTATGATTGAGTTATCTTTGCAAGTCTCTTCGAATTATCAGTTTGGTTTGGCCAACTAGATTGATCTTTCTTGCCATGGGATAAGTGCTTAGATTTGGGTTCAATCTTGCGGTGTCCTTACCCAGTGACAGCAGGGGTTACAAGGCACGTATTGTATTGTTGCCATCGAGGATAGAAAGATGGGGTTTATATCATATTGCTTGAGTTTATCCTCTACATCATGTCATCTTTCTTAATGCGTTACTCTGTTCTTATGAACTTAATACTCTAGATGCATGCTGGATAGCGGTCTATGTGTGTAGTAATAGTAGTAGATGCAGGCAGGAGTCGATCTACTTGTCACGGACGTGTTGCCTATATACATGATCATGCCTAGATAATCTCATAATTATTCGCATTTCTATCAATTGCTCGACAGTAATTTGTTCACCCACCGTAATACTTATGCTATCTTGAGAGAAGCCACTAGTGAAACCTATGGCCCCTGGGTCAATCTTTTATCATACAAGCTTTCAATCTACTTTTATTTGCATCTTTACTTTTCTATCTATATTATAAAATACCAAAAATATATTTATCTTATTATACTATCTTTATCAGATCTCACTTCCGCAAGTGGTCGTGAAGGGATTGACAACCCCTTTTATTGTGTTGGTTGCGAGTTCTTTGTTTGTTTGTGATAGGTGCGTGGGACTTTTGAGGAGCCTCCTACTGGATTGATACTTTGGTTCTCAAAAACTGAGGAAAATACTTACGCTATTATTGTTGCATCACCCTTTCCTCTTCAAGGAAAACCAATGCAAGCTCAAGACGTAGCAAGAAGGATTTCCGGCGTCGTAGCCGGGGAGGTCTTCGCTCAAGTGAAGAATACCAAGTACCCATCACAAACTCATCTCCCTCGCATTTACATTATTTGCCATTTGCCTCTCATTTTCCTCTCCCCCACTTCACCCTTGTCGTTTTATCCGCCCTCTCTTTCTCAATCTTCTCCTCTCTCTATCGCTTGTATTCTGTGTGCTTGTTTATCCTTATGGCTTTGCCTAAGAGTACCGACCGCCTTCTTAGAAGGTTGGAAGAGATTGAATCAAACATTAGAAGTTTTATGACTTTGCAATTTGAGCATAATAATTTCTTCAGAAAAGAGCTTAAGGAACTAAAAGGTTTTTTGGGGTTTATGAACAAAGAGCTTGATGATATGTCTAAAGAATTTTATGGTGTGAACTCTCAAATTACTCGGCTTGAAAATGCTATAGCCCAAATTTCTGATAAGCAAGCTACCTTAGTCAATAATATGGCTGCCAAACCAGAAAATTTAGATGGAAATAATGATGAAGACCTTAAAGTTATTGATGTGTCTCCTATTAGATCTTTGTTTTGCAATATGAATCAACTTTAGTTAGAAGGCGTCCCAATAATTCGGAGTTTTTAGATCTTGATGCTAAATTTGGTAAAAGTGGGATTGGAGAGGTCATGACTTTAAATAGCATTGAACCCACTATCTCGGATTTCAAGGGATTTGATTATGATAATTGTTCTTTAGAAGGTTGTATTTCCTTGTTGCAATCCGTTGTTAATTCTCCTCATGCTTATAGTCAAAATAAAGCTTTTACCAAACATATCGTTGATGCCTTGCAATCTTATGATGAAAAACTTAATTTGGAAGTTTCTATACCTAGAAAACTTAATGGTGAGTGGGAACCTACTATAAAGATTAAAATTAAAGATCATCACTGTTTTGCTTTGTGTGACTTGGGTGCTAGTGTTTCCACGATTCTGAAAACTTTATGTGATATTCTAGGTTTCTATGATCTTGATGATTGCTCTTTAAATTTGCACCTTGCGGATTCCACCATTAAAAAGCCAATGGGAAGGATCAATGATGTTCTCATTGTTGCAAATAGAAATTTGGTGCCCGTAGATTTTATCGTTCTTGATATAGATTGCAATCTTTCTTGGCCTATTATTCTTGGTAGACCTTTCCTTAGAACGATTGGCGTGATTATTGATATGAAGGAAGGGATTATTAGATTCCAATTTCCATTAAGGAAAGGCATGGAGCACTTTCCAAGAAAGAAAGTCAAATTACCTTATGAATCTATCATGCCAGCTACTTATGAATTGAGTGTCAAAGATGGCACTACTTAGATCTATCTTCGCTTTTATGCCTAGCTAGGGGCGTTAAAAGATAGCGATAGTTGGGAGGCAACCCAATTTTAGTTGTGTTTTTTTGTTTTTGTTTCTGTTTAGTAACATATTTTGCATCTACCTTCTGTTTAGATTAGTTTTTATGTTTTAATTAGTGTTTGTGCCAAGTAGAACCTATAGGATAACCTATGGTGATAGTTAATTTGATTCTGCTGAAAAACAGAAACTTTGCGCGCACGAAGTTAGTTTTTTTAAATCACAGAAATGTGATTTTGCGTTTATTTGGTTTTTTTATCAATAGAAAAATTTCCCAGGACTTCCTATTTTTGTAGGATTTTTAAGGTTCCCGAAGTTTGCATTAGTTACAGATTGCTACAGACTGTTCTGTTTTTGACAGATTCTGTTTTTCGTGTGTTGTTTGATTAGTTTGATGCATCTATGGCTAGTATTAAGTGGTATGAACCATAGAGAACTTGGAATACAGTAGGTTTAACACCAATATAAATAAATAATAAGTTCATTACAGTACCTTATGTGGTGGTTTTGTTTTCTTTCACTAACGGAGCTTATGAGATTTCCTATTGAGTTTTGTGTTGTGAAGTTTTCAAGTTTGGGGTAAAGATTTGATGGACTATGGAACAAAGAGTGGCAAAATCCTAAGCTTGGGGATGCCCATGGCACCCCAAGATATTCAAGAGTAGCCAAAAGCCTAAGCTTGGGGATGCCCCCGTAAGGCATCCCCTCTTTCGTCTTCGTTCATTGGTGACTTTACTTGGAGCTATATTTTTATTCACCACATGATATGTGTTTTGCTTGGAGCGTCGTGTATGATATTAGTATTTGCCTTTTAGTTTACCACAATCATCCTTGTTGTACACACCTTTTGGGAGAAGCCCACTTGGTTAGAATTTATTAGAATACTCTATGTGCTTCACTTATATCTTTTGAGCTAGATAGTTTTTGCTCTAGTACTTCACTTGTATCTTTTTGAGCTAGATAGTTTTTGCTCTAGTACTTCACTTGTATCTTTTAGAGCACGGCGGTGGCTTAATTTTGAAGAAATTGCTAGTCTCTAATGCTTCACTTATATTATTTTGAGAGTCTTTTAGAACAACATGGTATTTGCTATGGTTATAAATTTGGTCCTAGAATGATGAGCATCCAGGTTGGGTATAATAAAAACTATCATAGAAAGTGCATAAAACACTAGGATCAATTTCATGCTTGATAATTGTTTTGAGATATAGAGGTGGTAATGTTAGAGTCATGCTAGTGGGTAATTATGAAATTGAGAAATACTTGTGTTGAAGTTGGCAAGTCCCGTAGCATGCACGTATGGTAAAAGTTGTTTGACAAATTTGTTGCATGAGGTGCTCTTTTAATTGTCTTCCTTATGAGTGGAGCTCAGGATCGCGCGATGGTTAACTCCTACCAACCCTTCCCCTAGGAGCATGCGTAGTAGTACTTTGCTTCGAGGGCAAGTAGACTTTTGCAATAAGTATATGAGTTCTTTATGACTAATGCGAGTCCATGGATATACACACACTCACCCTTCCACTTTGCTAGCCTCTATTATACCGTGCAACTTTCGCCGGTATCATGCACCCATTATTTACCTTCCTCAAAACAGCCACCATACCTACCTATTATGGCATTTCCATAGTCATTCCGAGATATATTGCCATGCAACTTTCCACCGTTCCGTTTATTATGACACACTTCATCATTGTCATATTGCTCTTTGCATGATCATGTAGTTGACATCGTATTTGTGGCAAAGCCACCTTCATAATTTTCATACATGTCGCTCTTGATTCATTGCATATCCCGGTACAACGCTGGAGGCATTCATATAGAGTCATATATTGTTCTAGTTTGACTTGTAATTGTTGAGTTGTAAATAAATAAAAGTGTGATGATCTTCATTATTAGAGCATTGTCTCAGTGAGGAAAGGATGATGAAGACTATGATTCCCCCACAAGTCAGGATGAGACTTCGGACTTTAAAAAGAAAAGAAAAAAGGAAAAAAAGAAAGGCTAAAGAAAAAAACGAGAAAATAAAAAATATGAGAGAAAAAGAGAGAAGGGACAATGCTACTATCTCTTTTCCACACTTGTGCTTCAAAGTAGCACCATGATCTTCATGATAGAGAGTCTCCTATGTTGTCACTTTCATATACTAAGTGGGAATTTTTCACTTTAGAACTTGGCTTGTATATTCCAATGATGGGCTTCCTCAAAATGCCCTAGGTCTTCATGAGCAAGCAATATGGATGCACACCCACTTAGTTTCTTTTGTTGAGCTTTCATATATTTATAGCTCTAGTGCATCCGTTGCATGGCAATACCTACTCACTCACATTGATATCTAATGATGGGCATCTACATAGCCCGTTGATACGCCTAGTTGATGTGAGACTATGTTCTCCCTTTTTGTCCTCACAACCACCACCATATACCACCATAGTGCTATGTCCATGGCTTACGCTCATGTATTGCGTAAGAGTTGAAAAAGCTGAAGCGTGTTAAAAAGTATGAACCAATTGCTTGGCTGAAACCGGGGTTGTGCATGATGGGAGTATTTTGTGTAATGAAAATGAAGCATGGCCTAACTATATGATTTTGTAGGGATAAACTTTCTTTGGCTATGCTATTTTGATAGGACATGATTATTTGTTAGTATGCTTCGAAGCATTATTATTTTTTATGTTTTATAAGCTTTTATCTTGAATCATTTGGATCTGAACAATCATGCCACAATAAAGAAAATTACATTGAGAATTATGCTAGGTAGCATTCCACATCAAAAATTCTGTTTTTATCATTTACCTACTCAAGGACGAGCAGGAATTAAGCTTGGGGATGCTTGATACGTCTCCAACGTATCTATAATTTTTGATTGTTCCATGCTATTATATTACCACTTTTGGATGTTTATGGGCTTTATTTTATACATTTATATCAATTTTGGGACTAACCTACTAACCGGAGGCCCAGCCCGTATTGTTGTTTTTTTGCCTATTTTAGTATTTCAAAGAAAAGGAATATCAAATGGATTCCAAACGGAATGAAACCTTTGCGAGCGTGATTTTTGGAACGAACGTGATCCAGAGGACTTGGAGTGCTAGTCAAGAAGCAATCGAGGCGGCCAGGAGATAGGAGGGCGCGCCCACCCCCTCTGGGCGCGCCCCCTGTCTCCTGATCCCCTCGGGTGGCCACCGACGTACTTCTTCCTCCTATATATATACCCACGTACCCTGAAAGCATCCAGGGAGCCAACGAAAAACAATTTCCACCGCCGTAACCTTCTGTATCCGCGAGATCCCATCTTGGAGCCTTCGCCGGCACTCCGCCGGAGGGGGAATCGACCATGGAGGGCTTCTACATCAACACCATAGCCCCTCCGATGAGTTGTGAGTAGTTTACCACAGACCTTCGGGTCCATAGTTATTAGCTAGATGGCTTCTTCTCTCTTTTTGGATCTCAATACCATGTTCTCCCCCTCTCTTGTGGAGATCTATTTGATGTAACTCTTTTTGCGGTGTGTTTGTCGAGATCCGATGAATTGTGGGTTTATGATCAAGTTTATCTATGAGAAATATTTGAATCTCCTCTGAATTATTTTATGTATGATTGAGTTATATTTGCAAGTCTCTTCGAATTATCAGTTTGGTTTGGCCTACTAGATTGATATTTCTTGCCATGGGAGAAGTGCTTAGCTTTGGGTTCAATCTTGCGGTGTCCTTACCCAGTGACAGCAGGGGTTGCAAGGCACATATTGTATTGTTGCCATCGAGGATAAAAAGAATGGGTTTATATCATATTGCTTGAGTTTATCCCTCTACATCATGTCATCTTTCTTAATGTGGTACTCTGTTCTTATGAACTTAATACTCTAGATGCATGCTGGACAGCGGTCGATGTGTGTAGTAATAGTAGTAGATGCAGGCAGGAGTCGGTCTACTTGTCACGGACGTGATGCCTATATACATGATCATGCCTAGATAATCTCATAATTATTCGCTTTTCTATCAATTGCTCGACAGTAATTTGTTCACCCACCATAATACTTATGCTATCTTGAGAGAAGCCACTAGTGAAACCTATGGCCCCCGGGTCTATCTTTTATCATATAAGCTTTCAATCTACTTTTATTTGCATCACTTTTCCTATCTATATTATAAAATACCAAAAATATATTTATCTTATCATACTATCTCTATCAGATCTCACTTTCGCAAGTGGCCGTGAAGGGATTGACAACCCCTTTATAGCGTTGGTTGTGAGTTCTTTGTTTGTTTGTGTAGGTGCGTGGGACTTTTGAGGAGCCTCCTACTGGATTGATACCTTGGTTCTCAAAAACTGAGGGAAATACTTACGCTACTATTGCTGCATCACCCTTTCCTCTTCAAGGAAAACCAATGCAAGCTTAAGACGTAGCACACTGCGAGACTTATGCTGGAAACACACAAATAGTTTAAAAGTGCCATAAGCTTGGAAAACCAAGAAACGTCAGTAAAAACTTGACGCCCGAACAAGATCAAGTGTTCAGTGCCAATCCAAAAATTGGGGGGGGGGGGATTGTGCTTCTGTCGTGCTTCAACATGACACATCCGATCTCAAGACTTCACATGGGTCAGCCTACGACTTCAAGCTCCTTATCCCAAAGGCGGAGTACTTCTCCGAGGCCAGTTTAGCGAACTAAACTCGAGAGGATTTTAGAGAGAAGACAGGCTATCCGGCTATTGACCATATACTCAAGTCGAAAAAGGAGCGGTAGAAAAAGACTTTGCAACGACCAAGAAGAAAAACATATTTACTATAAAATAGCTCAAATAAATTTAAGAGCCCCCAGGTGACTTGGGCAACATAATTTTATGTATAATGATTGTATGTACCGAAGTACTTATATATATGTGTGTTCACCTGAACTTTAAACGCGTCTTAACCGACCGTCGACTTCTCCCTCTTCGGTCAAGGGCCGAAAAGTGTTATGTACTTCACTTGTCAAGAATATCGACGGTGTTTCTGATTATCAGGCAATCGGGCCATAAGGCTGCAACAGACAAAGCGCGCTCAGGGAACTTATGCTATATTACCAACGAAGTGTAAGAAGCATCTTCAAAGAAAATAGTACCCCCACCGATACCTTTCTTCGGTTGCTCATTATTACTATGAGACTTGTGCAATAGATTTTTTGTACTCATGAGTTCTGTTGTGTGCCGACCATTATTGAAAATAGTAAGAGAGCTTTCGGCTTCACCCAGTCAGAGGTCCGGCTCGGATGACCCAATCGTGACAATCACAGAGGTGCTCCCTTTACTCCCTAGTCGAACAATCAGGAACGTAGGGGTAAACACAGGAGCAAGGCAACCCAGCTTGCGGAACACTTAGGTCAATATGGTGCATATTGTGGCGTAATACACGAACAAGCACTACAAAAAAAAGACACATCCATGACATTTTGGGCCGAACGAAAAAAAAATTTGTCATACATATGACACTTCTATGACAATAATTGTGACAAAACCCGGTATCATCATAGATGTGGTGGGCTCCTACTTCTATGACAAAAAATCATAACAGAAAATGGGCTTTTCGTCCTGGGCGGGCCGGAGACGCAGCTGCATGACATTCTTTGGGCCGTCCATGACAGAAAAAACCATGGTAGAAGGAGGGGGAGGAAAATTTTGGGGAGTTCCCGATTACGGTGGGAGGTCGGGGGCCGAGCGATGCACGTTTCTCTTGTACACGTACGTGCGTGTGTGCGAGGCGTTGGCTCTAACTGAACCCGAGCGAGGCGTTGGGCTCTAACTGAACCCGAGCAATTGCACTGCAGGCTACACGTTACTGAACCCGAGCGATCGATCGATGGCTGTTAACTGAACCCGATCGAGCGATTCCTTCGCTACTGCTGCTAACTGAAGCTGATCGATTGGATGAACAG
>NC_041393.1:155536767-155537873 GCF_002162155.2 Triticum dicoccoides | reverse complement strand
TGGTGTGGAGGGCTGGATGAATAGTAGACGGTGGAGGGGTGCCCTGGAGGGGTGGTTGAACAGTAGCCGGTGGAGTAGCGTGCGGTGGAGGCTGGATGAACAGGAGCCCGTGGAGGGTGGAGGAGGTTGACGGTGGAGATGAACAGTATCCCATGGAGTCCCGTTTTGCGGTACGCCACACCCCTCCCGATGAACAGGACCCCCGTTTCAACCGTAGGAGGTCCGTTTCGTCCGTTTTGCGGTACGCCACACCCCTCCCGATCAACAGGACCCTGTTTCGACCGTAGGAGGTCCGTTTCATCCGTTTTGCGGTACGCCACACCCCTCCCGATCAACAGGACCCCGTTTCGACAGTAGGAGGTCCGTTTCCTCCATTTTGCAGTATGCCACACCCCTCCCGATCAACAAGATCCTGTTCCGAACATAGGAGGTCCGTTTCCTCCGTTCTGCGGTATGCCATCGCCTGTTCCGTCCAAGCCGTCCCGATGAACACGACCACGCATTCTGTTCCGACCCAGCTGGTTGGCTCCCACGCGTTCTGTTGCCTCCCGATGAACACGACGCATTTTGTTGCCTCCCCATGAACACGACGCATTCCATTGCTGCCCCATGAACACGACGCATTCCGTTGCCTCCCCATGAACACCACGCATTCCGTTGCCTCCCCATGAACACGACGATGACGTTGTTCCTCCGTTCCGACCCAGCCATGTACACGAGCCCTGGCCATACGTATGCGCGAGTAGGCGTTCGAGACCCCGCCCGTATGTACATACGTGGCCGTATTTTCTTTCTTGCACCCTGGCCGTTGTACGTACGTGTACATGCTACGTGCGCGCCTCTACTACGGCACATACACGCCTCTACTATGACACGTGCGCGCCTCTACATCAACCAGTATATATGTACGTACACGTTCGCGACCAGAATGACAACGCTATGTACGCTTCGACCAGGTGGGAACCGACTGTCAGGCACTTCCTTGCATGCGAAGATGTAGCTGGTGGGTCCCAGCAGTCAGGGGGCGGATCGTTTTTTTTTGCCCGGACACACTTCCTTGCGTGCGAAGATGTAGCTGGTGGGTCCTAGCAGTCAGGGGGGTGAAT
>NC_041393.1:155522790-155536454 GCF_002162155.2 Triticum dicoccoides | reverse complement strand
CGGACGCACTTCCTTGCGTGCGAAGATGTAGTTGGTGGGTCCCAGCAGTCAGGGGGGCGAATCGTTTTTTTTGCCCGGACGCACTTCCTTGCGTGCGAAGATGTAGCTGGTGGGTCCCAGCAGTCAGGGGGAAACGTTTTTTTGCGAAATACGGTGGCCTGTCCGGTGGGTCCCCACTGTCAGGTGGAGGAATCATTATTTTGCGTGTAATAAGGAGGCGCTTCCTTGCTGTGGCCATAGACCCAGCTGTCGGCCTCTCCACGTATAGTCCATGTCCGATGGAAGTCGTTCCTTGACCACGTTGACCATGCCGCGCCAAGAGCACCACGGCGGTGGACGACGACGAGGACTTGGAAGGGGACGACTCGGAGTCGGGGAAGACGCAACAGTGGATGCCCACGCGAAGAGGAGTACGAGGGTTCACTGGTTCGGGTGCGGTGTGAGGCTTTTGTCGCCGCAGAATAACAAGGGGTGTGGGTGAGTAGAGGGATGGCCTGGCCAGCGGTGGGAGTAGTAGGGGGCGGTGAGGCCTCCGCGGCATCACAGCCGGCCATGGGAGGCAGGAGCACACGACACGACCAGCGCTGGTTTGGGCGGCTGGAGCAAGAAGACCAGAGGTTGAAGAAGCACTACGGCCCTTGGATGAACATCATACGGTAACAAGAGCTAGAATCGTTCATATTGACTAAGTTGACAAAGCCCTCTATCCCAGTCAACTTGGTAGGCCCACAAGTCAGCCTCGCACTATGTTGGGTTCAAGTTGGCAGGGGGAGTATTCATTTTTTTGTGCGTAATAAGGAGACACTTCCTTGCGTGCGAAGATAGCTGGTGGCTCCGACATGTCAGCGGGAGGCACGTTTTTTTCGCAAAATACAGAGGCCCTTCCGGTGGGTCCCAGATGTCAGGTGGAGGAATCATTATTTTGCGTGTAATAAGGAGGCATTTCCTTGTGTGCGGTCGTGGACCCAGCTGTCAGCCTCTCCACGCACAGTCTACTTCCGATGGTGTCATTTGTTGACCATGTTGACCACGTCGCGTCGAGCGCATCCGAGGTGGTGGACGACGGCGAGGCCCCGGACAGCAATGAGCCGGAGATGGGAAGACGCGGGAGTAGAGTCGCAGACGGAGAGGTGTACAAGGGTTAACTGGTTCTAGTGCGGTGTGGTTCGGCAGTCGGTGGAGAAGAACAAGAGGTGTGGAGGGGTGGAGGGATGGCCTGGCCAACGGCGGAGTAGCGCTTCATAGCGAAGTATGCTATGCAGAGTTGCTAGCAGCAGGAGGCGGGAGGTGGTCCCGGCGGCACTGGAGGAAGAAGACGAGAGATTGAAGATGGATGCCGGTCGTTGGATGTAAATCCAACGATTAACATGTCAGAATCATTTGTTGACTAAATTGACAACGACTTGCGTTGGCTTCGACCTATTGGCCCACATTTCAGCCTCCAAAAATGTGGCACATATTCAACCCATTGTTTCAGAATTTACAGTCTTTTTTTGTGCGGTAGAATTTACAGTCAACTTGATCTTTTTTTTTGAATTACAACCATTAGCTGGGCTAGGTGAACACATAATGTAGTGTCCATGCGGCCCATTTATTTTATTTCCTAAAATTACAGGCCATTTGCACTTTCTCGAAATACACGATTTTGCTGGGCTGATTCTAATTATAATGTTTGGTTGGGCTAGCAATGTTATCAAAAAATAAAAAGGGGCTGAGCATTTTGTTATAAATATATTTAAATAATAAGTAATATTATTACATTCATCCTAAAATCTTACCAAGCTTTTGTACACAATCACTAGGATTTTCGTGCCAAAACAATCCAGGATTTTATCTGTTAAGAAATTATTTTTATAAGTTAATAAGATGTGGGATATTGTTTTCTTACATTTGTAAGTATCTGTTAAATATATGATGACAATAAAAATAATATATAATAACATATAAAATAATTTAAATATATACAATATAGTTAGAAGGGAAACATAAGTTCGACCTGGCGTTCCTATTCTTTTATAGAAAAACAGAACAGACCTCTGCGTTTTCTTCAAAAAAATACATAAATTGGGCTGCCAAAAATAAAACCTCGGATGGGAGGTCCATAGGCCGGTCGATACATGAAGGCCCTAAGAAAATACAAACACGCCTATGGACCTCCCATCCGAGGTCGTGGGCTGCGCATGTTAAAAATGAAAGCCAAGACGGGGCAGCCCAAAACCACGTCCAACACTTGCCAAAACTTCGTCCCTCGTTTTCTCTGTGTTTCGCACACTCGACATTGTGTGGGCATTTTGACTGTGCATCATATGAAGATGTGCTATGCATGAATGTTGATTAGCATGATGTTAACTGGCTGGAAGTTCCGTTTTCGACCGTGAATAAAACTTCCAACATGATGTTAACCCTGTTTGAAAAGGCCGTGTTAATATAAATGCTCTGTCTCTGAAAGTTGCAGTTTCTTATCTGAAACTGAACTTGCAGTTTTTTATCTGAAACTGAAACTTGTAGTTTCTTCTCTGAGAATCACATACTGCAAATAGATCTTTAGAATTCATAAAATACTTCATATGCTCAATACTGCAAATCTGAAATTCAAAAGACATTCATATCTGAAAGTACTCTCAAAATACACAACTCAAAACACAATTCACAACCTGCAAATACTGACAACCCTAAGCTCCTCCTGACAATTCATGACCTGCCCGACTATTGGGCTGGGGGGGCAGCCCCCTCCTATTCCTCAGCGGCAGACAGCCGCCCCGTGAGACAATGTGAACGGCGAGGGAGACGATGGCGGGGAAGCGTCGTAGGGCCAACTGCTTTTCTCCTCTTGCAGTTGGGTTCGGTCGACGAAGACTCCACCGGCTCGCTCTGGCAGGACACCCTCACAAACGACACCCTGTAGATGCTCGACCCTTCAATCTCTGGTGGATGCTCCATCTGGGATCGATACTCCCACCACCGCTCCCTCACGATCGGATTCGATGAATCTGTTTGCTCCATGGCCCAGAGGAGCAGCTCTATGTACTCCGGCGTGACTCCCTCTGAGAGTATCGTCGCCTTTTCGCTCTATTGCAGATATTTGTCCATGGATGTCGCCGTCGCCGCTAGTTGGTCCTTGTTGTCAAACCAAGACTGTATCTCCAACATCCTAGCTAGCTTCACAGGGTCGCCGTCTGCGATCCTCACGTATCGGCTGTACTCCTCCATCGATCTACTTCTCCATAGCACCTTCACTCACCGGCGGTGGTTTTTGAATGGAAAAGGAGAGGAGCAGCGCTGGTTTTGGATTAGAATGGGAGAGGAGCGACGCTGGTTTTGGACTGGAACAGGAGAGGAGGGGCGGTGGTTTTGAAATGGAAGAGGAGAGGAGTGGCGCTGGATTTAGATTGGAACAGGAGAGGACCGGCGGTGGTTTAAGAGGAGAAGAGCGGAAGAGCGGCGCTGGTCTTGGAAGTATTTCTTTGTTGTTTTGCGTATTTTGGGTCAAAGTTTGACCACGTACTATATTTGACAAGCAAAATGTGACTGCATGTCACCAGAAATTGTATCATTTGGTTCGTATCTGAATGTACTTTCAAATTATATTATTTTTGCAACGTATAACATATATTTTATGTGCAAAAATCATGGTCAATTATGACCCAGAATAAAAGGGAGACTAGTTAATGTGGGGTCGCTTTCTTAATTGAAGGGTAAATTGATTTTGATTTTGATCCAGTCACAGCGCGCCGGCCCTCTCGTCCAATCCTAAATCGCTGCCGCACGCTCCTCTCCCTCTTCTCCATTGCAAAACAACCTCCTCTCCTCTCCATCATCTTCATTCCAAAACCACCGTCTCGCCTCTCCCTCTTCTGATCTTCTCCATTGCAAAACCACCTCCTCTCCTCTCCATCGTCTCCATTCCAAAACCACCGTCTTGCCTCTCCCTCTTCTGATCTTCTCCATTGCAAAACCACCTCCTCTCCTCTCCATCATCTCCATTCCAAAACCACCGTCTCGCCTCTCCCTCTTCTCTATTGCAAGACCACCGTCTCTCCTCCCATCTTCCAAAGCTAGCACCGGAACACTCAGAAGGACATCTATGGAGAGGATGCAGCAGCGAATCAGGCAGATCGCCGACGGCGACCAGGCAAAGTTAGCCAGGTTGAAGGAGATCCTTAGTTGGTTTGACAATGAGTGGGAGATTTCGAGGACGGTGCGGGCCATGTGGCAATGTATGTGAAAGAGCGAGACGGCGGCGATGAGGGCGGCGATGTACATGTACTCCTCGGCGGTATTCACGCTGCAGTCCTCCGAGTTCATCGAGTATCTCCTCTGGGCGATGGAGCAGACAGATTCGCCCGAGGCGACAGTCAGGCGGAGGTGGTGGGCGTACAGGTCGAATGTCGAGCACCCAGAGGACAACGAATTGATCGAGTATGGTAGTTCCGCCTAGTCGGTTCGACAGAGACGCGAGAAGACGAGGGAGTAGGCTGCTGCAAACGTAGGGCTGTGTGATTTGTTAGCGAGTTACTGCTGGACAGGTGGGGCCCCGTGATTTGACTTGCCATTATCATTTTAACTGCGGTGCTACGACCGGCCTGAGTCTCCTGATTCCTGACCACCTCCATACAGGTGCCTCTCCCAATGCTCCACCATGTAGTAGAGGCTGGCTCTTGCATGAGAGCCCACTTCTCCACTTCTCCTTGCCTCTCTTTCCTCCACATATGCAAAAATGCCATGTAAAGTGCACTATTATACTTACTTGCTCCTACAGGTGCTAAGCTTGCCACATAGGCATAAAGTCTGATGTGGCAAGTTAATCAAGAAGAGAGAGACTAGTTTGGTGACCCAAGCAAGAAACGGTGCTAAGCGCGTGTACCTAGGTGAAAAGACAATTTTGAGTCTATAACTAATTAAATGAAGCAAACTTAGCAACACCATTTCATTAGAAGAGGTCACTCCTTGGAAAATGCAATAAATACTAGTACTCCCTGTGTCCCATAATATAAGAACGCTTTTGGCACTACACTAGTGTCAAAAACGTTCTTATATTATGGGAGGGAGGGAGTACGAAGAAAGAGATAGAGAGAAGTAAAAAAAATACACTTATAGCCAACCTTATAGCCAAAACCTTGTTGTAGTATGAGTGACTAAGTGATGACTATCTATGACATGCCAACATCAGATAGCCTAACACACCGTGTTAAATCTCCAAGGGTGCGACCGCACGAGTGATGCGATGGTCGTGGTAGGCGCGACCATGATACGGGCTGCTGGCAGCCCTTGGATCTGAGATCAAACGGTCGCATGCTAAGTTGCTGGAAATTTGCAGAATAACCCCCCAGGATAGGATATTCACTCATAGGTCTAGAATCACGCCATGCAACTGTTCGATCTCAGATCCAAGGGCTCTCGGAATCCCGTATCATGGGAGAATGGAAAGCCACTACCCTGCCGTTCGCACGCTGGCAGTTCGCTCCTACTCGTCCCCGCATGTCCTTCAATACTACGGCAGTTCGCTCCTAGTCGTCCCATTCATTCACATTACGGCAGTTCCACTAATCCTAACCCTCCTCCCAAATCCATGGTGTCCCAAATCTCCCCGATCGGTGGTGAGTACAAGGTTAGAACCATCACCGGTGATGAGTTCGATGTCATCTACACCCGTTCTTCCGCGACGGTGAAAGGATGCCTTTCTCGCTTCAGACGCATGTTCGAAGACTCAGATGATGAGTGGGTCGCTGGGCTAGATGTTGAGTACACCACAGTCCCGGGACGAGAGAAGGATCTAAAGGACGAAGAGAGGAAGAAGCCCACCGTGATCCAGGTTTGCGTGCATGACTTATGCTTGGTCTACCACATATGCCATGCCGACGTTGAGTGCCAGGATTTTAGGGACTTCCTCGAGAGCAACCTAGTCAAATTCGTTACTGTAGACTTTGGTAACGACAAAGAAGTCCTCCATCGAATAGGCCTCTCGTCAGCCTTCAATGCTGACCCTGGCAGGAGCCATGGTTCATCCTTCGTATGGTAAACTGGAGAAACCTCCATACACGTTTCATCGTCATGCATGGCAGTGGAATGTACTAGATATAGACCACATCCACTATGCTGCAATGGATGGCTACCTTTGCTTCTATATCTACAAGGGTTGGATGAAGAGCAACAGCCAAGTGTGCGGTTCAAGCAAAGAAGTATCGGCCAAGAGGAAGAGGGACACGGACGAAGTCGAGGACGTGGACGAGGACTTCGAGTAAGGTGGCAGTGTCGTTGCTCATGGTGGTTATAATGCGGTGTCTATCGAAATAGTTGCAAAGTTTAATTTCAGGTGTGCTTAATTTAATTTGAGGGGTGTGTTGTGCTGAGCCCCCAGCAGAACTAAGTTATGTTTCTTCTCGTTACTTTAACTCTTTAGTACGTCATACTAGTATTTCTTACATTTCATCTTTTAGTTGGTATAGTACTACCACTCGTTTCTTCACATTATATACGTACAATATATATGGCCAACATCATATAGCTAGCAGTTTAGTTGTCAAAGAATTTCAGGGTGCTTAGTTTTGTCAAAGAATTCCAGGATACTTAGTTTTATTTGAGGGGTGGGTTGTGCTGGACACCATTATTGTGACTAGCTTTTTTAATAGTACTATATGCATAATTTGGCGACGAGCGCTCTCTATATGTACCACCTTTTTTTAATTTCAAGTTTTGCTCCATGGTGCAATCCATCGATACTACTGCTGTACAAAAGTATACATATTTTAAAAGGCTAGAGGGCAGGGTAGTCTAGCTTGGTCGGTTTCACGAGAGGCGAGGGCCTTTGTGATTTGACAGCTCATTACTGCTGGAAGGCGGGGCCTTGTGATTTGACTGCTCGTATAAATGCGCCGACGACCTGATCGAGGAGGAGCAAAGAACCGTGCGGTATACTCAAGTTTCCATTGGAGTAGTACTGCGACGGAGGAGCACGAAACACGGCAGCCCAGTCCCATATGGCGATAAAAATGATCTAATTTGCTAGTCATCTCATTGTTAGCATTGTTCTATTCATTCCCTCAAAAAAACATTCTTCTATTCATGCCTCGCAGAGAACGTGACACGTGCAGTGAAACACCCGAAGCAAAAGATGAAACACAAGAGCAAAAGAAGAAGGAAGATTATCACCCCAAATGATCTAATTCGCCATAGAGTCGTAACTGCTTCTTCATCGCCTCCATGACCTCCATCTCCTTGCGCGTCTATTCCGCCATCTTCTTCATTCTTTCCATGATGCGGGATTTCTCGATGCGAACCTTCATCATCTGTTCCACGGCCGCATTACGTACCTTAACAGTAGTCGGGTGCTCGATGCGGAGCTTCACCAACTCCTCCTTCTGTTCCATGACGAGGGCCTGCAGCATCTTCATCGAGGAACTACTATTCTCGTGCAGCTTCTTCCAGCCGGCGTTCTTCTCCTTCAACAGGTCGATCTCGTGGCAGAGCTTCGCCTTGTCCTCCTGAAGTCGCAGGATTTCGATGGTCGCCTTCTTCTCAGAGGCAATGCTCTTCTTCAGCAGCATCACCAAGCCGGCGGCCAACTCCCCCTGCTGATTGAGCTCAGCGGGCATGTCGTCGAGGCTCTCCTTCAGCAACTCCATCAAGCCTTGGATGAACTCCTTCTGGTTATTGAGGTGCTTATTGAGCTGATCGGGCATGCCGTCGAGGGATAACGACTCCAGCTCTGTCGGCTCGGCATGTTCGCCTCTGTGGCTAGGGCGCTCCTTGAGCCATTGCCTGCCCGTGAGAGATCTTTCGAGGTCTCTGCGTGGCGGTGAGCCCTCTCTTTTTTCCGTACCCTTGGTTGTCGCTCCCTTGTTACGATTAGTTATCGACCTAGAGCTCTGCTCACCGGCCATGGCAACGACAGACGAAGAAGAAGCACTTCTAAGGAGGAAAGGTAGAGTAATTTTCGGTTAGGTAGTTCCCCTTTTTATAACCTAAGTACTAGCACTAGTACTAATACCTGCATAGTGGGAACACGTTCAGGTTTGGTACGTACTAGTAGGTGTGAGCAGGCTTTCGAATGTGATGGGAACAAGGTAAAGATTAATTGATGGTTTTGGTTTCGAGGCCCGAAACGGCTCCCGATGAGTTTAGAGGAACATAAATTTCAAGTACTACACTGCTCAAATGCGTAAATATTATGTTACTGTCAAACATTGGCACAAAATACGAAGGAGACCAATGGAAGTATTACTAGCAACCCACGATTTAACTACTCGCATGCGCGCAGTGGAATAATAATGTCTTTCTTCCGCCCTCACATCCACTCAATTTGCCTGCGCTGTATTAATTTACCATTAATGAAGTGAACGACTTTACACGCATCAAATTATCACATGGGGTGGATCTTGGTACAAAATTGCGTCCGCCCGTGTACCCGCGTGTGCGTGCGAGGGAATGAGTGCGTGCGTGGCGTGCGTGCACATCTTCGCTTCGTGCATGTACCGCCAGTATGGCTTAGGGAGGACGAGTACATTCTTCTGGAACCAGCAGCACGTCACTGTGATCAATCCACGCAAGCAGGTCGCGACAACGCCTCCACATGTGCCACGTGGCTTCATGAACTATAAGAGAGACACTGTGTAGCGTGCCATTGGTATTCTAATTTATGTGTTTTGCACATACTCGAAGTATTAGTAAGGTACACGTGCATTGCACGCATCAGATTTTGCAACCAAATTATGAATAAATACCACACTATAGCATGTAAGCTCTAAGTCATATATGCCTGATGTAGCCCTTCGTTTAATTCTTATAGTTCAACTCATTCAAAATCAATTAGTTTTTATAAAAAAGCTAAGAACGTGGGAATAGGAAAAACATGGGATTATAGTGGAATGTCGTCTTGAATCCTACAGGATTGTACGAGTGTTTGATTGTGCATAGAAAAAACGCAGAATTCTTTTAAAGAGGTTTGAGTGGATGGGATGTTTCCTATGAAATCTAGTGCAAATGAATCATATGGAAAAATTCCTATGGTTTACAATCCTACGAATCAAACAACCAAGATAGGAAAAATTCCTAATGATTAGAATCCTCCAAAATTCCTTTGAGAATCCTTTGAATCAAAGAAGCCCTTAATCTATTTTATGATTCATGGAATTGTGCGTTGTAAAGCATAAAGTAAAAACAAATCATGGCAATTCAACTAGAAAAAAAGTTTGGGCAGTTATGATACGAAAGATTCTAGAACAAAAGAGAACCACTGTTGTTTTGAGGTTTGTGCATTATGCTTAAATTCAACCATGGAGTCTGCTAGATTGTACATGTGGCAAAATCCGGTGGGGGGCTAGAAGATGGTGTGAGGGGCCGATTGGAGGGAGACTATGAAGGAATGCACAAGTGCGAGATCGATATTTAGAGAGAGGGGGCGAACACGTGCGCTGTTGCACGCAGTGGTGGAGCCATGAAAAATATATGACCTAGGGGGCCAAGCATTGCTAATCCTTTACGAGGAGGGTCAATTCATGAACTTAAACCATTTTTAGTAGCAATTATCTAATGATCACATTCATATTAGCCTCGATATATAGTGATGTTAGGGGGGGCAGGGCCCTTACTGCCCCTGTCTTCGCCATTGTGCACGCGTCTGAGAGATGAAGCGGAAGGCATGGATGATGAGAGGGGGACGTTGAGTATATAATTAATGTGGGTGTATTAGCTATATATGTTAATCCTATATAGAGAGGTATAAATTGATCGATGTGGACGTGGGAAAGAGGGTGAGACCTCACTGGATATATCGATTGATCGGTTTGTGTGGAAAACTATGAAAGACCTAGCTATATACACACATAGCACGCGTGAGAGATAAAGGATGCCCGATATGATGCAGAGGGGGATGTGTGTGGGTGTGTGCCTTCATGGGAGACCGACCTGAAGAAAATGATTGCATGCGTGTGATGGATAATGCTGACTGGTAGTGTGTGTGCATGCATGCACGAGAGAAAGTTAGTGGTACAATTATAAAGAGAAGACTACTATGTGGGTGTAAAAGAATAGGTGAGGTCATAATCAATGTAAAGTTGAATTCAAATATTTGAATAAGAGATCCTGATGTTTGAAACCCATGCATGCATGAATATAACGGAGATCTGCGCGGTGTGGTTTGGAAATGAGCATGTTGTAATGTATACACATTGAACAAGGTCAGACTGATTTGAATTTGAGATACCGATGGCAGACATCATTTGCCCACGTTGCATCCGTGCATGGACACACTATTCTAATTGGAGATAATGGGCGGCTTTCGCATCACATATCTATATCTATACCCCTATATATATATTATATTATATTTTTTTTATATTGTGTGCGGGTAACTTTAACTTTGAAAGATGGTCGTTGGATGAGGCGAATCCGATGGTCCAAAGATGGCAAATTTGAGCACTACTGACCGTTGGATATCATCTAGATTCCACCAGATTTTGCCACATGTATAATCTAGAAGACTCCATGGTTGAACTTAAGCGTAATGCACAAACATCAAAACACAAGCACTTCTTATTTGTTCTAGAATTTTCCGTATCAGAATTGCCCAAATGTTTTTCTACATGATTTGCCATTATTTGTTTTTACTTTATGTCTTACAATGCACAATTCCATGAATCTTAAAATAGATTAGCTTTCTTTTAAAAACTAGATGATTTTGAATGCAATGAACTATAAGAATTAAACGAACATCTACATCATGCATATATGACTCAAAGCTTGCATGCTATAATGTGGTATTTATTCATAATTTGGTTGCCAAATCTCATGCGTGCAATGCACGTGTACCTTACTCTAGTCTAAATGGTGTTTGTGTGTGTGTTGTGCATGTTGAGGTGCAAATTGTCTTTTTTTTGGTACATGTTAAGCTTGTTCTTTCAAAATTTCAAGCCGCGCCTTGTTATGCCGAAAATTCAAGCTAGCGTCTCTGTCTATCATGCTGCGAAACTCCCGCCTCTTCAACCCGCGCCTTGTTAGCCCGAAATATTTAAGATATATCTTTGTCTCATTGTGCTCTGACAACTCCCTCCATCTCAACCCGCGCCTTGCTATTCCAAAATTACAACGCGCGCGAAAACTCCCACCTCCTGTGAAATCCTGACACGCGAAATGCCCGTGGTACCCTTGAACCGAAAGAACCGCCTTAAATCGATGGGGGTACTTTTGTAACTTACCCCACATTTCGGATAAGCGCGTCTCTAAGCCATGGTTCCCCACTGCCATCCCATCTGCCCACCCATTCATACACCGAGGCCGCCAAAACCCGCGACGAAACCCCACACCCTGCTCCGTCCGCCACCCAGCCGGAGCCTCTAACCCGACGACGTCGTCGACAGCAACACCTCGACGTCCCTCATCCACCGTATTGGATGAGGATCCGTCATTGATCTCATCGTCCCGCCGGTTCAGCCACCCTGTCCTCCACGTCCAAGGAGCTGCCCCGACGTTCCCCTCGTCTTTCGCGCCACCTCCATTCCCACACCACCGTCTTCACCTGCACCACCGGAAGAGCATCATCATCACCGTTTCCTCGGATGAAGATGCGCCCTAATCGGCGCCACCAAAGAGGTTGTACACAAATCGCCGCTTCTTGATTCGATCTCATGGTGCTGCCGGCGGCGGACCAGCGGTGGGGAGTGTTTTCGGGGCGGGCGGGGCGACGCACCGCCGGCCGCGGGCGGCGGGGGGCTGCTGTTTTCCCGGTGGTGGCTGGCGGCTCAGGGGGGTGGAGGTTGAAGATGAACCGCATGCCCTTGATTTCGTATCCAATGGCTGCAAAATCGACTGACCAGAGATGAAAAGTCAGTCGACCAATGTGTAGCCTCACCTTGCTAGTGCGTTCAGTTTCAACAACAAAATTAAGTTTCGACAACAAAATTCAGTTTCGACAGTTAAGTTCAGTTTTGACTGTTAAGTTCAGTTTCGACAGTTAAGTTCTGTTTTGACAGTTAAGTTTAGAGATGAGCGGCTGATGTATTTTACATCTAGCACTTTGTGGTTATGTATTTTACGTCATGTATTGTAGATGCTATTAGAATTCCTCTCAGGTTAACGTTGTTCATTGTCTCTCTTGTCCTGCTTCAGCCTCGGTGTCGTACAACTCACCAGAGCTGCTCCAACGACGAAACCCTCCATCACAGCGGAGCAGTACCTCAGCCTCCATCTCCAGACGCCTAAGATCTTCTTCCCCTCCTCTGACAGCAAAGTCAGCCGGAGCATCCTCACCGGCCAACCCAATCACACTGAGATCGACATGGCTTCGCCAAAGAGGTTGTACACTTGTTGCATCTCTTTTTTACTCTACATGTTATATATATTGTCCACTGAGCACTCGTAGTAATGGGAAATACGATTATTTTATCCTACTATATGACAAGCAGTGAGGTACCAGGTAACTTAGCTATCCATGATGGACTCTCTTGAACGCCATCATTATTTATCTCTGCGCATCTGAGCTGTGCATTTGTCGATGGGCCTAGGAGTTGAGCTAGTATGGCAGTGGCCTGGGTCCAAAGTAACAGAAGTAGCACAAAAACATTTTTTTAGTGTAGGATTTTCCTTGCTCAAAGCCTGCCTACTAGAATCGCCAGTGCTTGAAAGGAAAAGTGAATGAAAAACATCAAAATTGGAAAGTTTCCTGTGGTACAACTTTTCATGAATTTGGTGCAAAGGAATGGAGCAAAGGAAAACTGTAGGATTTGTTCCTTTAGTGTCTCCTTGAAAGAAAAACCGTAGGAATTCTAATTTCCACTTCTCCTCCTTTTCATATTCCTGTTCATCAAGCACAAGACTAAGATATAGTAGCATAATAGCATTATAATCGTACATTTTCTTGTGGTTTGACTTAATCTGACCATGCTTTTTTGCATCCTGTGATCTTCCAATTGTTGTGAATCAAACACCCAGATTGGCAGAAATCCTGTGTTTTTAAATTCTCTGTTTTGCACATGCATTCCTATCCTATTCCTGTCTATTTCCTATCCCTGCATTGTTAGAATCCTCAAATTCAAACAAGCCCTTACTCAATTACTTCTGTTACAGATATGTGTCAAAGAAAACCTTGTGTGGTTTGTCCTGCTCCTGCGGCGCTGTGTTCCACCCCAGCTCAGCTGCTCCAACGATGGAAGGGTTCACCACAGTAGGGATCCGCTCTCCAGACTGTCTTTCGCCGCCTCAGATCTTCTTCCCTGCCGCCGGCAACCACGACAACTCCATTACCATCATCAACTGAGCAGATAACCTTGAGTACTACACGGGTCCGCAAGAGAGGTCGCACTCTTCCGTGTCTGCTTACTTTATGCGTTGCTTAATATGATGACATGCTACATTATCATCGTGTTCACCTATTAGACTCCAAGTCAGGTCCAAACTAATGCTGAAACTTGAGTTTTTAAATGGTTGTGGGGTACATATTGGGGCAGCAATAAGTACTATCTGTCTACTATCTGGTTAATCTCCGGTGTCTACTATGAGTTTCATGTTGGGTGCAAACAAACATTAAAGGAGCCATTATCTGTATTTTTTAACTAAAGCTATTATCTGCCTGCTATCATTGGTTTTGGGTCTATCCACAGTTTGCTACCATCACTCTGGATTTGTGCATGCACTCCTTACATAATCTCACTATATTTTATTCCTATGCATGC
>NC_041393.1:155521941-155522483 GCF_002162155.2 Triticum dicoccoides | reverse complement strand
CATTTCGGATCGTAATCAAGAGGAAGATAAATGTTCTGAGGGGGATTCAGAAGGAGAAGACCACTCCTATTTACCCCATGAGGTCTTCGCTCTAACTTGGCATGCTAATGTTGGTAATATCATGCATATGGTGCCTTGCATTTCTTACTGTATACATTAAAGATGTCATCTGCTTAGTTTAGACAAGCTTTGTGTCAATTCCATCTGTTTAGTTTCTTTATCGTATATGTGAATCATGCAATGCCATCTTGTCTAGCCAGGCACCATATATGTGAATTTTGCAATGCCACCCTAGTTAGCCAGTCATCTTATATGTGAATTATATCATGCCATCATTTTTTATTACGTGTTAAATTTGTCAACAATTTTAGTACATTCAATTACTCTTCCTGTGCATCAGCCATTCGACACAGTCATGGAAAAATCTGGAGCGGAAACAAGGTCTTCAGAGTAGACAATGCTATATGACGAAGCGCATGCCTTGCTGGTTACCGATACTCCTCAGAGGAGGATTCAGAGACAGATGACCAATCATATTCCCC
>NC_041393.1:155513235-155521818 GCF_002162155.2 Triticum dicoccoides | reverse complement strand
TTGGCAGGGTTATGTTGCTCATATCGTGTGTATGGTATCTTGCATTGCTATGTCATTTGCTTAGTTTAGACATGCTTTGTGTGAATGCCACCTGTTTAGTGTCTAATTACCATATATGTGAATTATGCAATGCCATCTTGTTGCAAGACATTATATATGTGAATTATGCAATGTTATCTTGTTGCAAGGCATTATGTATGTGAATTATGCAATGCCATGTTGTTTAGGCAAGCGTCATATATGTGAATTATATCATGCCGTCCATTTTTTGTATTTCTCATTGCTTTTGTCAACAATGTTTGTATATTCAACTGATCTTCCTGTGCATCAGCCATTTGAATTGGTGATGGAGAAATCTGGAGTGAAAACAAGGTCTTTAGAGCAGACAATGCTACCTGCTGAAGCAGATATCTTGCTGGTTACAGATAGCTCTTCAGAGGAGGATTCAGAGGCAGATGACCAGTCCTATTATCCCCCTGAGGTGTATGCTTGATACGTCTCCAACGTATCTATAATTTTTGATTGCTCCATGCTATTTTATCTATTGTTTTGGACTATAATGGGCTTTATTTTCCACTTTTATATTATTTTTGGGACTAACCTATTAACCGGAGGCCTAGCCCAGAATTGCTGTTTTTTGCCTTTTTCAGTATTTCGAAGAGACAGAATATCAAACGGAGTCCAAACGGAATGAAACCTTCGGGAACGTGATCTTCTCACCGAACGTGATCCAGGAGACTTGGACCCTACTCCAAGAAGTGCCAGAGGCGGTCACGAGGGTGGAGGGCGCCCCCCCTGGGCGCGCCCCCCTACCTTGTGGGCCCCCTGACGCTCCACCGACGTACTCCTTCCTCCTATATATACCTACGTACCCCCAATAGACCAGATACGGAGCCAAAAACCTAATTCCACCGCCGTACCTTCCTGTATCCATGAGATCCCATCTTGGGGCCTGTTCTGGAGCTCCACCGGAGAGGGCATCTACCATGGAGGGCTTCTACATCAACACCATAGCCCCTCCGATGAAGTGTGAGTAGTTTACTTCAGACCTTCGGGTCCATAGCTAGTAGCTAGATGGCTTCTTCTCTCTTTTTGGATCTCAATACAATGTTCTCCCCCTCTCTCGTGGAGATCTATTCGATGTAATCTTCTTTTTGCGGTGTGTTTGTTGAGACCGACGAATTGTGGGTTTATGATCTAGCTTATCTATGAATAATATTTGAATCTTCTCTGAATTCTTTTATGTATGATTGAGTTATCTTTGCAAGTCTCTTCGAATTATCCGTTTGGTTTGGCCAACTAGATTGGTAGTTCTTGCAATGGGAGAAGTGCATGGCTTTGGGTTCAATCTTGCGGTGTCCTTACCCAGTGACAAAAAGGGTTGCAAGGCATGTATTGTATTGTTGCCATCGAGGATAACAAGATGGGGTATTTATCATATTGCATGAATTTATTCCTCTACATCATGTCATCTTGCTTAAGGCATTACTCTGTTTTTAACTTAATACTCTAGATGCATGCTGGATAGCGATCGATGAGTGGAGTAATAGTGTCGGTGTACTAGAGTAGGGGTACCCTAGTATCCCGAACTTGTGCACGGGCAGTTGCAGCACCGCGCGGCAAGGCTTGCCGGACGACCGCCAGAGTCCTCCGTGGGTTCCTTTGGAGCCATTCAAGAACAAGGCTTTCAAGATGAAGAGACAAGGCCCCGGCAAGAGGATCTTGCCGGGAAGAGACAAGGCCCTGGCAAGAGGAGCTTGCCGGGAAGGCCAACCACGGCACTTCAAGAAACTTGCCGCGATGCACCGCACGTCCCGGCAAGGTCCGGTGAGCGACAAGCTTCTGGACTCGACAAGACGACGACCCCGACAAGGTACTCGCCGGGGGCCCGCTGCCACTCTGTACCTGCGCTCCAGCGCACCCACCCTCGTGTCGCCATGAGGCTTCCTCAGGGGCGCGTGGCGGGAGCCTGTGCAGCCAGGGGTACGCAGTGGCAAGCGGAGATGAAGAGAAGGCCATCGTGGCAAACAGTGGCGCTCCTAACGGTCACTTTTTGCACTGTTTAGGCAACTCAGACGGGCATTCAATGACCTTGTCCCCTGCCGTCAGAGTTAGGTAGGGTGCACTGTGTCCACAGTAGCGGTAGCTGCACCTACCGCATCCTTTTCCATTTTTACCCTTCTAGTCTACGTTGCCACCTGTCGGTGACCCCTTGAAAGTATAAAAGGAGGCCCAAGCGCAACGTAGAGGGGGTTCGGCTCATTCGAAACATCAGGAACACTCTCACGCTCGGTCTAGCAGCGTCCATCGCTCCTGAGCAAGAATCCAATACACACAAACAAGCAGCAGTAGGGTTTTACGCATCCGTGTGGCCCGAAGCTGAGTAAAACTGCTCGCGTGTACTGCCTCGATCCGCTCTTTGCACGGCCTCCGCCCCCCTCCGAACCGAAAGGGGCCCGGTCCCCATAGGTGTTGGTGGATCAGTTTCCCCGACATCTTTGGCGCCTTGTTGTCGAGCCGCAAGCTCCAGCATGGGCGCAGCAGATTGTCCGTTTCCTTCAGACAGGAGAGCTTCCCGAAGAGCAAGAAGAAGCGGAAAGAGTAGCCCGGCAGTCAAGTATGTACAAGTTTGTCGACAACACACTGTACAGAATAAGACTCAACGGTGTGAAATTGAAGTGCATTCACCGGGAAGATGGACAACAGCTGTTGGCAGAGATACATGGAGGCATATGTGGTCACCACATTGGCGCAAGAGCACTTGCCGGCAAAGCATTCCGACAAGGTTTCTTCTGGCCGACAGCCCTCCAGGATGCAACTGCACAAGTAACCAAGTGTGAAGCGTGCCAGTTCCATTCCAAACAGATACACCAGCCAGCTCAAGCTCTCCAGACGATCCCTTTATCCTGGCCATTTTCGGTCTGGGGGCTCGACATCCTCGACCCCTTTCCCCGAGCTGTCGGGGGCTTTGAGTTCTTGTATGTCGCCATCGACAAGTTCACAAAGTGGCCGGAAGTGGAACCAGTGAGGAAGGTGACAGCATAGTCAGCAGCCAAGTTCTTCAGGTCGATTGTTTGCCGTTTCGGGATCCCTAACAGGATCATCACCGACAATGGCATGCAATTTACGAGCCGCACCTTCATGCAGTACGTCCAAGATCTTGGCGCTCAGGTCTGCTTCGCTTCTGTTGCTCATCCGAGAAGCAACGGTCAAGCGGAGAGGGCAAATGCTGAAGTGCTGCGAGGCCTCAAGACCAGAACTTTCGACAGGCTGCACAAGTGCGGAAGAAACTGGATCGAGGAGCTGCCGGTGGTTCTTTGGTCGATCAGGACGACGCCAAATCGAGCCACTGGCCAGACACCCTTCTCTCTAGTCTACGGAGCAGAGGCAGTTCTCCCCATGGAACTCGTTTACGGGTCACCTCGAGTGCTCGCTTATGATGAGCTCGAGCAAGAGCAGTTGCGCCAAGATGACGCGCTGCTCCTTGAGGAAGACCGTCTTCAGGCTGCTGTGCGAGCCGCTCGCTACCAGCAAGCTTTGCGTCGCTACCATAGCCACAAAGTTAAAGCCAGGAGCTTCGAGGAAGGCGACCTTGTTCTTCGGCATGTTCAGTCCGCCAAGAATTCCAACAAGTTGACGCCGAAGTGGGAAGGCCCTTATCGGGTGAAACGAGTCACTAGGCCCGGCGCTGTCCGCCTTGAGACCGAAGATGGCATTCCGGTGAGCAACTCCTGGAACATTGAACATCTTCGTAAGTTTTACCCGTAGGGCGCGGTTGCCGGAAGCTTTTCCGGCAACCACCTTTTGTACAAGTCTTGCCGCTGTTGCATGTAATCCTTTGTACAAAGCCGGGCGCAGACCCCGTGCACCAGTAAAGTTCATGTGCCCTGCACATCTTGTCAGTTTTTTTTTATGCTATGAATCTTTTTCGCATATGTTATCTGACACTTTGTGCAGCACCAGACCCCGGTAAGCGATAACGAGCCCAAGGCTCCGTATCATTACTTTATTTCTCTGTTTCTTTCTGAAAAGAAGGAAGGTTCCCTCGCCCACAAGGTTTACCGGGGGGGAGGAGAAGATAATGGTGTGGACCAGGCCGTTCAAGAAAGTTTCTCCTTGCCGGGAAGCAGACGACAGAAAAGCTAAGTTGCTAAAGTTTGAGCAATCAGTTTTTTAAGTTTTTGAGTTATTTTCCTTGAACGACCGTGCTTTGTATGGAAAACCTGTACGCGGAGGAACCAACTCATAGCTAGCTGCGCCCTTACTTTGTTTCGAGTCCGCTCAACAACTTAAGTGAGCTGCAACTAGTTGCGACAAGGTTGCTTGTCGGTAGCGACCCCGCCAGCAGGCTGCTGAAGTTCCGCACTCGGCGCTCGCGGCAAGGGTGCCTGCACCGGCAAGTTTCCCTAGAAAGCGTAGGGCAGAACCATACAAAGCCAAGAGTCGAGTAAAGGAAGTAACACAGCAATTTTTTGCCTAAGATAGAGTTATATTACAAAAATAACTTGTCGCACCTCTAATAAAGTGTTCCCATGACATGACTGGCAGCGACAAGAAAAGAAGAAAACGGACGGCCTAATCTACGCGACCGCCGTCAACCCTTTTGACCTCGTTCACCCTGTCCACAATGGGTGCGACGAGGGCCTTAAGTGCGTCAAGATCAGCGTCCGCCGGCAGCCTCTTGAGGACGTTGGTGAGGTTGAGGCCCGGATTGCGGAAGGCCACCTTCACCAGCACCTTCTCTAGAACTCCGGCACAAATCGAGCGTGACTCGTTGGCCAACTGCTTTGGGATCCGTTCCCGGAGTTGCTGGAGCGCCGCCGCCACGCCTTTGAAGAACAGAGTGAGCTTGGCGCTGGGTTGGAGGTTCTCGTCGGAGGAGTATCCGAAGCCTTCCACCCCCAATTGCACCAGCTCCTCTTTGATGACTGCAGCAATGTTCACGAGGCCCTCCGTCCAGAGCGCCACAGTATCTCTGAGAAGATTCTGGGTTTCGGCGGCCCTCGCTAGCAGCGCCTCGTTGGCCTTGATGTCCTTCTTCAAGTCCGCCTCCCGTTTCTTGGCGCCGTCCAACGTCTCCGTCAGCGTGGCCAGCTTCAGCTCCAGATCAGCATTGGAATTCTTGGCGGCGCGCAGCTCTTTGCCCTTCTCGGAGAGTTGGCCCTGCAGCTCACCGTGGGCAAGGGCGTCCTTCTCGCGCTCCTGCTTGAGCGCGGCAAGCTCTTCGCCACCCACCTTCAGATCAGCCTCCAGCTGCGCCACCTTTACTTCCAATTCCTTCTTGGCGGTCTCGCCAGCCGCAGCCGCATCCTTTGCCTCTTGGAGCGACCCGCCAAGTGCCCGTTCGCGCGCGGCAAGCTCCACCTCGTGGCTGTCGAGGTTCACTTTCCGCTGAGCCAGCTCGCCTTCTCGCGCGTACAGCTTCTCGCCGGTGAGCCGCTGCTGCTCTTCAGCTTCGGCCTTCTCGAGGAGGAAGGCCTTCCGCTCTTCAGCAAGCTGCTCCTGCTCCTCCGCCAAGGCCCGGAGAGCTTCCTGGCGAAAACCCCGGAGCTCCTCCGCGCACTTCTCTATATCCACGCTCGCTTTCACGACGAGCGCTTCCCGGGACTCCAACTTGACTTGACGGGCGCGATAGAGCGCCAGCAGCCTCCGCAGCAGCCGCTCCTCCTCGGGCTCGTCACTGCTGCTTCCCGGCGCGTCAACGATCGACAACCCGGCGGAGGCGAGCACCTCCCCATCCAAAACTTCTCCTTCCACCGGCGCCTTGGAGCTTGACGCCCAAGGGAGCTTGATGAAGATGCCCTCGCCAGCCTTCAGATAGGCGCCGGGCTGGGGCTCCTCGGAGCCTGACGCTGCGGTAGCGGCGGAGGGATCGGCGGTCGCTACAGCGCCTGACGCTCCTGCGGCCTCAGGTCCGTCAGTGCGATCGCCAGATCCCCCGCCAACTTCCTCGGCGGCAGCCTTGGCGGCCTCTTCACCGGCAGGCACATCGGCACCAGCTCCGTCTTCGGCGGCCGCGGCATCATTAGTGTTGCCGCGTGCGTCCTCTCCGCCGCCCGCCTCGGTCTCCATCGGATCCGCGGAGGGTGGACCTGACGACCGGAGAAGAATGAGAAGTCAAACAAGCACTCAAGAAGAAAAATCAGCAGAAGAATACAAAGAAAGTTTCGGGCAGGAAGGATTACCTATGCTGGGATCCGCTGTCATAAGCTCCACCACCGGCGGATCGTTAGCACTGTCCCTCGCTGGAGACTCCTCCCTTGCCGGAGGATCCTCCCTTACCGGAGAACGCTCCCTTGCCGGGGAGTCCGCCCTTGGCGGCATAGTCGAAGCAGACGACGAGTCGGAGGAGATCACCACGCCCTCCTGATGAAGCTGTTCTGCTCCTGCACAAACAAACTAGTGATCAGATGTCAACAAAGGAAAAGAGCAACCACGCGCACCCAGGAGCAGAAAGTAAACCATATGCTTACGCTGGGGGCTGCGCTGGGGGCTGCTCTGCGAAGTGATGGCCGGATCCGGCAAGGTGGTCTCGGGCGCGCCTCCTGTCATCGCAGTGGGCTCGTCCTCGATGACCACCACCTGAGCCTTGGCCCTCTTCGCCGCCCTCTGGGCCAGAGTCCTGAAAAGGGAGAGTCCAGGGTGGGTCAGATCAGATGCAAGACAGGAATGGCAAGTTGAAGAACTACAAGAACAACAAGGGAATCTTACTCTTCTTCCTCTTCCTCGTCGGAGCTGAGCGCGGAGAGGTCGAAGTTCGGCCCACCTCCGGCGCGACGAGGTGGAGGGGTGGGATCCCTTAGCCGCTTGGCGGGGACTGCGGCGCCAGCCCGAGATGACTCCGCCCCAGTTGCCACTGCGGCGGGAGGCGCACCCGCGGCAACCGTACTTGTCGCGGCGGAGCGCGTCGCGCGGCGCTGCGGCTGTTGACCAGCTTGCCGCCCTGCTGTGTCCCCGATCCTGCGGAGGCACCTTCTTGGCTGCACTGGGGGCTGCTTTCCGGGCCCTGTTCCCGGCAAGCTCCCCGGAGATGGCGGGCCGCTCGCACCCTCGGCGGGATCACTCAACTCGGCGTTGGGCGCGGCAAGCTCTTCTTCGTCTTCGGGCCACTCCCGCTCAGCAAGACTCATCGCCGATGCCGCGTCCGCTTCCTCCACCGTGAACCCAAATTCACCCGCGGCTGCGGCTGCCGCCGCCTCTTCCGCCCTGGTGGCGATGCGTTCCATCTCTTGATCGGTGGTGTCGCGGGTGAGGAGCTTCTTGTCGTCAGCATTGACCGCTACTTCCACCAGGCTGTCGAAGCACTGCTGCACAACGTCTCCGGCAGGCTCTTGCCAAGTTGGAGCGATCCCGTGCGAATCACACAACGGCATCATGGCGCAGATGCGGTCGCGCGAGGAGTTGTTGCACAGAGGAACGACGCCTGCCGGCAACCTGAACCACTCGGGATGCTGAGGGTCGTGCTTGAATATCTCCTTGAGTATCCCGTCCAACTCTATGACGGTGAAATTGAAGTTGAGGCCTGGGCGCAACCTCATGATATCTGCCGGGCCTCCAAATTCCCAGGCGGGTCTCCCCCTCGCCTACAGAGGGGCGATGCGCCGGCGAAGGAAATCTGCGCCGACAGCTCCTACAGTCAGCCCGGCAAGCCTGAGACGCAAGATCCGAGTGGTGGCGATCTTCAGCTTGTCGTCGTCCACGGACAGAGCGCTCCAGTCATTGCCACGCACTGCTGGGGCTTGGCGCAGGGCGGTGAACGGCTGCGGGCTCTCTTCTACAACCCAGCACCAATCTGCTCTCCACTCGTCCCACTTGCTGCGGAGCTCCCCCTCCAGATAGGTCTCCTTCTTGCCGGCCCGCGAGATCCAGGCGATCCCGCCGGCAAGAGGTTCCCCTCTCTCGACACGAGGCATAAAGAGATGGCGGAAGAGAGCTACGTTGGGGTGGACTCCGACAAAGTTTTTGCATAGATGGGCGAAAACTGCCATGGTCAGAACGGCGTTGGGGGTGAAGTCAAGGAGGTGGAGTCCATAGGTGTCCATGACGTCGCAAAAGAAATCAGAGAATGGCGGGCAGAGCCCGCAGTAGAAGAACACGGCGAAGAAAGGATATCCGCCAACTGGAGCTGCTTGCGAGGCGACGGCGGAGAGTACCTTCGTGCGCGGATGCGCCCGCGTCTCCGTCGACCAGAAGAGATAGTAACACTCCCTCAGCTCCTTCGCGGAGAGCTCGGGGGGGGGAGGGGAAGTGACCCGCTCCTTCTGCAGCGCCTCAAGCCGCTGCGCTTCGGTCGACTTCACAGCTTTCGCGGCCGCGGCCTTCATGGCCTTCCCCTTCCCGGGCTTCGGAGGCATGGCGGAGGCGGTGGGGGAGATCGACGGTGCTGGTGGTGGCGGCAGCGACGGGTGCGGAGCGCTGCCCTCTTTCAACTCTGCAAGCGGAGGAGGGCGGCGGAGATTTCTGAGATTGCAGCAGCGAAGGGCGAAGGTGGGGGAAATGCCCCTGTTTCCCCTGCTTATAAAGAGGGATGGGGCGGACATTTCGGCCTTCCAAATAAACAACCACCCACGATCTCTCCCACGA
>NC_041393.1:155481997-155512865 GCF_002162155.2 Triticum dicoccoides | reverse complement strand
TGGATACGGAGTTAGATTCGGCATAACCCAGGCTCTGCGCGTGCCCGTGCCCTGTTTTGGGCCTGGCCCAATAGCGCTCGGCACCGTGTGTGGCCCAGGCCCGGGGGCTCCTGTCGGTGTACTAGAGTAGGGGTACCCTAGTATCCCGAACTTGTGCACGGGCAGTTGCAGCGCCGCGTGGCAAGGCTTGCCGGACGACCGCCAGAGTCCTCCGTGGGTTCCTTTGGAGCCATTCAAGAACAAAGCTTTCAAGATGAAGAGACAAGGCCCCGGCAAGAGGATCTTGTCGGGAAGAGACAAGGCCCCGGCAAGAGGAGCTTGCCGGGAAGGCCAACCACGGCACTTCAAGAAACTTGCCGCGATGCACCGCACGTCCCGGCAAGGTCCGGTGAGCGACAAGCTTCTGGACTCGACAAGACGACGACCCCGACAAGGTACTCGCCGGGGGCCGCTGCCACTCTGTACCCGCGCTCCAGTGCACCCACCCTCGTGTCGCCATGAGGCTTCCTCAGGGGCGCGTGGCGGGAGCCTGTGCAGCCAGGGGTACGCGGTGGCAAGCGGAGATGAAGAGAAGGCCATCGTGGCAAAAGGTGGCGCTCCTAACGGTCACTTTTTGCACTGTTTAGGCAACTCAGACGGGCATTCAATGACCTTGTCCCCTGCCGTCAGAGTTAGGTAGGGTGCACTGTGTCCACAGTAGCGGTAGCTGCACCTACCGCATCCTTTTCCATTTTTACCCTTCTAGTCTACGTTGCCACCTGTCGGTGACCCCTTGAAAGTATAAAAGGAGGCCCAAGCGCAACGTAGAGGGGGTTCGGCTCATTCGAAACATCAGGAACACTCTCACACTTGGTTTGGCAGCGTCCATCGCTCCTGAGCAAGAATTCAATACACACAAACAAGCAGCAGTAGGGTTTTACGCATCCGTGCGGCTTGAAGCTGGGTAAAACTGCTCGCGTGTATTGCCTCGATCCGCTCTTTGCGCGGCCTCCGCCCCCCTCCGAACTGAAAGGGGCCCGGTCCCCATAGGTGTTGGTGGATCAGTTTCCCCGACAAATAGTAGTAGATGCAGAATCGTTTCGGTCTACTTGTCTCAGATGTGATGCCTATATACATGATCATACCTAGATAACCTCATAAATATGCTCAATTTTGTCAATTGGTCAACAGTAATTTGTTCACCCACCGTAGAATACTTATGCTCTTGAGAGAAGCCACTAGTGAAACCTATGGCCCCCGGGTCTATTCTCATCATATTAATCTCCATCACTTTATTTACTTGCTTTGCCTTTACTTTTTACTTTGCATCTTTATACCAAAAATATCATCTCTATCAGATCTCACTCTCGTAAGTGACCATGAAGGGATTGACAACCCGTTATCGCATTGGTTGTGAGTAGCTATCGTTTTGTGCATGTACGAGGGACTTGCGCGTGACCTCCTACTGGATTGATACCTTGGTTCTCAAAAACTGAGGGAAATACTTATGCTACTATGCTACATCATCCTCTCCTCTTCGGGGAAAACCAACGCAAGCTCGAGACGTAGCAAGAAGGATTTCTGGCGCCGTTGCCGGGGAGGCTTACGCAAAAGTCAACATACCAAGTACCCATCACAATCCCTATCTCTCGCATTACATTATTTGCCATTTGCCTCTCGTTTTCCTCTCCCCCACTTCACCCTTGCCGTTTTATTCGCCCTCTCTTTCCCAATCTCCTCCTCTCTTTCCGTTGCCTTTTCCTCGTCCTTTTGTTTGCTCGTGTGTTAGTTTGCTTGCTTGTCGTGATGGCTCAAGATGCTACCAAATTGTGTGACTTCACCAATACTAATAATAATGATTTCCTTAGCACTCCGATTGCTCCTCTTGCCAATAATGAATCTTGTGAAATCAATACTGCTTTGTTGAATCTTGTTATGAAAGATCAATTCGCCGGCCTTACTAGTGAAGATGTCGCTACTCATCTGAATAGCTTCGTTGATTTATGTGATATGCAAAAGAGAAAAGATGTCGATAATGATGTCGTTAAATTGAAGCTATTTCCTTTTTTGCTTAGAGATCGTGCTAAAGCGTGGCTTTCATCTTTGCCTAAAAATCGTATTGATTCTTGGAACAAGTGCAAAGATGCTTTTATCTCTAAGTATTTTCCTCTCGCTAAGATTATCTCTCTTAGAAACGATATTATGAATTTTAAGCAACTTGATCATGAACATGTTGCACAAGCTTGGGAGAGAATGAAATTAATGTTACGTAATTGTCCTACTCATGGTTTGAACTTGTGGATGATTATACAAAAATTTTATGCTGGATTGAATTTTGCTTCTAGAAATCTTTTAGATTCGGCCGCGGGAGGCACTTTTACGGAAATCACTTTAGGAGATGCTACTAAACTCCTAGATAATATTATGGTTAATTATTCTCAATGGCATACTGAAAGATCTACTAATAAAAAGGTGCATGCTATAGAAGAAATCAATGTTTTGAGTGAAAAGATGGATGAACTTAGGAATTTATTTGCTAAGAGTGTTTCTTCTGATCCCAATAATATGCCTTTATCTACTTTGCTTGAGAATAATAATGAATCTATGGATGTGAATTTTATTGGTAGGAATAGTTTTGGTAACAACGCGTATAGAGGGAATTTTAATTCTAGGCCTTATCCTAGTAATCCTTCTAATAATTATGGAAATTCCTACAACAACTCTTATGGAAATTTTAATAAGATGCCCTCTGATTTTGAGAGTAGTGTTAAAGAGTTTATGAATTCACAAAAGAATTTTAATGCTTTGCTTGAAGAGAAATTGCTTAAAGTTGATAATTTGGCTAGGAACGTTGATAGAATTTCTCTCGAGATTGATTCTTTAAAGCTTAGATCTATTCCTCCTAAGCATGATATCAATGAGTCTCTCAAAGCCATGAGAATTTCCATTGATGAGTGCAAAGAAAGAACCGCTAGGATGCGTGCTTCCAAAGATGCCTTTATTAAAGCGTGTTCTTCTAATTCCTATGAAAATCAAGATGAAGATATAAAAGTTATTGATGTGTCCCCTATCAAATCTTTGTTTTGCAATATGAATCTTGATGAAACTGAATATGATCTTCCTTTACCTAGAAGGCGTTCTAAGAATTCTGACTTTTTGGATCTTGATGATGAAATTGATAAAAGTGGGATTGAAAGAAATAAAAATCAAGATATTGCTAAACCCACTATTTTGGATCTCAAGGAATTTAATTATGAAAATTGCTCTTTGATTGGTTGTATTTCCCTGTTGGAATCCATGCTAGATTCTCCTCATGCTTATAGTCAAAATAAGGCATTTACCGAACACATTGTTGATGCCTTGATGCAATCTTATGAAGAAAAGCTTGAGTTGAAAGTTTCTATCCCTAGGAAACTCAATGATGCATGGGAACCTACCATTAAAATTAAAATTAAAAATTATGAGTTTCATGCTTTGTGTGATTTGGGTGCTAGTGTCTCTACTATTCCCAAAACTTTATGCGATTTGCTAGATTTCCGTGATTTTGATGATTGCTCTCCAACCTTGCATCTTGTGGATTCCACTATTAAAAAACCTATGGGAAGAATTAATGATGTGCTCATTGTTGCAAATAGGAATTATGTGCCTGTAGATTTTATCGTTCTTGATATAGATTGCAATCCCTCATGTCCTATTATTCTTGGTAGACCTTTCCTTAGAACGATTGGTGCAATTATTGATATGAAGGAAGGGAATATTAGATTCCAATTTCCCTTAAAGAAGGGTATGGAACACTTCCATAGAAAAAAATTACCAGATGAATCTATTATGAGAGCCACTTATGGATTGCCTACCAAAGATGGCAATACCTAAATCTATCCTTGCTTTTATGCCTAGCTAAGGGCGTTAAACGATAGCGCTTGTTGGGAGGCAGCCCAATTTTATTTTGTGTTTTTGTTTTTGCTTCTGTTTAGGAATAAATAATCCATCTACCTTCTGTTTGTATGTGGTCTTATGTTTTAATGAGTGTTTGTGCCAAGTAGGACCTATAGGATAACCTACGATGATAGTTGATTTGATTCTGCTGAAAAACAGAAACTTTGCGCGCACGAATTTAGTTATGATAAATCACAGGAATGTGATTTTTCGTTAATTATTTTTGATGCTAATCAATAAATAAATTGTACAGGACTTCCTATTTTGGTAGAATTTTTAGAGTTCCAGAAGTTTGCGTTAGTTACAGATTGCTACAGACTGTTCTGTTTTTGACAGATTCTGTTTTTCGTGTGTTGTTTGCTTATTTTGATGAATCTATGGCTAGTAAATTAGTTTATAAACCATATAGAAGTTGGTATACATTAGGTTTAACACCAATATAAATAAAGAATGAGTTAATTGCAGTACCTTGAACTAGTCTTTTGTTTTCTTTCTCTAATGAAGCTCACAAGATTTCTGTTGAGTTTTGTGTTGTGAAGTTTTCAAGTTTTGGGTGAATTCTTTTGATGGATTATGGAACAAGGAGTGGCAAGAGACTAAGATTGGGGATGCCCATGGCACCACCAAGATAATCCAAGGACACAAAAAAGTCAAAGCTTGGGGATGCCCCGGAAGGCATCCCCTCTTTCGTCCACTTCCATCGGTAATTTACTTGGAGCTATATTTTTATTCACCAACATGATATGTGTTTTGCTTGGAGCGTCTTGTATTATTTGTGTCTTTGCTTGTTAGTTTACCACAATCATCCTTGCTGTACACACCTTTTGAGAGAGCCATACATGAATTGAAATTTGTTAGAATACTCTATGTGCTTCACTTATATCTTTTGAGCTTGATAGTTTTGCTCGTAGTGCTTCACTTATATCCTTTTGAGCGTGATAATTTTTGCTCTAGTGCTTCACTTAGATCTTTTAGAGCACGGTGGTGGATTTGTTTTAAATAAACTTGATCTCTCATGCTTCACTTAGATTATTTTGAGAGTCGCTAATAGCATGGTAATTTGCTTAATGTTAATACACTTGGTATTCAAGATATGTGAAAGTTTCTTTTGAGTGCGTTGAATACTAAGATAAGTTTGATGCTTGATAATTGTTTTGAGATATGGAGGTGATAATATCAAAGTCATGCTTGTTGAATAGTTGTGAATTTGAGAAATGCTTGTGTTGAAGTTAGCAAATCCCGTAGCATGCACGTATGGTTAAAGTTGTGTAACAAATTTGAAACATGAAGTGTACCTGGCTTGTGCATCCTTATGAGTGGCGGTCCGGGACGAGCGATGGTCTTTTCCTACCAATCTATCCCCCTAGGAGCATGCGCGTAGTACTTGATTTTTGATGGCTTCTAAATTTTTGCAATAAGTATATGAGTTCTTTTGACTAATGTTGAGTCCATGGATTATACGCACTTTTACCTTTCCGCCTTTGCTAGCATCTTCGGTACCGTGCTGCCCTTTATCACATTGAGAGTTGGTGCAAACTTCGCCGGTGCATCCAAACCCCGTGATACGATACGCTCTATCACATATAAACCTCCTTTTATCTTCCTCAAAACAGCCACCATACCTACCTATCATGGCATTTCCATAGCCATTCCGAGATATATTGCCATGCAACTTCCAGCATCATCATCGTGACATGCATTACTTTTGTCATATTGCCATTGCATGATCTTGTAGTTGACATCATATTTGTGGCAAAGCCACCATACATTATTTTTCATACATGTCACTCTTGATTCATTGCACCATACCGGTACACCGCCGGAGGCATTTATATAGAGTCATATCTTGTTCTAGTATCGAGTTGTAATCCTTATGTTATAATCAATAGAAGTGTGATGATCATCATTATTAGAGCATTGCCCCAAAAAAAGGGAGAGAAAGGCCAAAAAGAAAAAAAAGGCCCAAAAATATATAAATAGGGCAATGCTACTATCTCTTTTTCCACACTTGTGCTTCAAAGTAGCACCATGTTTTTCATATAGTGAGTCTCATAAGTTGTCTTGTTCATACTAGTGGGAATTTTTCATTATAGAACTTGGCTTGTATATTCCTACGATGGGCTTCCTCAAAACGCCCTAGGTCTTCATGAGCAAGCAAGTTGGATGCACACCCACTGGTTTTCTTTTGTTGAGCATTCATAGCTCTAGTGCATCCGTTGCATGGCAATCCCTACTCCTTGCATTAACATCAATCGATGGGCATCTCCATAGCTCATTGATTAGCCTCGTTGATGTGAGACTTTCTCCTTTTTTGTCTTCTCCACACAATCCCCATCATCATATTCTATTCCACACATAGTGCTATATCCATGGCTCACGCTCATGTATTGCGTGAAGGTTGAAAAAGTTTGAGATTATTTAAGTATGAAACAATTGCTTGGCTTGTCATCGGGGGTATAGAAGTTGGGAACATCTTTGTGTGACGAAAATGAAGCATAGCCTAACTATATGATTTTGTAGGGATGAACTTTCTTTTGCCATGCTATTTTGAGAAGACATGATTACTTTGATTAGTATGCTTGAAGCATTATTATTTCTATGTCAATATGAACTTTTGTCTTGAATCTTTCGGATCTGAATATTCATACCATGATTAAGAAGATTTACATTGAAATTATGCCAAAGTATCACTCTGCATTAAAATTTCTCTTTTTATCATTTACCTACTCGAGGACGCGCAGGAATTAAGCTTGGGGATGCCTGATACGTCTCCAACGTATCTATAATTTTTGATTGCTCCATGCTACTTTATCTATTGTTTTGGACTATAATGGGCTTTATTTTCCACTTTTATATTATTTTTGGGACTAACCTATTAACCGGAGGCCCAGCCCAGAATTGCTGTTTTTTGCCTTTTTCAGTATTACGAAGAAACAGAATATCAAACGGAGTCCAAACGGAATGAAACCTTCGGGAACATGATCTTCTCACCGAACGTGATCCAGGAGACTTGGACCCTACTCCAAGAAGCGCCAGAGGCGGTCACGAGGGTGGAGGGCGCCCCCCTGGGTGCGCCCCCTACCTCATGGGCCCCCTGACGCTCCACTGACGTACTCCTTCCTCCTATATATACCTACATACCCCCAATAGACCAGATACGGAGCCAAAAACCTAATTCGACCGTCGTACCTTCCTGTATCCATGAGATCCCATCTTGGGGCCTATTCCGGAGCTCCGCCGGAGAGGGCATCTACCATGGAGGGCTTCTACATCAACACCATAGCGCCTCCGATGAAGTGTGACTAGTTTACTTCAGACCTTTGGGTCCATAGCTAGTAGCTAGATGGCTTCTTCTCTCTTTTTGGATCTCAATACAATGTCCTCCCCCTCTCTCGTGGAGATCTATTCGATGTAATCTTCTTTTTGCGGTGTGTTTGTTGAGGCCGATGAATTGTGGGTTTATGATCCAGCTTATCTATGAATAATATTTGAATCTTCTCTGAACTCTTTTATGTATGATTGAGTTATCTTTGCAAGTCTCTTCGAATTATCCGTTTGGTTTGGCCAACTAGATTGGTAGTTCTTGCAATGGGAGAAGTGCATGGCTTTGGGTTCAATCTTGTGGTGTCCTTACCCAGTGACAGAAAGGGTTGCAAGGCACGTATTGTCTTGTTGCCATCGAGGATAACAAGATGGGGTATTTATCATATTGCATGAATTTATTCCTCTACATCATGTCATCTTGCTTAAGGCGTTACTCTGTTTAACTTAATACTCTAGATGCATGCTGGATAGCGGTCGATGAGTGGAGTAATAGTAGTAGATGCAGAATCGTTTTGGTCTACTTGTCTCGGATGTGATGCCTATATACATGATTATACCTAGATAACCTCATAAATATGCTCAATTTTTTCAATTGCTCAACAGTAATTTGTTCACCCACCGTAGAATACTTATGCTCTTGAGAGAAGCCACTAGTGAAACCTATGGCCCCCGGGTCTATTCTCATCATATTAATCTCCATCACTTTATTTACTTGCTTTGCCTTTACTTTTTACTTGGCATCTTTATACCAAAAATACCAAAAATATTATCTCTATCAGATCTCACTCTCGTAAGTGACCGTGAAGGGATTGACAACCCCTAATCGTGTTGGTTGCGAGTAGCTATCGTTTTGTGCAGGTACGAGGGACTTGCGCGTGACCTCCTACTGGATTGATACCTTGGTTCTCAAAAACTGAGGGAAATACTTACGCTACTGTGCTGCATCATCCTCTCCTCTTCGGGGAAAACCAACGCAAGCTCGAGACGTAGCAATGCTCAAACTTGGCAGGGTTATATTACTCATATAATGCATATGTTGTATTGCAATGCTTAGTTTTTACATCATATACACAATATTGAATGCCATCTCCTTAGTTGACACATCATATATGCGGTTGCCCTCTGCTCACTTCCTTAGTATATAAATCATGTATTTGAATTATGTCATGCCATGATGTTTACATAGACAGCATGTATCTGAATTATGGCATGCCAACCCATTTTCTAAAGACATAATATAGTTATATCATCTCATCCTGTTTACATAGTCATCATATTTTAAATTATGTCATTCTATCTGTGAATTATATCATGCCATCATGTTTCCATCGACGGCATGTTTGTGATTTATGGCATGCCAACCACTTTAATAGACACATCGTATAGTTATATCATGTCATCCTATTTACATAGTCATCATATTTTGACGTTGCCAACAGATTAGAGAGTCATATAGTTGTCACCAGATAGGCAGGATTTGGACACGTTATTCGTCCTTTACCCGTAGGAGCGCACGTGCATTGTGCTATTTCTACAAAAAGAATAAGGTTCCCATTTTGCTCCTTTCGTCCAACCTCTCCCACGTATGTCCACCTCTTCCATCCCCTGCCCTCATTCTCTCGCCTTACCGAACAGAAGAAAAAACTAGGGCTATTAGGTGAGTCGTGACTTGTGGTGGAGGCAAAATGAGGGCGCACGTCGGTGGCCAAAGGAAGCGTCCGCGGCAGTAAAGGTCAGTGCCCCATCTCCGTTTCTTCCTCTAGCATGTCTCATCTATCCTATCGCATATCCGAGTCTCACGTCGTGTGTGGTACTGTGTTATGCCTTAGCCGGAACGATTCCCACGTCAAGCATGTGCGCATGGTGGGTTATTCATGACCTCTGCCTTCGTGGTCGGGACAGGCGCGAGTGAGGACAGATTGATTGTTCTTGGCAGCGATGGCAAGCATCATCGAATCAGAGGGCAGGGGCCAAGGGTCGTAGTTTGTTGGCCAGGAAGGGATGGGAATCTTGGCGATGGCATAGAGGGAGAAAGACACAGGTTCGTCTGTCCAACATCGGGCTGTCAAGCTTGTTAGAAGGGAAAAAGAGGATTGGTGGAATAGTTGTTGTATTGCTTGAGCCTCATGGGCATATATATAGGAGTACATGATCTACTTGGAGTACAAGGCAAGCTAGGATATTTCCTAGTCTAACCTATGTTTCCTAATACAATCATGTTACTCAACATCCCCCACAGTCACAACGTTAGCGACGCAGACGGTGAGACTGGAGAAGAATCCGAAGGCAAGCCGACGGACACCCTCCCACAGTCATAACGGTCGACTCATCATGGAGTCGTGGCTGGAGTGGAAACCAACGAGTTTGCTCAAGCATGCGGTAGCCCTTTGTGCCGTTTGTCGATGTAGCCAAGAGCATGGGTGATGGAGTCGTGGTCGAGGTAGCTGTGCGAAGAATACCGTGGTCGATGTCGAGTCGGGGTGGCCAGTGTCGAGGAAGTCGCCGTGGAGCCACGGGCGCAAGAGGGCGCCGAGTTAGTCATGGGCGCAGTGGTGACGAGGTAGTGGTGCGCCGGAAGGATGATGGTGTTCACGACGCGTCGCGGCGGGTTTGCCAAGCCCGGGGACACATCATGGACGAAGGCACGCACCGGTGTTGCCAGCACCGGGCATGCGTAGACAGACGAAGACGAAGTTGACGAAGCGCCGACCAGGCTTGCCAGGCCCGGGGACACGTCGTGGATGAAGGCACGCATCGGTGTTGCCAGCACCGGGCATGCGTAGACGAGGGACCTGCACGAGCTGTACGCCACGTCGGAGAAGTCGGAGGGGCCAGCAGAGAAGAACTCGACGACGATTGCGGCGTCCATCGGCGCGGGGCCGATGCCACCAACAGTGGTCGGAGTAGGCGAAGTGGTCGGGGTAGATGACGGCAACGCTGGCGACAGGCTGGGGCTTGGACGAAGACGAAGGGGGTGGACGGGCGGCCTGACGGCGGCGGCGGCGGCTAGGTTAAAAGTGCGGCGGCGGTGCTCGAAGTAGGCGAAGAACCCTGATAGCGTGACGAAGACCGGCGCGGACGATGGCGTTCCCGCGCCAAGGGAGATGGTGCGGCGCATACCATGGGAGGTCGACGCGCGGTGACGGCGGAGTGGATCGCGGGCCGCGGCGCTACAGCCCGAAGGGGCGATGCAACGGCGGCAGGAGGGTCGGGGCGACGGCAGGAAGACCTCGGGGCGGCAGCGGGGACCGTGGGCCGCGACGCTGCGGACTGAAGGGGCGACGCAACGGCGGTTCGCGAGTCGGTGCAACCGCGGGGACGGCCTCAGGGCGGCGGCGGGGACCGTGTATCGCGACACTACGGCCCAAAGGAGCGACGCAGTGGTGACACACAAGTCGATGCAGCCGTGAGGAGAACCACGGGGCGGTGGCGCTGCGGCCCGACGGGGCGTCGCTGCGGCAGCCCGATGCTCGATCGGTGGAGAAGCGCGCTGAACTCGGGAACGATCTTAACGGGACCTGCGGAGGCGCGCGTAACCGACGAGCCAGGTCGGTCCCACGGTGTAGATGAGGCAGATCGTGGTGGCGAGCGGGTGATCAAGCCGATCACGCGCGAGGTCGGGGACGCCGCTCGGTGGAAGCATGGTGGCGGCGGAGTCCGAGATGAAGCCGGCGACGACGGATGGCGTGAGACGTCGTGCGGACGAGCTTGTCAGCATCGGCACCCGGGTTGCCAAAGCAACGTCGGCGCCCGGGCAGCGAGGCCCGAGCGACCAATGGAGCAGCGACGCCCGAGTTGAGGCAACCGACGAGCCTGGCGCAGCCGTTCCAACGCAGTCGAGGCGGAGGCCGACAAGGTAGACCGCCGGGCTGCCGTACAGATGCGGCGGAGGCGGGTGACGTGGATCGATAGGTGGGCCGGCGCATGAGCGACGGCTATGATTGGTCGTTGCATGGCGCGAGGCCATCGGGTCGGGGCGATGCAGGTGTCCCGGTCGGAGCAGGGAGGTGATGGCCGGCGCAGGGCGACGGGCGGACCGACGCGTGGACGGCGGCTGGCCCTGACGGGCCGCCTCGGAGCGCGTGTCCGCCGGGTCGAAGGAGAGGCCGGCTGGTCGCGCCGGGGTCGGAGTAGAGGTGCTCGGAGTCGACGGCGGCGGTGGGCGACGCAAACCGATCAAGAATAGATCGGAAAACCAAAAAGAAACCACGCGGTCAAGATGACCGGCGGGAGAGAGAAAACCCCGGAGCAAGGCTCGGGGAAAAGACTCTCTAGGGCAGCCGGTCAACACGACCGGCGGACGAACCCTAGGTACGGACGGCGCGGCCCCCGGCGGCGGTCATTGAGGTCGACCGCCCCGGGGCGGCGCGCAGGTGCGGAAGCGGCGGCGGGTAGGGTTTAGGATCGACTTGCGATAGATACCCTGTTAGAAGGGAAAGAGAGGATTGGTGGAATAGTCGTTGTATTGCTTGAGCCTCATGGGCATATATATATGAGTACATGATCTATTTGAAGTACAAGGCAAGCCAGAATATTTCCTAGTCTAACCTATGTTTTCTAATACAATCACGTTAATTGGTATGTCCCAGCAAAGGTTGTTACTCCTTTTTTTAACGTTCCATGTCTTCTTCTTCCCCGTGAAGGTGAAGTTCACGTACCTTTAACTCTGATTGCTTGCTAAACCTTGCTAACTCAACCACTTGATGTTAGATTGCTTACTAGCTAGCCCTTGCTGCTTGACTCTTCTGTACGTGTATGCCTACATTATTTTCTGTATATGATGATCCATTGCTGGCCATACAAAGCTTCAATTTTGAATTTTGTAAGTTCAGTTCAGATTTGAAGTTTTTTCACACCTCTACTTGTATGGACAGTGTGTGTTAGCTGAGATGTGCCAATATTGAAACTATCATTTACAAGGAGCTACACCTATAGTACTCTTTAGGTCAGTCTACTCTTCATTACCCACCAATTTGTGCATTTGACACTTATTACACTTAAATCGACATTGTTTTTTGCTGTTCATTTTCAAATTCACAATACATAAAATTTGGCTTTCGAGTTTTACATGTATTTCTTGAGAAGACATCCAAACATCCTTCTGTTTGGCGGCGAGTGTTGTTGAAAGTGCTAAGAGTTGTATAGTTGGAGGTACCAATTTGTAGTACAAAGCTTGATAAGTATAGTTTGAGGTACCAATTTATGTAGCATCACTCTTAGTACATAGATAGAGATGTTATGCATGTGTTTGGCTCACAAACAAATCATTAAAGAGAACATCACAGCTGACATTGACCACAATCCGTATCAACTCTAATTGCATATATGCAAGTCCTTTTTTTATCGAATACAGTGGGTATTTTGTTTCATTACCAATAGAACGAAATTCCTCATCGGTTAAAGAGATAATAAAATAAGGCAAGCAATAGTACAAGATATACGGAAAATCACATGCAAGATTTGATACCATTTATTTACACAATTGCATTAACACATGCAGGTCATCACAAGCTAACATACTACTAGAGTGTTTAATATTAATGATGATTGCACATGGACCTATAGCTATTTTTTTAAAAGGGGGGTTCGCCCCAGCCTCTGCATCTGAACGATGCATACGGCCAATATTATTAATAAGCAAAAGGTCCAACAAAAGTCTCCAAGTCTCAAATAAAGATATAGAAAAAAGGCTCACAAAGAGCTAAGCAGTAATAGTAAGGCCACAACCGGCTCGCAAAAGGTAGGAGCACTACATGCCTATCCTATTACATGACCGTCATCCAAACCGGTTGAAAATATCCCGTGCTACCATCTCCCATCGGGTAGACCCAGTAACCAAACGCTCCCTGGCCTCCGTCGGAGTGAGTAGCGACCATATACGGATCAACGCAGTGGCTCTGAAGATAACCTGTAAAAAATGAATGTTTGGTGTTCTGTTAAAGATCAAATCATTTCTGCAGTTCAGACTACCCATAATAAAGCACATACTCCCACACGAATGTGTCTTGTTGTATCGGTATCTATCCCATCAAGCCATGTCTCAAATAACGTGTTGATAGAATTTGATGGAGTAATGTTAAAGGTTATGTGAACCGACCGCCACATAATTTTTGCCAGAGGACAATCCAGAAAGAGGTGTTTGATTGATTCATGTTGGTCACAAAAGCTACATCTTGTAGCACCTGTCCAATTGAGTTTTGCCAAATTGTCCTTTGTTAAAATAACTTGTTTACGCACAAACCACATAAACACTTTGATTTTCAAAGGTACTTTAACTTTCCAAACATTTTTCGATCTAGGAATCACGCCAGAGTTAATAACATCCAAATACATAGATTTAACCGAGAATTCTCCATTCTTAGTTAGTTTCCAGCACAAATGATCGGGTTGTTGAGACAACTGAATATCCATCAATCTTCTCACAAGATTGAGCCAGGCATCCCAACGGTTTCCCACTAGCGTCCTCCAAAATTGAATATCGAGTGGAGTAGATTGTAGTACTGTTGCAACATAAGCGTCTTTACATTGAACAATGTTATACAACAAAGGATATTGGAGTGCGAGGGGCGTCTCCCCCAGCCATGTATCCTCCCATAACCTCGTAGCAGTACCGTTTCCAACTATGAACCATGTCCTATTGAAAAAGAGTGGTTTAACTCTCATCAGTCCTTTCCAAAAAGGCGAATCAGTCGGTCTCAGTGTCACCTGGGCACTGTCACCTGGGCCAGGGTTCTAGAGTGAAGGTATTTGCTTCGCAAGATCTGAGCCCATGTGGCCTCCGTCTCGACAGAAATCTTAAACAACCACTTGCTAAGGAGACATATGTTCTTCACTTCCAGATTCTCAATACCTAGACCCCCTTGGTCTTTCGGCCTACAAGTGATATCCCATTTAGCAAGTCTGTGTTTTCGCTTCAGATAATCACTCTGCCAGAAGAAGCGTGATCGATAAAAATCTAGCCTCTTCCGGACTCCAACCGGTACCTCGAAAAAGGAGAGAAGAAACACGGGCATACTCGTGAGGACCGAATTAATAAGAATTAATCGTCCTCCGTATGACATCAGCTTGCCTTTCCAGCAACTCAGTTTCTTCTCAAAACGGTCCTCAATGCACTTCCACTCACTGTTGGTCAGTTTACGATGGTGAATTGGTATACCTAAATACGTGAAAGGTAAAGCCCCCAATTCATGCCCGAACAATTGTTTGTACGAATCTTGGTCATCATTAGCTCTCCCGAAACAGAACAATTCGCTCTTATGGAAATTAATCTTTAACCCGGTCAATTGTTCGAATAAGCATAACACGAGCTTCATGTTTCGCGCTTTTGCCAAATCGTGCTCCATGAAGATGATAGTATCATCGGCATACTGTAGAATGGATACACCTCCGTCAACTAAGTGTGGGATGAGGCCACCTACCTGACCCGCATCCTTGGCCCGTGCCATGAGAATTGTCAACATATCGACCACTATGTTGAAAAGGATAGGTGACATCGGATCTCCTTGCCTCAGCCCTTTGTCTGTTTGGAAGTAGTGACCTATATCATCATTCACTTTAATCCCAACACTCCCTTTTTTTGTGAAAGAGTCTACCTGGTGTCTCCAGGCCTAATCAAAACCTTCCATACGTAGTGCCTGTTGAAGGAAGGGCAATTTGACCTTATCGTATGCTTTCTCAAAGTCCAATTTGAAAACAACTCCGTCTAGTTTTTTCATGTGGATTTCATGGAGTGTTTCATGCAGGACGACAGCCCCTTCTAGGATGTTCCTGCCCGGCATGAAAGCGGTTTGGGATGGCTGCAGCATAGAGTGCGCAATCTGCGTAAGCCTATTAGTCCCAACCTTGGTGAAAATTTTGAAACTAACATTAAGAAGACAGATAGGCTTGAACTTCTCAATACGAACGGCCTCTGTTTTCTTAGGGAGGAGAGCTATCGTTCCAAAATTAAGTTGAAACAACTGAAGCTGTCCAGAGAAAAGATCATGGAACATCGGAAGCAAATCCCCTTTGATAATATGCCAACATTTTTTATAAAACTCCATCGGAAAACCATCCGGCCCTGGAGCCTTATCATTTTTCATTTGTGAAATGGCCTCAAACACCTCTTTCTCCGTAAATGGGACAGTCAAAATCTCATTCTCATTTGTCGCAAGTTGAGGGACATCCTCAACCCTGGACTCATCTAAGGACACAAAGTTATCCTCTGGAGGCCCAAACAGCCGCTTATAGTAATTGGTTATATATACTTTCATTTTTTCTTATCCTAAAATCGTAGCCTCGTCCTGCTCGAGCTGAAATATCCTCTTCTTACGGTGCTTTCCATTTGCAATCATATGAAAGAACTGAGTGTTATCATCCCCTTGGACGATTTTGCGAACCTTAGCTCGCAATGCCCACTTCAATTCCTCCTCTCGAAGAAGTTCTTTCAGTCTCAACTCCGCCTCCGCCTTAGTCTCCAGCTCTCTGGTATCTAAAATAGCGGACTCGGCTTTTAAGTCTAGGGATTGAATAAGAAGAAGGAGCCTTTCCTTCTCAGCCTTATAAATCCCATGCGTATGTTTAGCCCATCCATGAAGGAATCTTCGTAGATGCCTAATCTTATTCTGCCATCTTTTGATAGGAGAGCTTCCTCCTGAATTTTTAGCCCATTCTCTAGCTATCAGATCAAGGAACCCTTCTCTATCAAACCACGATAATTCGAAAGAAAAGGTGTTCTTATTTCCCACATGGGTAGGATCGCCAGAGTCAACCAGCAACGGGGTGTGATCCAAAATTGCACGAGATAACGCCTGGACTATTACGAGGGGGAACTTCTGTTCCCATTCAACGCTAGCGAGGACACGGTCTAGCTTCTCAAAAGTCGGATTAGGTAACGAATTGGCCCAAGTGAATTTCCTACCGGACAGCTCTATCTCTCTGAGATCCAAGCTTTCGATTATAGTACTGAACATAAACGACCATCTGCCGTTAAAATTCTCATTATTCTTTTCCTCCTTCCTTCGAATAATGTTGAAATCGCCCCCAACGAGGATTGGGAGCTGTTCGTTACCGAATATGCGGACAAGATCGGCCAAAAAATCTGGTTTGAGTTTTGGTTGTGCGACACCATATACCGCCACCAAGGCCCAATTAAACCCATCGGCCTTTGATCTAACCCGAAACTTAACCGCAAAATCTCCCATAACCACACTCCAAACTTCCAACGAGTCACACTTAACCCCGAGTAGGACCCCTCCGGACCTTCCTCTTGGAGGTAAGCAATGCTAGTCGAAGTCAATACCCCTCGATAACGTGCTAAGAAATTGGGGGGTGAAATTGTCCCTTCCAGTTTCGGATAGGGCAATAAAATCCAACTGATTTTCAATAGATGCTTCCGCTAGAAACCTTCTTTTAGCCAAGTCTTTAAGACCTCTGCTATTCCAAAAAATTCCTCTCATATTTCATCATGAAATTTTTTAGAGGTACGGATCCTAACACTTCTACGCACAGCTGAAACTGGATAAACCTTCTGTTTCCATTTTCGCTTAGGCTTATTCTGATCCTCGTGCCGGTCCTCAGAACTGGGCTCTGGGGAAATAACCTCCGGAGCATCAACATGGCTCGAGGCCCTAGGGGACCTGACTCCCTCATCTTCCTCTATCTCAGGAAGTGAAGGAGCTAGATCCTCACAAAAACTATCAAGAGCCCTGACACCCAACGCATCTACCTCAGCATCATTCATGGGTTTAACAGCTGCTATGTTACGAATCATTTCCAAAGCGCGCTCCGCTTCGAGATCGAGAATATCATTAACTAATTTAGTGATTTCACTACCGTTACTACCTAGTGAAACCCCTAATTGATTTGCATTGTGAACAATCTCATCATTGGAAAAATGTAGAATGGAATTTGATGTATTGACTGACGTACCAGTAATGACCTCAATGTCACGAAGGCTGGCCGCCCGCATAGCGCACCTTAGCTGCATGTCATCCACATTCGGCTGCTCCTGGAGACGACTGCTCATCCACCGCCCCTCAGAAATAGGATCCGATATCCCTCCATAAGCAATGACCTCCTCCCGCGTGGCCCTGTTTGGGGTAGGGCCTCCTGCCCGATCCCCAACAGAGCTCGACTGAACTGGAACAACCGAAGAGTCACCAAGAGTCCTCGAAGCCTCCCGCGGCATTGGCCGATGCCCGGATCCCGGGGACGCCACGGGAGCCCCACCAACCACGGGCGCCGCCATAACAACAGGCGATGCCGCTGGATGTCGCGTCGAAGCGATGAAGGGCGAACGGGGCCCCTGGCCGCAAGCCCCAGCCATCCCTCCCACCAGGGTTGCCGTCGCTGATGACGGCACCACCGGAGGCGATAGAGGACACATCGCCTGAGGGGAAGAAGGGGGTGTGCATGCCTCCTGCCCGCATGCCCCTCCGAGGTTCACCGGTCCCCCTGAGGAACCCATGGCCGCAGACCCTTCCTTGGGCCCCATCAGCACAGAAGAAGAAGTCGAGGAGGAAGGCCAGACCATATGACCGCTTCCTCCCTCCACGGTGTCCAAAGCAGGTGCCACCTCCGGCCTACGCAATGGAGATGAAGAGGGGGCAGTGGTGGCCTCCTATCCACCGGTTCCACCTTGTCCATCCAGCACAATCAAAGACTCGCACCCCACAACCACCGGCGAAAGATGTTCTGACGGGTCGTCCAAGTCAACTTGATCACTCCAAAGACGAGGAGGCGCGGAGAAAGCCCCCAAGGATCCAAGCTGCAGCATGTTGGTCGGAACAAAAACCGGAGACTTCTCATTAGCAGGCTCTCCTGCTTTAGACGAAGTTGAAGGCCCTCTAGCCTTATCACCATTGTTCTGTGCATTATCATCCTGGTTCCCGGAGTCACCTCCACCCTCAGAAGTATCCATATGATGTGTCTCCTCAAATTCCTGAAATAAGTTAGGATCCTCATACTCGACATCCAACATATACACGATACCCTCATGAGTCCATCTTACCACATCCGGCAAGAACTCAATGTTAGCAACACTTACAAGCAAACGTGCCACCCCATGAGCGCGTGTGAAGGGCATATCCACCTATTCCGTCTTGCCAAGTAGGGATCCTAGGCTCCATGTGACCAAGAAATTATCCAGTGGTTCAGATGGCGCCCCCGAGAAATGGACCCAAATCTGAGTCAACGGCGTACCCTGAGGCTCCTTCTTTTTCCACTCATCAAACTGCAACACAAAACTTGTTCCAGTGACTCTACTCATGCCAAATTTGAGGATTCTCAACTGATCCTCTTGAGACGGAAACTCCACTTTGTAGGTCTGATCAGTTAACTTCAGCAAAGACACTAAAAATTACCCGGTGCCAACTCCCGTAACTACTGAATAATTTGAGCTTCAGTCAGAGGGCCATGAACCACCTTCACCACGCCTGGGAAGGAAGTTTCAATCATGGGTGTCACAGGTGCCACATTTGGTGACTCAAAGAACATCAACTCTGAGCAACAGACCCCATAGATGTTAACCGTAGGCTTGGGCCCTAGAAGAAGCGGACACTCAGCCACCGAGTGCTTCGGTTTCCGGCATAAATCACATAACTCAGCAGTGCATTCAGCCATAAAGTGTCCCGGTTCACCGCAATGAAAACATGTTAATTTTTTCTTCTTTGTCGCCCACTTGGACGGTTTGTCACCCTCAGACTTTTCTGTACCTTTGTCAAACGCATTATCACCATGCTGAATGGGCTCCGGCACTGTCACTTCGACCAAGGCCCGAATAGTCTCCACCGCAGCCGGAGGATAAACTGAACCATCAATAGGCATCTCCTGTAGACTGGTCTCTGAACCTGTAGCAGCGGGCGGAGGGCACGGAGGAGGAGGGCGCCGGTAGCCGCCAGAAACTCCACGGAAGCGGCCCCGGAACCGGTTGTTGGGGCCAACCGCACCCTCCACAAAGTTTCCCGGCGGCCCTTGAAAACCTCTACCGGCAGCCCCGTGATCTATCCAAGCATAGCTGCGCCCATCTCCGGTAGAGGACGAACCTCGATGAAGGCCTTCTCCGTAGGCATTAAAACCATCGTCACCCTACTGACCACGGGGAGGATTGCGGCTGTCTCCCATGAATGTGACCGTACCACGGCCAGCCATGCCATGAGCAGAACCACCCCGCCCACCGGCCATCTGCCTAGGCCAAGCGCGTTGCGGCGGAGGGGGTGCAACCCTGGGCGGTGGCGGCGCCGTAGCCTTGGCAGGAGGCACCGCGGCCTGCGCGGGTGCCGGTGTGGCCGAACTCGAAGCCTGCGCCTGAGCAGCGCCAGCAGCCCCCGAAGTCGTCTTCGTCCCAGGCGCGGCCTTCGCCGGAGGCGGAGCCTTAGGCGGCATCACGTCCCCGCAGACTGCCAACGTCGTGAACATGCCGGATGGGCTAGGAACCTTCCTCGCACGCCCAACAACATCAGCAGGGAACCCTTGACTTCTGTGGCGGCGAACCCTAGAAACAGTGCCACTGCGGCAGGGAGGAAACGCTCGTGCAGGCGATGGCTCTCGATCCGATGCCTCCTCATGCACGTCGTCCTCCTCAGGCAGATCACAGCGAGCCGGTTTTGCCTGGGCCACAAGCCCCGCTAATCCCGGCCCACCCTCAGACAGCTCTTCCTAGCCCGACGGCCCAAGTGTAGACGCGCCCACACAGCGGCCCGCCACTTCCAGCCCATCAAAGCCCAGCAGAAAATTCAAACGTGCGATCCGCTCCGCTCGGATCACGCTCGATCGGTCGATCACCGGCGCCTGCGCCGTCGACGGCCGCCGTTTCTTCTTCCTCTTCACTACCTTCCACGACCCCTCCATAATGAAATCTGACAAGATCGGTGTCGGTGTCAAAACCGGCGGATCTCGGGTAGGGGGTCCCGAACTGTGCGTCTAGGCGGATGGTAACAGGAGACAAGGGACACAATGTTTTTACCCAGGTTTGGGCCCTCTCGATGGAGGTAAAACCCTACTCCTGCTTGATTAATATTGATGATATGGGTAGTACAAGAGTAGATCTACCACGAGATCAAAGAGGCTAAACCCTAGAAGCTAGCCTATGATATGATTGTTGTTCGTCCTACGGACTAAAACTCTCTGGTTTATATAGACACCGGAGAGGGTTAGGGTTACACAGAGTCGGTTACAATGGTAGGAGATCTACATATCCGTATCACCAAGCTTGCCTTCCACGCCAAGGAAAGTCCCATCCGGACACGGGACGAAGTCTTCAATCTTGTATCTTCATAGTCCAGGAGTCCAGCCGAAGATGATAGTTCGGCTATCCGGACACCCCCTAATCCAGGACTCCCTCAGTAGCCCCTGAACCAGGCTTCAATGACGACGAGTCCGGCGCGCATATTGTCTTCGGCATTGCAAGGCGGGTTCCTCCTCCGAATACTGCATAGAAGATTTTGAACACAAGGATAGTGTCCGGCTCTGCAAAATAAGTTCCACATACCACCATAGAGAGAATAATATTTACACAAATTTAATCTGCTGACGTATTTCGTGTCATGACATCACACCACGGCCAAGCCTTTATTCGAATCGTTTTTACTGTCCCACCTCAGCGTGTTTAGCGAGGCAGTTTCTTTGGCACGTCTTGTCAAAGCAAAGATCGTGTCCCCTTATTCCGGGATTCTCATAAATACGGGCGTGGGTAATCCAACCGCACCATTGATTATGGCGCTTGGGAGATAAGCGAGTTTTACCAGGCTGGTGGGGATGCATAGTTTCGTCCGTCCATATAAGGGGATAAGGATCCACCTTTTTACCTACGCCTTCTTCCTCCTTTGCTTATCCATTTCCGTGCACTCGAGCTCCAGCGCCCAAGTCCGCACATCTCGCCTCAACCTTCCCCAGCCATGTCCGGAGCGGGAGGCAAGTGGATGGCCTCCTTCGTCACGGAGGGGCACATCAAAAAGTTGAGGAAAGCCGGATACCTGCACAACGACATTGCGCACCGGCTTCCAGACGAGGGGCAGCTCGTCCCCACCCCCAGGCCCCATGAGAGGGTGGTGTTCCTTCCCCATTTCCTCCACGGACTGGGCTTCCCACTCCACCCATTTGTCCGGGGGCTCATGTTCTACTACGGCCTGGATTTCCACGATCTGGCCCCGAATTTCATCCTCAACATCTCAGCGTTTATCGTTGTGTGCGAGGCCTTCCTCTGCATCAAACCCCACTTCGGCTTATGGCTGAAGACCTTCAATGTCAAGCCTAAGGTAGTGGGCGGCCAGCAGGCGGAGTGCGGAGGCGCCATGGTGGGCAAGATGCCCAACGTCATATGGCTCGAGGGCGCCTTCGTGGAAACCATCAAAGGGTGGCAATCGGGGTGGTTCTACATCACCGAGCCGCGTGACCCTGAATGGGCAGCGGCCCCCGAATTCAGATCTGGCATCCCCACACGGCTCACCTCCTGGAAAGAGAAGGGCCTGACATGGGGTGATTTGGAAGAGCTGACCGGGACTCCAAACCCGTGTCCAAAACCTTGTGAACAAGAAGATCAAGCTCGTCAATGTAGTCCAGGTCATGCTCATCCGCCGGATCCTCCCGTGCCAACAACGGGCCTTCAACTTGTGGGAGTTTGATCCGGCACAACACCAAACCTTGAGCAGGCTCTTCGACACTATGTACGAAGATGCCTGGAAGGTGCTGTTCAAGGGCGCCGAGGCTCCCGCATCCGCTACCGAAGATCGCGGGTTCAGCTCGCAGCGTCAAGCCGGCGAGGTAAGCTATTTTACCCTGTATAGGACACTTGTTTTTCATAGTTTGACTCTATGCGGGATCTAAACTCCCTTACCTTTGACAGGCCTGGCAGAAGAAGTCCGGGCAGGTTAACTGTCCGGCTCCCTTACCAGAAGACCCAGCGGACGCCCGATTGACGAGGTTGCTGGTTCCGGCACCTCACGTGGTGCCGGATAAGAAGGCCAAGAAGAAGGCCACGGGAACCCGAAAGAGTTCCCGACGTCAGGTGATATCGGACTCATCGTCCGATGACTCCGAGGCGGACTCCTCCCGCTAAGACAAGGAGGAGAAAAAAGAGGCTTCTCCCCCAGCGGGGGGAGAGAAGAAAAGGAAGGCCTCCCCAACTGGGGAGGCTGGAGGGTCCAAGAAGGGAAGGACCCTTCCTCCGGACTACTCCACCAACATCGACGACGGCGAAGAGGAGTGGCCGTCGAGGGCTAAGCCCCTGGCGACATCGTAAGTGTCCGAATACCAGAATAATTCATGATTTTTCATTTGTCGCATAGTGTCTTCTAACGCCGAATACAACCATGTAGCCCGCCCAAGGACAAGCTCCCCGCTTCGTCGAGCGGCTCCCTGGATTCGTCGGATGTGAATAGCACTTCACTCCCGACCACCTCCTCCCCTCGTGACGCAGACGACGCCGCGGTGGAGTCCCAAAAGGGGCCCGTCCAGGAGGAGGTGGTCCTGGAGGCGCCGCAAGGCGACCTCCCAGACTCCGGGCGCAAAGGGGGAAAAACCCCAGAGGGCTCTAAGTCCGGCCCTGTGCCGAACTCCGTACCGGAACCTTCAGTGGTTCCGAAGTTCGGCAGGCGGCCCCTTCGTAAGAAGGGTGAGACTGCGACGCCGGTGGCCTCCGCCCAACTAGAGGCACCAGACAGCTTGCTGGAGGCGCTTAACGGCACCTCCATCGATGAGGAGCACCGCACTATCATGAGTGCGGTGACCCAGAAAGTTCAGTCCGCCAAGAGCGGGCTGACTGAAGCCTGTACCAGCCTCTAACAGGCTTTGAGGTAAGTTTTCAGGATATGTAAGAATATTACCGCATAGACAGTAGCCCCTGATGCTTAGTTCGGTGCTCGGAAAGAAAAACCGAACTGAGGATCTAAAAAGATATACGCAGGAGTCTAACCTAAGCATGTCAATATGGGAATGCAGGCTACACTGTTGACCTCTGCCGCACTGACTGCGGAGGTCAATGCATTGAAGCAGAGCCTCGAGCGGTCCGAGAACAAGCTCGGCCTTGCCAAGAAGCAGCTCGAGGACAAGGAAGGTAAGTAATACCTTATTAAAGTAATACCTTATAGAAAGGATTTGGTTGCAAAAAATGACAGGAATAACGTGAGTATTGCAGGGGCCACGAGGTGGCAACCCTGAAGGAAGCGGTGTCCAAGGCCGAAAACAGTTCGGCCGCGGAACACACCGAACGAGAGAAGCAGGAGGCGCGGGTGGCGGACGTGTGGCAAGAGCTCCAGGCTCTCGTGGAAAAACACGAGAGTTTGAAGCGTGACTCGAAGACTCGAGAGTCCGAGCTCGCCTTGGCTCTTGAGTGCCAAAGCCGCTAAGACCGAAGCCCGAAAGCCCTCCAGGAAATTGAGGCAATAAAGAAGATAGCCGCGGGTAATTGAGGCCGAAGCCCGAAAGCCCTCCAGGAAATTGAGGCAATAAAGAAGATAGCCGTGGGTAAGGCATTCTTTATGCAAAGCAAGCACGTGAAAGTGAATTACTTGTTACTTACCCGAATCCGGAGCTCTCTAGGAGCATTCGCAGATCTGCCCCGCAGTGTGTCCGACGCCGCCGCATTCTACCAGGACGAGGAAGGGAGCTCGATGGAGAAGGTGTTCTGGTCTCAGTATGCTGAGGCCGGACATCCGGTGCCCCTGAGCGACCAGCTGAAGCAGCTGGTAGAGCTCCACAAGGTGGCCGAACAGGCCATGAAGGGCCTCATAGTTCGGCTGTGGCCTAAAGAAGCCATGCCTGGGAGCTACTTCGGTCTGGTGCGGCGGCTGGTGGATGCCTGTCCATGGATTGAAGTCATCAAGCGTTCCATCTGCATTGAAGGTGCCCGTAGGGCCCTTGCCCGTGCTAAAGTGCACTGGGGCAAGATGGACGCTGAGAAGCTTGTCACGGGTGCTCCACCGCCGGGCAGGGAGTATCGCAAGCCCGAGATGTATTATGAGAACATCCTGAAGGGTGCCCGCCTTATAGCGGGTGAATGCTCCAAAGATGTAATTTTTGAGTAAACTCGCATTTGTTATCCTGTACGCTTGAAAACTTGTTCATATGCGCTAAGCAACGCTTGTGAATTTAAAATATTACCTTCTGTGCAGCTGTTTATCAAATTTGAGAGATGGCAAGTCGTTGGCTTCAACCCCCATGCCACGAGTGCTGGGGTGTTCGGGATAAACTTGAGCGCTCTTGTTCCCATTCTTGGGTCCTTCGAGGGAGGCGTTCAACACGACGAACGAGGCAACCGGACTATAATGCTTGAACACTCTCACTTAGCCATAGAATTCTATAATTTTAAATTTCGGCGAAGCCCCTGGTATTCGGAAGACCGAGTTCGGGGCGCTATCCACGCCTTGGCCGGACAATGCCGACTCCTCGCTCTAAGCGGCATGGGTCTTTAGGGACCCGAAAAACCTCTCGAACAGCGACCGGCTCTCGCCCTATCATAACGGTCAGTTTTAGCTTTCTCCACTGAGGTGCTCAACCCAGCTCAACCGGGGCACAATCGCAGTGGTTCTCCCAGCGCTAACTTAGCCGATATAATGGAACGTAAGGTACCAAAACATGGGAGCCGGGCAAACCCAACTATTGACCCAAGACATGATTCGGAGCCGATTCATATAATGTTATAAGTTCGGGGTGCCGCACTTGTGAAAGTGTTCGGACTTATCACACCATATTTTTGGGGTACTTAAGCCCCTGGTGTATTTGGCCGTACCAAAGCGTACGGGTGCAACATGTCATAAGTGAACATATATAGATTGAAAAAGGAATGCAATAATAGGCAAAAAGCTATGCATTGTTTATTCAAAAAATACTGCAATGAAAGCAAAATGATACAAATAGTGCGATAAGCAAGGGATGGGACTATTTAACATGCCCCCCTCCAGGGGTAGGCTGCGGGATGGTATGTAAAACAGGTATACTGCTCGTAATAGAGACCACCTGGACACTCGAGTAGCTTCTCAGCTTCCCTGGCTGTTGCATCGTGAGTTCGGCGATTCTACTGCCGGACAGGACTTCTAGAAAACGGAGTCCTGAGAATAAGAAAAAAAAGAATGACACAATTGGGAGCCCCTGGTGCGGTTGAGCCGCACTCTGGGCATGCCGTGATCGTGCCCCTACCCCTATGCCCATGGTATCTCCAGAGCGTGGTTATGTACGCGTGGTACTGGTCTCGCGATTTCGCGAGGGCTGGGGTTGGGGCCGCATTGCTACACGTGCTCGGAATGTGCCAGGCGGTCTTGTTGTAGGTTACTCCGGGCACGCTTGACGGTGTCCGGACGTTTAGTAGTCGTACTCGAGAATTGCCTTAAGAGGCTGCTTTGTACTTCCGCCGCGAGGGCCGCCGTATGCTCCTCCGTTCGGAGAGAGCGTTCGGTGTTTCCATTGATCGTGATTACTCCTCGAGGGCCTGGCATCTTGAGCTTGAGATATGCATAGTGTGGCACCGCATTGAACTTTGCAAATGCGGTTCTTCCGGGCAGTGCGTGATAGACGCTGCGGAACGGGACTATGTCGAAGATTAATTCCTCGCTTCGGAAGTTATCCGGGGATCCGAAGACCACTTCGAGTGTAACTCAGCCTGTACAGTTGGCCTCTACACCTGGTATGACGCCTTTAAAGGTCATTTTTGTAGGTTTAATCCTTGAGGGGTCTATGCCCATTTTGCGCACTGTATCCTAGTAAAGCAGGTTCAGGCTGCTGCCGCCGTCCATCAGGACTCTAGTGAGGTGAAATCCGTCAATGATTGGGTCAAGAACCAATGCGGCGAATTCGCCGTGGCGGATACTAGTGGGATGGTCCCTACGATCAAAAGTGATCAGGCAGGAGGACCACGGGTTGAACGTTGGGGCGACTAGCTCCATCGCGTATACGTCCCTTAGTGCATGCTTCCGCTCCTTTTTGGGTATGTGGGTTGCGTATATCATGTTCACCGTCCGCACTTGTGGGGGAAAGCCCTTCTGTCCTCTATTGTTCGGCGGCCGGGGCTCTTCCTCGTCATCGCTATGCAGCCCCTTGTCATTGTTTTCGGCATTTATCTTGCCTGCCTGCTTGAACACCCAACAATCCCTGTAGGTGTGGTTGGCTGGTTTTTCGGGGGTGCCATGTATCTGGCACGAGCGATCGAGTATTCGGTCCAAATTGGACGGGCCCTGAGTATTTCTTTTGAACGACTTTTTCTGCTGACCGGGTTTAGAGCCTCTGAATCCGGCATTGACTGTCGTATCTTCAGCATTATTGCCGTTAATGCGGTGCTTGTGCTTGTTGCGACGCGACCTGCCATTACTGTCCTTGGTATCCGAACTACCAGGGTTTTTGGTAAGGTTGTTACTGCGAGCTAGCCAGCTGTCCTCTCCCTCACAGAAGCGGGTCATGAGTGATGTGAGGGCTGCCATGGATTTCGGCTTTTCCTGTCCTAGGTGCCGGGCAAGCCACTCGTCGCGGATGTTATGTTTGAAGGCTGCAAGGGTCTCTGCATCCGGACAGTCAACAATTTGATTTTTCTTGGTTAAGAACCGTGTCCAAAATTGTCTGGCCGATTCATCTGGCTGCTGAATTATGTGGCTTAGGTCATCAGCGTCTGGTGGTCGCACATATGTGCCTTGGAAGTTATCAAGGAATGTGGCTTCCAGGTCCTCCCAACAACCAATTGATTCTGTTGGCAAGCTGTTGAGCCAATGCCGAGCTGGTCCTTTAAGCTTGAGTGGGAGGTATTTGATGGCGTGTAGATCATCACCGCGGCCATGTGGATGTGAAGGAGATAGTCCTCGATCCAAACCACAGGATCTGTTGTGCCGTCGTATGATTCAATGTTTACGGGTTTGAAACCCTCGAGGATTTGATGATCCATTACTTCGTCTGTGAAGCATAGTGGGTGTGCGGAGCCTCTGTATTGGGCTATATCACGACGCAGCTCAAATGAGCTTTGTCTACTGTGTTCGGCCCGGCCGGAATTGCTGTATCCGGCGTGACGGTTGTCATCAGTGTCGTGGGGCGCCCACGCGATCCGTAGATTGATCTTATTTGCCTTGCCTTGTCCTCCAATATGTGTCGCAAGTCTGGCGCATTTCCTCGTGGCTTTGTACTTTTCAAGCAACGCCGGGGTGCGGCTTTAGTGGAGGGCCTAGAGGCCTCTCTGTCGCGGCCACGAGGTGGCCGGTCGGCCGCGTCATGCGCTGGTGATGTAGGTTTGGTTGCTTCCTCCTCTAATTGGGGTAGCAGCCTGCGTTTTGGGTAGCTCTTGGAGGGGCGATCGAGTTTGTACTCTTCGGCTGCAAGGACTTCGGTCCATCTGTCAGCTAGCAAGTCTTGGTCAGCTCTAAGCTGCTGCTGCTTTTTCTTGAGGCTGCTTGCCGTGGCCATAAGCCTGCGCTTGAAACGCTCTTGTTCGACGGGATCCTCGGGCACGACAAATTCATCGTCGTCGAGGCTTGCTTCATCTTCGGAGGGAGGCATATAATTATCGTCATCTACCTCTCTGTCTGCCGCTCTATCATGAGGGCTGGCTTCTCCCTCCTCCTGTGTTGAATCCTGCTAGAGGGGGTTGTCTTCAGCACTGTCCGGGATGTTATTATCTCCCGTGCCGGAATCACCATTTTTGCTGTGGCGGGATTTAGAGCGGCGCCGCTGACGCCGGCGCTTGGGCTGTTTCTTGGAGGGGTCATCCTCCGCTGTTCCATTGCCATTCCCATCTTTTGGGATGTCCACCATGTATATGTCATATGACGAGGTGGCCTTCCAGTGCCCTGTAGGCGCTGGTTCTTGGTTGTCTCCTACATCGTCGTCCATACCGTCGATGTCTTCAGAGTCGAAGTCGAGCATGTCGGTTAAATCATCGACAGTGGCTACAAAGTGGGTGGTGGGTGGGCGTTGAATTTCTTCGTCGTCCGCATCCCAACCTTCCTGACCATAGTCCGGCCAGGGCTCTCCTGATAAAGAGAGAGACTTTAGTAAATTCAGGATGTCGCCAAAGGGCGAGTCCTGAAAGATGTCCGCGACAGTGAACTCCATAACCGGCGCCCAATCGGATCTGATTGGCAGGGGCGTGGGAGGTTCGGAGTCCGGAGAGGAGTCCGGCACCTCGGAGTCACGGGCTTTGCAAAGGACAGGGATGGTGTTCGGCTCAATCGCCGTAGAGATCGTAGCCCCCGAGGCGGTGTCCAGCCACCCGTCCTCGTTCGGCGAAGTCGGCTCCGAGCTAAGGGTCGGAGCGGACTCTGGTGCGGCCTCCAGGGCACTGTTCGGCGGCAGAGCTGGATCATACCCATAGAGACAGTGCGGCGCACTTGGCTGTGGCTCGAATCCGTCGAAGATCAAATCTCCGCGGATGTCAGCCGTGTAGTTCAAACTCCCAAATCCGTAGAAGTGTAGAGCACGAGGATACAACGATCGGCATTTACGAAGACATGGATAAGAAGAAAAGCAGTATCAACCAACAAATGACACATGTTGCTATTGGGGCATATCACCCTTCGTTGCATTATACTCCCTCCATCCCAAATAAAATGTCTCAACTTTGTACTAACTTTAGTACAAGGTTGTACTAAAGTTGAGACACTTATTTCGGGACAAAGGAAGTACATATTAAGATTATGATGGAACACTTAATGCGACGATTACGCCCCCCCCCCCCACCACCACCACCACGAATTATGTCTCGTGTTGGATGCATCTTCTGATATTGCTTGCACAGGGTTTAGAGGGATGGCTCGTGTCGACGCCGACCGAGATGGTGACTCAAGCGAGGGACGGCGTTCGACACCACTCGCCGTCTTTAGGGTGGCAGTGGTAGGTGGCTAGGTACGGAGAGGTAGGTGGGTCAATAAGGTGGACGAAGAAAAAACAACGGTAGGAGGAAAAAAAACCAGTAGCAAAGGTGGGTCGTCGCTCGCAGAGAAGGGGTAGTGGACTAAAGGATTCGAGTGCAGGGTATGGGAGGTCTTGGATGGAGGACATGGTGGCAGGGTTTAAAGGAATGGCCGGTGGAACATGATGCAACATTTTGATTGCACAATCCATCTTGAGCAATCAAAAAAATAAAAGAAATTGAAGGAATTATGTTAGAAAGATCCATTTGGGTGGAGAGACGACGAATAATGCATCTCATGAGATCGAGTCGCTTTTATCATCTATGTATTGTTGACATAACGATGCAGATTATCTGCATCGTTGCCCATAGTGTGTGTGTGTGATACATATACAAACCACACACCTTTAGTTTGAGATTGAACTATAATATTTGTTGGACAATGCCATATTACGGCACAAAGATTAAAAGATAGCAAAATGAGAATCAATATGGCATGATTACCTCAAATAAGAACCAAATTCGACTGACTCTATGGACAATAATAGTACTTTAGTGCTTTAAATAAAGAGTCTATACATCAGAACCCTGGGCATGCACACACAAATTTATATATCAGAATCCTAGACATGTACACAAAAATTAAGGACGGATGAAATACGTACTAGTGAAATATTAAATTAGGAATTTATACTAGTACTCCCTCTGTAAACTAATATAAGAGCGTTTTAGTGATCTAAACGTTTTTATATTAGTTTACGGAGGGAGTACAGCATAAACTTGAAGCTTCGTGTACACTGAAAGCGGGGGCTGGATCATAAATGAATCCGTACTTATGGTTTGTTGAAAGACTGACGAACTCGTTGACGCTGTCAATGTCGCGTGGGATGGCAGGATGCCGCCGGATGCCGGATGGCCGGGTCGCCGGCACGGCCGCACGACGCAATAGCAGACTGCCTGCCGCGCGCAGCGGCGACTACAAGCGGCCGAGGCCGAGGCGCCGAGCGACGCCTGCGAGTGTGCGACGGTCGACGAAGATGAACAGATGAAGATAAGGCATGAAGCGAAACGATGAAATATTCAGATTGATTTGACACGTACACGTGTGGCCGTGGCGTCCTCGCGACTTTGCTTCGCTAGACAGCTTTACGTCCAATCATTTCGAATAACGCTTGCATCCTCTGTCTTACCGCGGTTGCTAGCACAGAGTTAGCCGATGCTTATTCCTCATATATCGTCATTGTTTCTTTTCCGAGAAAAGAAGTTGACGACCCGTAGGGCTTTCACCTCCACGCAGCATTGCTCCGACAGTATGCCAAGACAATTGGGGCATCTCCGTTATTTTTCCTAATTTTCACTGGGCTATACTTTATATATGTGTACCAGATCATGGGCCCCATCCCGGCCAGGGCCCTGGGCCGTCGCCCCACTGGCCATACGTCAGGGCCGGCCCTGGCCACACCTAAGATGATGAGGTTGGCGCATGACCCTGGACGACTACGAGTTTGATCTCAGATCCAAACTTGGCGTACAATAGCGTGGCAAATTTATCTCCGATGTTCTTTAGCGTGTTTTCGTGTTTGGTTAGGGACAACATAGCGGTGGCGCTTCCCAGGGTTAGGAATAATGTCTTTCCCGTCTTCTCCATATTCCATTGATGTATTGTCAACGGCAGAGGGCGTGGGTTTTGTGTCTCCGGTGGGTCTTCGGAGATCCAACCTGTTTAGGTTTCCGATGGTTTCGTCTAAATTCGGATAACTTTCATGGTCTTTGAAGTTTCTAGGAGTCCTTATCGACGTTCTCTTCTCTTGGGTGCAGAGGCGGAAACAAAGG
>NC_041393.1:155443986-155481522 GCF_002162155.2 Triticum dicoccoides | reverse complement strand
GTGCCACTCGCATTGCAGCTCCATGGGCCTGCCTAGTTTAGCACTTATTCTTTTTTTTTATAATCATTTTTTTATAATCTAGTTTAGCGCTTATTCTTTATCTTGCCTTGACACTCGCATTGACGCTTGTTGTACGTGCAAGCAAAGCTCTTCCAGTGTTCACGTTGAATTTCATCGAACGTGGGAACCAATGGCCTCTTTATTTCCTCTCCTCTAGAAAGCCAGGAAAAACTTGTTCAAGAAACAACCATTAGTTTAAATATATTTACGAAGTTTTATGATTAAGAAAATGTTCATTTTTAAAAAAGTTCATGAATATAAATTACTCAAGATTTTTTTAAAAAATCATGATTCAAAACAGTTTGTGAATTTGGACAATGTTCATGGATTTGAAAAATGTTTGTGGGTTTGATTTTTTTTGCCGACTTAAAAAGTTTCACGGAAATGAAAACAAATACTTATGAATTCTAAAGTTGTCCGTGAATTTTAAAAAGCTCATGCTTTTGAAAAAATATTCCCCTACTTGAAAATAAGTTCACAAATTTGAAAAAAATTCATGGATTCAAGTTTTTTTGTGTATTTCAAAAAGTTCATGCATTATTAAAAAAAGCATGGATTCATTTTTTTATGTATTTGAAAAAGTTCGTGGATTTAAAAAATTCACGCCTTTGAAAAATGTTCGTGAAAATAGAGAATAAAAAATAAAATCGGAAAACAAAAAAAGTAAATATATATAAGAAAAGTGAAAGATATGAAATAAAAGAAAAGGAAATACAAAAAGGGATAAAACTGAATAAAAAACAACTGAAACAAATAGAAGAAAAAACATAGAAACACCGGTCAGAAAAAATTGAGGGAACCTTCCGGAAGGTTCCCAAAACCTGAATAACCACCGTCTTTCAGTCTTTATGGACCGGCCCATTTGTATGTTGAGCGTGCACTGGCTACGGATAACCCTCTAATTGGCCCTTAAGTGCCAAATAGTGAATGGCCCTCCTCCCTCGCCCAATCCCCTCGAGTGCGGCAGTGTGTCGCTTGTTGCGAACTGAATAGCGGGAGTTCCTATTGGACGCTCTTTGTGTCCAACAGCACCCAGACGCACAAGGGACTAGCGACTGGAACGCACAGAGGACCAGCGACTGGGCCGGCCCACTAGCTGCGAATGAAAGGAAAGTGCGGCGTCAAAATGGCAGAAAAAAGCGAGACGATGCCAGGAATCGAACACGAGACTTACCGGTCAAGAACCTATGCCACTAGTCTACTTCTGCTTTAATGGAAACATTAGTTCATTACCTAAGCGCTTACATTTTAAAATAATCTGCACACATTATCGAACGTTTCTTAAAAAATTTGCATATAAAATTCAAATGCCGAATATTGTTTCGGAAACGAAAATAATTTTTGGACTTTCAAACCTTTTTTATTCCGCATTTTTTTTAAATTTGAATAAATTACGAAATCACGAACATTTTTTTAATATGTGAACAATTTCTGAAAATGGAAACATCTTTCGAAATTCCAAAACGAACAATTTTTGAACTTCCAACTTTTGAAAACACGAACAACATGAAAAAAAGAGAACAAAAATAAACATTCTGAATAAATTTTCAGAACAAAAAATAAGATTCCGAACAAAATTTGAAAACACAAACAATTTTTGAAAACACAAACAAAATTTAGAAATTAGAACATTTTTTGAAATTTCCATAATAATTTTGCATTTTGGAACAAATTTTGCAAATGCGAACATTTTCGAAATTCTAATATTTTCTGAATTTTTACATATTTAACGAAATTTGGAAACACGAACATTTTTCTGAAATCCTCAAAAAAAGATTATAAGCAAGCATCTTTTGAATCTGTGAACATTTCTTAAAAATCATATTTTTTTGCAAAGATTAACAATCTTTGAAATGGAACACATTCTGTCGTGAAATTATCACGTCAGATGTCCTAGTGTGAGGACTTAGTCGTGGAGCCATCACAACGAGATTAGCTTAAAGGGGTTAAACCGGACAAAGGACAAGGGGAATTTATACTGGTTCGGCCCCTTTAAGCTAATCTCGTTGCAATGGCTCCATGACTAAGTCCTCACACTAGGACATCTGACGTGATAATTCCACGATAGTTGGCGCCCACCATGGGGCTATCGCACGATGGTTTTGAATTCTTAAAGGGCAACTTCGAAGGACTCAAGGGATACACCGTGGGCCGGATGACCAAGAGTCATCGCGGCAAGCTCTACATCAACGACGCAGGCTGGGGCCCCGACGCCGGCTCAATCGAGTACGGGTACCGGGTCCCCTTTGGAGGAATTCATGTCTTCATTGGCAAGATCGGCGAACCGGGCCCTGAGCCGGACATCTACGCCGACCTCATCGAGACGGCTCAGCGTGCAAGCCCTGCCCGGGTTCAGCCTGCCATGAAGCGTGCATTCGTACGATTCATCAATGGTGCGGAGTCTGAACCGGTGTCCGATGGTGAGACGGTCGTTTATTCAGATGGCGAATCATCCACCGGTGAGACCGAGTCACTGTACCAACTGCAAGATGGCCGGTTTGGGGGCTGTTCCAATGGCGACAGTATTCCGGACCCCCTTGAACCGCCAAACCGGGTAGCGATCTTCATGGCCGGTATGCAGTCCACGCATCAGTCCTCATCAGCAGCAGCAATGATTTCCGGATCGGCAGCCGGGGCAGGAGGCCCCCCGCGCCCGCCGGCTCAAGTTCTGTCCGGTTTATTGGACGCCTGGACGACATTGTTGACCACAGAGGTTACCGCGGACAATCGAGATCGTCATAATGCGGAGGTCACAAAGCTGCGAGATCAGATAGCTCAGGCCAAGGAGGACTTGGCGGTCGAGGAAACCAGTATGACTGAGGAGCAGGCCGCTTTGGATGCTTAGGCGCAGCGGATTCAAGCAGAAAATTACCAGCTCATGCTGGATCAGAACGCTTCAAACAACATGTTGAGGAGGAGGCATCGGTCTCGTCTACCACCGGTTTATGAAGCAATGAATCTCTTCAACACGCGAGGAGCAGGAACTAGTAATCCGGCAGCGGTAAACCGGATCGAGGCACCCGGGACAGGGGCGCCGAATCAGCCCCGGGCAATGGACCCGCCTCGTCGGAATCATGACCCACCTCAGTACATGCCGACACCGTCGGGTCACTTCTCCACCCCTTTGGATAACATGACCGCTGCGGCGTCGCGATTGGCCGCTATTCTAATGGAGGGCGAGTCTCCAGCAGTGGTGGAGACGCGGCGCGCCAGAGATCTTCAAGCGGCTATGGTTCAGCAGCAGGCCTATTCATATAGTCGAGACAGAATTCATTCAACCTCCGGCCCGAGCCAGAGTTACAATAGGCACATTGATGAACCGGCTGTGTCGAGCAGTGCACGGAACCGTGACGCCCCTCGATGGCCTAACCCGGCGCGCGGTGGTGCTAATGCCCAGGATGTGGTGGATAACGGTAGAGCGCGTTGAGAAGCCGAGTTAGCAGCGCAGTATGTGGACCGTCAGCTTACTCCGGTTCGTCCGACAACATCAGGGGAACCAGGTCTTGCTTTCAGCTCTTGGGGGGTGCCGTGTCTCACCCCGGCTCTACGCAATGTGCGGCTGCCCAAGGATTTCAAGGGTCTGCGTAAAGTGCCCAATTACACTGTTGATTTACCCCCCGAGTCATGGGTCAAAAGTTATGAGATGGCAATGGAGATGTTGGATGTGGATGAGGCGGCATGTGCAAAGTACTTCACCATGATGTTGGATGGAACGACCCGCACTCGGCTGAAAAGTTTGCCAGCTAATTCCATTGGGTCATGGGCCGAGTTGAAGGCCCGGTTTATAACAAACTTCAAGGACACGTGCAAGCAACCCATGTCAATTGTGGATTTAGCCGCCTGTGTCCAAGAAGAAGGCGAGTCGACAGCCCATTGGGTGCGTCAGGTTTCGGAAATCTTGCATTCATCGGACCGCATCAATGCCGATTCAGTAGTCATAACGTTGGAGGGCAATTGCCGGTTCAAGCCTCTAAAGTTGAAGTTGGGACGACTCAAGCGTGACTGCAATGACATGGGAACACTTATGGAAGCTCTGGTTAAGTATGCCGACTCTGATAGTACCAAGGATCCCGAGTCTGACGATGAGAAGCCGGGGAAGGGGAAGAAGAACGACGGCGCTAAAGGGCAGCAACATAACCAGGCGGGTCATGGTAACAATGGTAAGCGTAAAGCGGATAATAATTCAGATTTTGTGGCTAACACCAACGCGCAGGATAATGGCCAGCGTCGTAAGGGTAAACCGCCCCCGCGGAGTGGAGGGTCAGGTGTCAATCTTGAGCGCCTGTTAAATCAGCCTTGTCCGAGGCACGGGACGCGAGAGAAGCTGGGTACGCACCTCTGGAAGGATTGCTTTATTATGCGGGAGTTCAAAAACTCGGATCTTTTCCGGTATGATCATGGACCACCTGGCAGTTCGGGGCCCGGGTCTCACAGGCCGGGTTATGGTGGAGGTAATTCTAGCTCAGGGTTTCAAGGTAATCAAGGTGGGCATGGCAATCAAGGCAATCAGGGCAACCAGGGAAGTTATAATCAACAGGGGAGTCAGCAGCAACAGCAATCAGGTTACCAGAGCCACCCAAAGCAGTTGAGGAGTATCACGTCTTCACCACTAGCCTGTGCAAGCGTGATCAGAAGCTTCATAAAAGGGCAGTGAAGTCCGTTGAACCGGCAGTGCCCCATTACTTGCGCTGGTCTAAACAGCCCATTGTGTGGTGTCGAGAGGATCATCCGCCCCGGGTTGATAATCCGGGTCATCTGGCATTGGTGGTGGCGCCTCAGGTCAGAGGTTATAAGGTCACCAAGGTGCTCATGGATGGATGGAGCAGCATAAACATTTTGTATTATGAAACCTTCTGTCGCATGGGGTTGGCAGATAAGAATCTTAAACCGTCAAACACCGTTTTCCATGGTGTAGTGCCTGGTAAATCGGCTTATCCTGTCGGTAAGATAGCTCTGGAGGTTGCTTTTGGAGATGATCATGATTCCAGATCAGAGACATTGACTTTTGAAGTGGTGAAACTCTGGAGCCCGTGCCATGCCTTGTTTGGACGGCCGGCTTATGCTAAGTTCATGGCAAGGCCATGTTATGTTTATCTGCAGCTCAAGATGACGGGTCACAAGGGGACCATCACAGTACATGGAAGCTGAAAGATCGCTTTGGAATATGAGGAAGGTGATGCGGCTTACGCTGAGTCGGTTTATGCAACAGAGGAGTTGAAGTTCTATAAGGACAATGTTGATCCGGCAGATATGACTTCTTTGAAAAAACCAACTACAGAGTATGATCCGGCTTTGAAGTTTAAATCGGCTGATGAGACTAAGCTGTTGGATTTTGTTCCTGGCGATTCATCCAAGCAATTTAGCATCAACGCTAACCTAGATCCGAAATAGGAAAGCGCGCTCATCGAGTTCATCCGTGAGAACCGGGACATCTTTGCATGGAAACCTTCTGACATGCCAGGTGTACCATGGGAACTCGCTGAGCACACTCTTAATATCGATCCTAAGTTTAAACCGGTCAAGCAGTTTCTCCGCCGCTTCAATGAAGAGAGACACAAGGCCATTGGTGAGGAGGTATCCCGGCTCTTGGCAGCAGGGTTTATTGTGGAGGTTTTTCATCCTGAATGGTTGGCTAACCCGGTGCTAGTGCGTAAGAAGAACGGCACTTGGCGCATGTGTGTGGATTACACAGATTTGAACAAGGCTTGTCCAGCTGATCCCTTTTCTCTCCCTCGTATTGATCAAATTATTTATGCTACGGCGGGTTGTGAGCGTTGGAGCTTTCTGTATGCTTATTCTGGTTATCATCAGATTAAAATGGCAGTTAAGGACCAGGAGAAGACAGCCTTTATAACTCCCTTTGGAGCCTTCTGCTATGTATCTATGCGCTTTGGGCTCAAGAGTGCCCAAGCGACTTATCAGTGATGTGTGCAGAATTGTCTTCATAGTCAGATTGGGCGCAATGTTCATGCTTATGTGGATGATATCATGGTGAAGTCCAGGAAGGCGGGGACATTGATAGAGGATTTGAAGGAAACTTTTGATAATCTTCGGGTTTATAAGATGACGCTTAATCCAGCCAAGTGTGTTTTTGGTGTACCGGCAGGCAAGCTCTTGGGTTTTCTGGTGTCTAACAGGGGCATTGAAGCTAATCCGGAAAAGATCAAGGCTATTACGTCCCTGGCTAAACCGGCATGTAGCAATGATGTTCAATGTCTGGTGGGTCGTATTGCAGCGCTAAGCCGGTTTATCAGCCGGTTGGGAGAGAAGGCCATCCCTCTATATCAGATGATGAAGAAGACAGACAACTTTGTTTGGAGTGATGCTGCTAATGCGACGTTTGAGGATCTGAAGAAGCAGTTAGCCGAGCCGCCTGTTCTTGCTGCCCCCATTGATAAGGAATCATTGCTGTTATATGTGGCTGCTAACGCTCGGGCTGTCAGCGTGGCTATTGTGATGGAGCGCAAGGAGGCGGGTAAGGAGTATCCGGTTCAATGGTCGGTTTATTATATCAGTGAGGTGCTTATTGAATCAAAGCAGAGATATCCACATTGGCAGAAGCTTGTGTATGGAGTTTTTATGGCGAGCCGAAAGCTTAAGCAGTACTTTCAGGGCCATCCCATCACTGTGGTCAGTTCCTCTCCTTTGGGAGATATCATCCAGAACATGGAGGCAACTGGCCGGGTTGCTAAGTGGGCTATTGAGCTTGGACCTCATGGGTTAAACTATATGCCTCATACAACCATCAAGTCCCAGGCGCTCATGGATTTCATCAATGACTGGACAGAGTTGCAGGCACTGGAGTATAAACCAAATAACACATACTGGACTATTCACTTCGACGGGTCCAAACAATTGGAGGGCTCGGGGGCTGGAGTGTTGCTTACTTCCCCTCGAGGTGACAAGTTTTGTTATGTTCTCCGCTTGATGTTTCCTTGTACTAACAATGCAGCTGAGTATGAGGCCTTACTTCATGGTCTTTGGATGGCTAAGGAGATGAACTTAATCCGGGTACGATGCTTTGGGGACTCCGATTTAGTGGCCCAGCAAGTCTCCGGCACTTGGGATTCTAAGGATCCACTCATGGTGGCTTATCAGTGTGAGGTGGATGTCATTGCTGGTCACTTCAAGGGTTACCAGGTTGAGCACATTGATCGGCGCAAGAATGAAGCGGCAGATGCTTTAAGCCGGCTGGGATCTCAATGTAAACCGGTGCCGCCCAATGTTTCTCTCGATGTTTTGCATAACCCGTCGGTCAAAATACCAACAGAGGAGGATCTGGTTGTTCCTGACCCGGAGGCTCAATTGGTGGCGGTTCTTCATTCTGTCCCTGATTGGACGGTGCCCTACTTGGCGTATATGACCCGGGGCGAGTTACCCAAGGACGAAGTTTTGGCCAGACAGATAATCTGGCGGTCCAAGTCCATGGCTATTGTCAATGGCGAGTTACATCACTGTAGTGTCTCAGGGGCGTTTTAGCGCTGCGTTTCTCCTGAAGAAGGCTGTGCGATTTTGCGTGAGATCCACGAAGGGGATTGCGGTCATCATGCCGGTTCAAAATCCCTTGTGGCTAAAGCTTTCCGACATTGTTTTTACTGGCTAGCAGCTCATGCTGATGCTGAGGATTTGGTCAGGAAGTGTGACGGTTGTCAGAAGTTTTCACGCCGGGCCCATGTTCCAGCTCAGGAATTGAGGATGATTCCAATCACCTGGCCTTTGCAAGTTGGGGGCTTGATATGGTTGGGCCCTTTAAGAGGTCCAAGGATAAGAAGACCCACCTTCTGGTGGCGGTTGATAAGTTTACTAAGTGGGTAGAGGCAGAGCCAGTTAGCAAGTGTGATGCAGCCACGACGGTCCAATTTATAAAGAAGGTGATCTTCTGCTTTGGTTTTCCACACAACATCATAACAGATAATGGCACGAATCTCTCCAAATGTGCCATGGAAGACTTTTGTCAATGTGAGCACATCCGGCTTGATGTCTCATCAGTGGCTCACCCCTAGTCTAATGGTCAAGTTGAGAGAGCTAATCAAGAAATCCTGAAAGGCATCAAGCCCCGACTTATGGTTCCTTTGCAGAGGACGCTGGGATGTTGGGTGGAAGAGTTGCCTTTCGTATTATGGAGCATTAATACCACCCCCAATAGATCTACGGGTTATACACCCTTCTTCATGGTCTATGGAGCAGAAGCAGTTCTCCTAAGTGATATTCGCCATGACTCACCCCGAGTGGCAGCCTATGTTGAAGCGGACAACGAGTGAGCATGCCAAGATGCATTGGACCTGTTAGATGAAAAACAGGATATAGCGGCAGCTCGTTCAGCGATTTATCAGCAAGACCTGCGGCGTTATCACAGCCGCCGGGTTAAAACCAGAGCTTTTCAAGAAGGCGACTTAGTGCTCCGGCTTATCCAAGATCAGACCGATATGCACAAGTTATCCCCACCTTGGGAAGGGCCCTTTGTGGTCAGCAAGAATCTGAACAACGGATCATACTATCTCATCGATGTTCAAGAGCACAAAGACTCACGCAAGTCGGAGGAGGAGACCCGCCGGCCGTGGAATATTGCTCATCTTCAGCCTTACTACACTTGAGCCATAGGCTCCTATTATGTACATATTTTTGACAATGTATATACTATGATCTGTATAATAAACTGGCATCCTTGCTAAAGCGGGGCCTCTGCCGTTCTACCTAAAAGTATTTCTTGATTACATGGGGGCTTCTGCTTATAAAGCGGAGTTCTGATTGTCCATTGATCCGGCTTATAAAGCTACACAAAAAAAGAGCATAGCTCAAACATAAGCTTGGGGGCTTAATACCCAACATCATAAGGAGCCAAAGAGAGTTTTTTGCAAAGCACAACTCAAACATAGGCGTCCACTGAGCACAGCTCAAAATATTTCTTGGGGGATCTTTGTTTCTACAAGAACATAGAGTCTATAACCTTGCAGTAGGCTATAAAAGCCAGGCTTGGAAGCCAGGTGTATTCACCTAAAACCCCAGGTTATCCTGCCTTTTTAAGTAAGTCACTCCGTCCAGGTAATCCTGGTATGACCCGTCAAACGTTTGGCAGTCAATCTTATAAAGACCCTGAACTGTCGTAGTTAAATTGACAACTGGTTACTGTGAGTTCCATCTTATAAGGCTTTGTAAAATGGTTTAACTCAGTGGCCTGGCAGCCCATGAAAAGCCTCGCCTTCTTGCATATTTTCTTCACAAATTTTTCTTTTCGATGTTTATTTCGATAAGGTTTATATTAAATCCGGTGCTTGCTAAACCGGTCTGGCTTTTGAGTTGCCAAGGACAAACTTACAAAGATGACCGGTGTCAATTGACCCGGTTTGGCTTTCAACTATAAGTTGTCAGTACACGATCAATTATAAACCGGCGTTTGTTAACCCGGTCTAGCTTTGACTATAAGTCGCCAGTATGATCATCCGGTGTTTATTATAACCCGGTATGGCTTCATTATAAACCAGCACAGCATGGTGGGAGTTATCAGCACTCAAGATTTGGGTTGTCATCCTTACTACAATAAAGTTGATAAATCAACAATGTGATTCAATGTCACATGTATAATGTATTTCATATTTAATTATTCTTGAAAATACAGCCTTGGTTATAAACCCTGGCTTTATATTGGGTGTTATGACCCATCCAGCGATAAACCACCAGGACAATTTTAAGTTTATTATATGCAGAAACAGGATTGCATAAAGCTGCTAAGGATCAGAAGTAGACATAGCATAATCATGACGGATTAACAGTATTGTGCACACACACATATGCACGACGGCATAGCATGCCATGTATTTAAACTAGCCTATTACAAGGCGCTTTGACGGCCCAAAAGAACAATTGTTTATCACACGGATGACAGTGTGCAGAAGCTAAACGGACGTCCGGATCATGATTCTTCCTCAGGCTGACTTGAAGGTTGTGGATCATCCTGTGCCAGTTCAACCGCCGCCTCTCCATCCAGTGGCTGGAAGTCAATGGTTGCCCAGTCAATCCCAGTTAAAGCTCGGAAGACAGCTTCATCGCTTATAAGATCATACGGTTCAACATCAGGGGCGTAGGTATGCTTACGGACTGGCGGGATAAGATTTTGCACATCATATACAGGTGCATCAACCCGTTTGTTGTCTGCGTCATAAATCAACCGGTAGAAAGACAAATCAGTCTCTTCAGCCAGCTTACTTGCAAGTGGATGCATTTCCTTCGTCAAAGCCCTGAGGTCGTCATTGTCAAAATCTGACCCATCCTCTTTTTGGCTGGGATAGCCGTTTCCAATGTCTTCCGGATCAAGATCAGATATCCAGGCCTTGGCCCGAGTCAATGCAGACAGAGCACTGGCCCTTGTAGCTGATTTCTTAATCCTCAAGCTGGGCATGCATCATGGATAACTTTTCCAACGTATCCTTAATCAACGTTAGGGGCGGTTTATTATGGGCAGTTGTGCAAATGACCCGTTGAACGCCGGTGTATAGTTGCTCTATCAATGTATAGGTAGCCTTCAGTCTTTTGCGCATGTCCGAGCCAAGATGAGTAACACGGCTACCTACAATGGTCAAAGTATTATTAAACCGGTAGTTTCATAGCTGTTACTTATTTAAAGATTATGAAGAGGCTATTTACCGAAGACAGCAGAGGTCATCGCATTGATCTGCCGCTTCAAGCTAGTCAATTCTTCTGTTATCGGGTTAAGGGCTGCTTCAGCATCCTCCGCCCGCTTTAGCAAAGTTGCTTTCTCAGTCTCCCATTCTTCCCGTTCACCTTTAATGCCATCCTTCAGTTGTTCCATGGTTGTTAAAGCACCGGTCAGCTCTTCTTTAGCCTTGGAGGTTTCTGCTTGCTGGGACTTGACATTTTCTTGAAGGTTGGCAATTTGAGATTCAGATCAGCCTGTAAGAGACAGTTAATGAGTTGGGAGTACATCTTTGAAGTCCCAAGCACATAACAAGTTATCCACTTGGCACTTGGGGGCTAATGCTGATTGCTTTTTATCAACTGTCATTTTGAAAGTCCCAAGCACATAACAAGTTATCCACTTGGCACTTGGGAGCTAATGCATATTTGCTCCAGTTCAGGTTACAGCTTTTTCCTATTCAGACGGATTACATTGATGATTATCAAAAAAATTGGAAGTTGCATGACAAAAGATGTACCGGTTCATCCTAAAAGTATAAACCGGTCCATGGGGGCTACGCAAGCAAAATTAAACATCGATTCTACTACAAGTCCCGGTTCACATCAATGTTATGGGTTGGCCCTTGGGGGCTACTGGGGTTGATAATTTAAGCCGGTTCTAAGGAAAAAGAACTTGTGCAAAGTAATTGATATTTACCTCATATCGCTCCTTCATCAGACCTACTAAACCGGCTTCATAGTCGCGGCTTGTGTACAGGCGGTTTAAATATCCAGAATGAATGACCTGAGCATTGAGGTGGGCATAGCTTGATAAGTCTGTTTTCCACTTGCCCTTGTCCATAGCAGAAAATTCTTCCTTGGCACTATGCTTTGATAAAGCGACAGGGTTGCCAGGAGTAGTATGACTAACACCGGTAATCATAACATCATCCGTGGTGTCATCAGTAGTTTTGGCTGGGCTTGGCGGTTTATCAGTTGTTTTTGCTGGGCTTGGTGGATCAGCAGATGGGCTTGGCGGATCAGCAGACTAGCTCGTCGGATTCATCTCTACCGGTTCAACAAAAGTATCCTGAACCTGAGGTACCGGGTCATCCAGGATGGTATCAGCATTCAGATCAAAGGTCTCTGGGGTCTTCTCCGGTTCAGTGGCCGGATTATCATCGGCCGGTTTATTCAACTTGGCCTTCTTGCTAAGTCTGGCTTTGGCACTGGAAAGAATAGACACAAAAGTTAGTATGATAAACAAATACAAGGCATAAAGGGTTATGTGTAATATGCTTACCCAGGAATAGTTTTGAGAGGAGGGAGTTGTGTGGCCGATGACTCGCCAGATGAATAATGGGAGGTCCCCTGATAATTTGAGTCAGACGGATTAATAGGATATCAGAAGTAACCCGCTTTAGGACAAAGTGTGTCAAGAGTATAAGAAACCTCTTGGCGACGTTTACGAACCAGAGAGTTCGGTAAACCAAAGGAGGTCACCACTTGGCCGCTATGCCGAGTTGTGCGGCGAGCTTCATGCTGATGTGTCTTCAAAAGAAAGTGCGGATCCGAATAAGCAAGAGGGCGTGAAAATTTTACTTTCCGGACTGCTCGATGGATTTTTGGTGTTGGCACAGGATCTGAGTCGGAAGAAAGAATAATTACCTCCACCTCACCAGCACGGCTAGCTTCCACGTCATCCTGATAATGATCATTGTGAATGAGGTGTAGGATAAAAGAACCAAGAGAGTCAAGGTCTACCTCTGATTCCAGATTATCAAATTCTTCCTCATTTGGCAGGTCAGGGGACTCGGCGGTTCTCTTCTTCGCGGGCTTCTTTGTAACTTTAGTCTTGACGCGAGGTGCTCTCACCGGTTTATCCTGCGGCTTGGCCGGTTTATCCTGCGGTTTCCGTTTCCAAAATGGATCATCGCCCTGCAAAGATTAGCAAAGGTTATAATAGAGTGTTTATAGGAGGACGGATTAAAAAGAGTGATGCAAATCTTACAGCTGGCGGTTTGTTCGAAGTATAGAAGAGATTGGGCCCTACTTTGTTGCATACAGCCACCGGTTCGTCAAGCATTTTCTTGACAGATTCGGTGACTTCATCATTAGTGAGCTGGATGTCAATATGATGCTGAGGGTCTTTCAGATCCCCTGTATACTCACACATTAAACCGGGGTGCCGGCTTAAAGGCATAACGCTCCAAGAAACCCAGCATCAAACAAAGTCAACGCTTGTCAATCCGTTTGCAAAAAAAGCTCTGAGTTTTGATAGCTGAGGGGTATATTTTGATCGTTCCTTAGTAGTTAGCCGCTGGGGAAATGGATGAGTGTTGGTAAGCCGGTGAGCACGGTAACCCGGCAGAGGATTTTCATCAGGTGGAGATGTATCACGGCAGTAAAACCAAGTCTGATCCCAGTCCTTGGGATGACTATGATGCTTGGCGTGAGGGAAGCTGACATCTTTCCTCTTCTGAATTGAAACCCCACCCAGTTCAGTGTTGGGCCCATCTGTGAATTCAGTACGGCGGTTCAAATAGAAATAATCTCTGAACAGTTCAACAATGGGTTCTTCTTGCAGATAAGCCTCACAAAAAACTTGAAAGTTACAAATATTGGACACAGAGTTAGGCCCAATATCTTGAGGGTGGAGTTGAAAGCTGGCAAGCACATCACGGAAGAATTTTGAACCGGGCGGGCTAAACCCTCGACCCAGATGGTCGACAAACACAACCACCTCTCCATTTTTGGGTCTAGGAGGATTTTATGGACCGGGAACTCTCCAGTGTATGACTTCCTTCTTCCCTAAAACGCTAGTGGCAACAAACCCATTTAATTGTTCTTCAGTAACTCGGGAAGGGACCCAATTGCAAGCATAGAACTGTTTGGCCATTTCAATGACAAGCTGGAAAAGAGGATCAATGCCGGTTTAAGATTCATGACTGACACGTATAAACCGGCGCAAGGACGGAGGGAGAAGACATTGAAACGAATGTACATGTTAAATCGGATTCTGACATTAAAGGAAAATCGGCGGTTTAAAAGAGGGCTAATGGTACCTGGCGGGTTATCATTTTCTAAAAGTTAAACCGCCTATACTGGTATGGAAGTTACAGATCTAAAAAATTGCTAAGTATTGTACAAACAGGTTTACAGGTTGGTACTATAATTTTGGATCTACCGCAGTTCTAAAAAAGGAGAAAATTCCAAAACCCTAAATGGTGACAGCGGAGCAGTTAAGAACCAGATGGGATCTTTTCATTGAAAAAGAGATGCTGTAATGAGGAAAAATGGATTATGGCTACGACCGCACATGGAAAATGTCAAGTTTTTATCAAGTGCTCATGTGGCAGCGATGTGCAGCGATGAGCACCGACGAACACCGAAGAACACCGAAACCCTTGTGGTAGATCTGAGGTGAAAAGAAATAAGACTTACTGAGGTTGAGGGAGCAGCGGAGAGGCGCCACGTTTTTCTGATCGAATCACGTTGATGCAGCGGCTGTTGTTCGGGCAGACACGAAGGTCGACGGGGGCGGCTGTGCTCGAGCACTGAGGCGACACGAGGTGGAAGAAAGACGAAGAGGCAAGGGGAGAAAAATAAAGGGACCCTCAGCCCTATTTATAAGACGAAGGGATAAGCGACAGGCGCGGGAATCAAGGAGCCCAAAAAAATGGATGTGTGACAGAGCTGTCGCTTCGATTTTCGGAGTTTATTAATAAAAGGGAAGTATATACGGTTTTAATAAGCAGGTGACGTCATGGCGGTTTATTACAATCTTGGAAGATGACGTCATGGCAGTTTACAAGGTTCACATGAAGATGTTCAAGAAGAAATTTTCCTAAGTGTTGAAGATTGACATGAACAGGTTCAAATCAATCTTGGGTCTAATGTTGGGGATATAACTATTGAGTATAAACCGCCCAGGAAGGGTCGGGTTATACTCATAAGGAGTCATCCGTATTGAAGCCCATGAAGACAAGGAGTATGGCGCTTTACTATAGAGATTTAAAGGCCCAGGGCCCAAAGGCGGATTAGGGCCTGTAGATATAAACCGCCATGTGATGTGTAACTTGTATTGTAAGATAGGAAAGGGTACAAACCGAGCCGGACACGTGTATGAGCCGGCCTCGGGATTCTGTAAACCACTAGGCGTCAACCTGTGTATATAAAGGGACGAGCCGTCGGCGGTTCAAGGACAAGAAACAACAACTCGAGAGCCAGGTAAAGCGGATTCGCTCCCTGATCATCGAGACCCCATCAATTCCACCACAACTGGATCGTAGGCTTTTACCTTCACCGTAAGGGGCCAAACCAGTATAAATTCCCCGGGTCCTTTGTCCGGTTTAACCCCTTTAAGCTAATCTCGTTGCGATGGCTCCACGACTAAGTCCTCACACTAAGACATCTCACGTGATAATTCCACGACACATTCTGAAGTTCTAAACAAATTTCAAGACAATGAGAACTAAAATTAACATTCCGAATAATTTTTGAACTCCAAACTTTTGAAAACAAGAACAACATGAACAAAATGTGAAAAAATGAGAACAAAAATTAACATTCCGAACAAATTTTCAGAACAAAAAATAAGATTTCAAACAAATTTTGAAAACGCAAACAAAATTTAGAAATTAGAACATTTTTTAAAATTTCAGAACAAATTTTGAATTTGCGAACAATTTTTGGAATTCTAATATTTTTTGAATTTTGTATATTTTTAACAAAATTTGAAAACAGGAACATGTTCATACATGTTGAACAATTTTTTGGAAAATGCAATCATTTTGTAATTTCTGGACACTTTTTGAAAAATGAAAACAAAATTGAAAAAAAAAGAAAAAAAGAAACAGAAAAAATAAAAAGTAAAAATAAAAAATAATAGAAAGCCGGAAAAACAGAAAAGCAACAAAATAGGGAAAACACCCGGTTCAGGGAACCTTCTAGAAGGTTCGCAAAACCGTTTGGACAGACTATGTACATCTGGAAGCGGGCCGGCCCATGTTTGTTGCTGGCCCGACACTTTAAGAGACTGCTCTGTGCGATTGCCCGACACTTTGCTGCAGCGAGCGGCGCATAGGGAATTCCATGAACAGTTGCCTCGCCTACAGGGCACGGGCAGTGGGCCGGCCAAGTATGGCATGGGGCGTCACGCTGATGTCATGCAGACGATACTTTATTTTCCCCCTATTTTCTACTTTTATGTATATTTTAAATGCATATATTTCAAAAACTTTAATTTACTTAATAAATTTAAATTATGAATTCAAAATAAAATTAATATAGCATAAAAATTTAGCAAATTTTTGAAAGATGTCGATAATCTTTTTCATGACAATGAAAAAATGTTCCTGCATTTCACTAAAGCATATGCAAAAAATTTAAATAAAATGTGTATACTATTTAAAAATATTTTCGCAATCTATAACAAATGTTTTGTACCATTAGAAAATATACATGACATTTAATGAAAATATTCCTGCAGTTCAATAAAATGCCCGTGCCATTCTTTTATGCAATGTACAAAAATGTTGGCTTAGGACAAAGAAATGTTTATTTCTAATGAATAAAATGTACATGACATTTTGAAGAACAATTCACGTGTTTCCAAAATTTTCTATGAAATTTTTAAATATATCTATACAATGTAAAAACAATGTTTGCATAGTTTAAAAAAATAATTATGGTTTGCAGATAATTGAGTTGGAAGTGCTTAATGTGCTTTCTTTTAGCATATTATAGATGCAAACGCTCATATATACGCGCAGACACTCGCTCCTATGAACGCACAGACACACATCCTACCCATATGAGCATCTTCGAGATACTGGATCGGCATATCATCTTGAGATTTTACAAAGTCACCGTAGGCGTCTTGTAGTGGACGGAAACGTCTCCCTCCACTGAGCGCGCATCACCGAAAAATCTAAAATAAATTCAAAATAAATACGAGCACCAGGACTTGAAACCTGGCGGAGATATCATTGTCCATCTAACCATCCAACCATATATTAGGTCGGTCAGTGCGTAATGTGCTAACCGTTGGGTACGTGATCATTTGCATTGGGCCGTCAGTCAAAAAGAAATGAGACGAGATCCTTGGATGTGGCCGTCCTTTTCGCTAGGCCTGGGAGCATTTTCACGCAGCCATAAAAGAGGGCCGGTCATGTGATGAGCGAGTCCTAGGCGGTGTTGATGAGTGTCCGCTGCCACGGTTGGGGTTGGTGTAGACCAGCGCACCGCCATCAATGTGGACATAAATGCACGTACTGGCCGTGTGCACTCTTGTGAACACGCAGCCAATGGAGAGATGTGCTTCTCACCATTTTTTCACCCGTGTCGTGTGAAATGCATCCTTCTGGAATATCATCGCACTGTAATATCACACCAACCAACTAACCAAAGCAGAGGTTGGCTCGGTCAATCCAAACGGCATGGAAAGTGACAGAGGTGCCGATAAATAGGCGTCCGGGTCATCATCTCATCCCAGCTATTGCCCTTCGCACACCTGTCGTCTCTACTCATCACTTCCCTCTCTTCACTCTGGTTTACTCCTGTGTTTCCGCCGCACATCCGGGCGAAATGGCAGGAGGAGGCGATAACTCCCAGACGAACGGAGGAGCTCAGGAGCAGCGCGCCATGGAGGAAGGGAGGAAGGATGACTATGACCAGGGCTGCGGCCTCGCCATCTCTCTCCCCTTCGTCCAGAAGGTGAGTCCTGTGCCCTTAAGATCGCTTCTAGGGTTCATAAATCCGCATCTCTCCCTGTAAAGGCATGCAGATCTCTCTTCGATCTTCATAGAGTTAGCTTTGCATGCCCACACAATCTTCTAGTAATTGAGGGATGATGCCCTGGCTGGAAGTAGGGCCCGGGGGTGCAGAAATGGCAAATTCGTAGAGGAATTTGTTGTCACACCAAGCCATTAGCCACCCACCTACTGGCATGCTATGAACAGTGACTGCTACCAGATCCCTGATGTAGGGAGGAAAATGTGTGTTGTGTGAAAGTTAATTGTGTGTGGATTATTTATTGATTAATTATACTTACGTGTAGATCATCGCCGAGATTTTCGGGACCTACTTCCTCATCTTCGCGGGGTGCGGCGCGGTGACCATCAACAAGAGCAAGGGGCAGATCACGTTCCCCGGCGTGGCCATCGTGTGGGGCCTCGCCGTGATGGTGATGGTGTACTCCGTCGGCCACATCTCCGGCGCGCACTTCAACCCGGCCGTCACCTTCGCGTTCGCCACCGTGCGCCGCTTCCCGTGGCGGCAGGTGCCGGCGTACGTGCTGGCGCAGATGCTGGGGGCCACGCTGGCCAGCGGCACGCTCCGGCTCATGTTCGGCGGGCGCCACGAGCACTTCCCCGGCACGCTCCCCACCGGGTCCGACGTCCAGTCGCTCGTCCTCGAGTTCATCATCACCTTCTACCTCATGTTCGTCATCTCCGGCGTCGCCACCGACAACAGAGCCGTAAGTAGACCGATCTCGGTCATCGAGTTAACAACAAACTCGCGTATGATTAGCTAACGAGTTGAAAAAATTAATGCTTGCAGATAGGGGAGCTGGCAGGGCTGGCCGTGGGTGCAACCATCCTGCTTAATGTGCTGATAGCTGGGTACGTACATAATCATACTTACCTCCGGGTTTTTTTAACACAGTACAGACGCAGACGCTCATACATACCCACACCCACGTCCATCGTTACGAGCACATACTATATACTATATTACAGCCGCATAAGTCCATATAGAATTTTCGTAGTCAGCAGAACACGAATATTTGCATTGGGACGTTGGACTTACGCTATCGTGTTTCAGTCAGAAAGATACCAGTAACTGAAAATCACAGTGTCGTGTTTCAGTCAAAAAGATAGCAGTAACTGAAAACACTAGTGTATCGTGTTTCATCAGTCAAGGAAGAAATTAGATGCCGATGTCCTGGCATCTGCTAGGAGCGTTTTTATGGAGCCATAAAAGAGGGTCATGTGAGCGAGTCGTGGGCGGTGTTGATGGCTGTCCGCTGCCCCTGCCACGGTTGGTGTAGGCTAGACCAGCGCACTGGAGCCATGAATGTGAACATAAATACACGTACTGACCCTGCATGCATGCATGCATGCATGTCTGAAGTTTAGGTACTCTAGAAGAAAATGGTTGTGAGCTTCTTGTTGAATTGTTTTGGCAGGCCGGTGTCGGGGGCGTCGATGAACCCGGCGAGGACGGTGGGGCCGGCGTTGATCGGGAGCGAGTACAGGTCGATCTGGGTGTACGTGGTGGGGCCGGTGGCCGGAGCCGTGGCCGGGGCGTGGGCGTACAACCTCATCCGCTTCACCAACAAGCCCCTGCGCGAGATCACCAAGAGCACCTCCTTCCTCAGGAGCATGAGCAGGATGAACTCCGTCTCCGTCTGATTCCTTAATTATTACTAGCAACGTCGTTGTATTACTACTACAAGGCTATGTAATCGCCGTCATCGTGGCCATATATCCATGGCGTATCGAGTGGGCTACACGCCTACACTCTACTCCTCTAGTGGTCTTGGCCTAACTGAACCTGCGAGAGTATGTATATGTGGAAAAAGTTGTGTTTTGGAACCATGTGTGGTGGAATTCGCCTGGCGAGAGTGTTTGTCAAGGGTGACGACGGAGACAGGCGCACGTCGGATTGATGGTAGTAGCTTAATTAACTCCGTGCAGTTGTTGTTTTAGCAGGTGAATGAATGCACTTTTGTTTCTTCCAAATGCTATAGAACTTAGGTTAGTTCTAAGCCGTTTTTGCGTGAACACCTTGTGGCAGCGTGTTTGCTGGAAAGAACATTGGGAGGAAACATCTGGACATGACACAAACTTGTTTTTCCTATATTTGTGTCATGGCAATTTCTATGTGAAGTGTGGCAGTTCTTCTGATGCAATATGGCAAACTCCTGAAGACATGTGTGACAAATTCTCATATGCAACATGGCAATTCTCCAAAAAAAAATTGAAACAATGAGCCTCCTCGTCGATTTCCATTAGAGAAACCACAACAATTTTTGCAAGCACAAAAAAAAAGATGTCTAGTTTTCTAGGAGTGACAGGGACTAAGCCCAGCAAACCTTACACCAAAACGAAAGAAGAAAGACATGATCACACAGAATCAGCACAAGGGGACGCCAAAATGTCCCAAGAGACAAGAAAGATAAGATGACATCCTACTCCAATTCTTCTACTCATAGGGTTCCATCTATGGCTTTTGGCATAGATTTGTTCAAGCACCTTCTTGATCAGAGTCACCTCTTGCTTAATTATTTCTCTGTCTTGGCTTTTCTGCAAGATACTCCAAACATTTAGATAATAGCACTTGTGATGTACCACAGGTGATATACCACAGTAGCGGGATCATCAGGAAATTCCCTTTCAAAACATGCATGGTTCCTAGTCTTCCAAATGGTCCAGCAAATGGTGACCCCTCCACACCACACAAGCTTTCTTTGATCCCTGGGAAAAGTGTTGACCCAACCTCCCACCATATCATTGAGCTTAGCTGGGGCTTTTGGAATATCAAAAGCGCTAATCACCACTTGCGAGACCAATTTGGCTAGAGCACATTCAAAAATAAATGGTCAATACTTTCTTTAGAGCCAAAGAAATGGAATCGGCCATTTCCTGTCCAACCCCTCTTCAACTGGTTATCTTTGGCTACAATGATATTTCTAAGGATCAGCGAAAGAAACCCCTTGATCTTATGGAGATTTTTTTATTTCCAAATAGATTTGTATCCAACCAGTCTACCAGCTTACAGATGTAAGTATAGTTGCATGACAACAAACTTGTTCTTGCAATTCAAAGGCCAAACTTTTTATCTTGACAATTACCCATAACCTTCTCATTCACCAAACCTTTTCACTGATCGACAATCTCATCATGCAACATTCTCCTAGATTTCAAAGCATCAAAACCATTAGTGTTCAGAAAATGGACAATAGCCAATTTAAAGTTCAGATTATAGAGCTTGGGAAAAACTTCGGCTAAGGATTGGTCCCCCAAGCCATCTATCTTCCTATAAAAGGGTTTTAGATCTTTGTCAACACCTCGTGCCACAAACCATTGGTGTTCCCTAGTTTCCAAAGTCATTTGATCAATAAACACCGATTCTTGACATCTAGATCCAAAACACCAAGACCACCACAACTCTTGGGCATGCAAACAGTATGTCAATTTATGAGGTAATATTTTTTTTCTTATCACTGGCTTCTTGCCAAACCATCCTAGCCCTACTGGGCCAAGCTTTTGAGCACTCCTCTAGGTTCTTCCAAGAAGGAAATCATGAACAAAGGAATCCTGCTCAAGCTGGAATACACCAAAGTTACTATGTTACCAACTAACAGGTGATCACCTTTCCAGCCAACCATTTTTTGCACACTGTCTAGATCCCATTGCGCATTACTAAGCTCTTTTGCATCCACAGACATCCTAAGGTATATTTCATAAGTAGCTCCTAAGCTTTGCAAGTAAAAATTTCACAGTAATCAACTTCTCTCTCAAAAGCCTCCCCCGGACAAAAAGATTTACTCTTGTGAAAATTGATCTTCAAGCCAACAACTTGTTCAAAAATACAAAGAATAAACTTGAGATTTCTTGCATTTACAAGATTATCCTCCAACAAGAAGATTGTATCATCAACATACTGAAGCAGAGTCACTCCCCCATCTACCAAATTAGGCACAAGACCAGAAAGCAAACCATGTTGTTGGGCCATTTTTATCATCAATGCTAGCCTAGCAACAATTGTATTGAAAAGAAAGGGGGACAGACGATCCTCAACTTGGGAAGTAAGGTCCAATATAATCATTGATATTGATTGCTACCCTTCCTCCCCTAACCAGCCTCATAATCTAGCACACCACAAATAACCAAACCATTTTGCCTTCATCATCTGACAGCAGAATGGCTAGTTCACCTTGTCATAAGCCTTCTAAAAATCAATCTACAAAAGAACCCCAAACTTTTTCTTAGATTCAATTTCATGAAAAGTCTCATGCAAGAGGACCACCCCTTTCATGATAAATCTATCCTTTACAAAAGCAGTTTGAGTATTAGAAACCAAACCATCAATAATAAGTTCGAATTCTACTAATATCTTGGTCAGTATTATATAACTCACATTAAGCAGACGGATAGGTCTAAATTTCTAAATAACATCAGCATCCTGCACCTTCGGAACAAGAGTAATCTCTCCATCATTCAATCCTCTACATCCAGCTCACCTTAATGAAAAGCAACACAAAATTCTTTTAAATCATATTTCATATCTTCCTAGAATTCCTGATAGAATTAAATGGGAAAACCATTAGGCCCAACAACTTTATTGTGTTTCATGCCAAACATGACCTCCTTAATCGCCAAACTAAATTCCCTACTCCATCTCTCTCATTTTACAGGGAGTAGACAATTGATTGCATTATAGGCCATCAAACATGGTAGAGTTACATCAGGAGGTCCAAACAACTCTTTATGGAAATCATTAATATGCTTGACCAAGTCTTCATCTCCTTTAATTTCCAATCCATCGATCAATAGTACAACAATATGATTTTTCTTCTTCCTACTACTGGTGGTGAGGGAAGGCCCACCACGGAGGTCCACGACCACAGTTGGCCCAGTTAAAGGCCCATGCCCATGAAGATTACAAAACATGGAATGGCTTAGCATTAGTCATCTTCTAGTCGGTGTTAGGCTTCCAGTCCGGCATCACCCCCTCCAGTTGGGCAAGGAACTCCACTCGGTTCCTAGCAGGCTAAAGGTCGGTCGGCTAATGGAAACATCGCCCATGATCTTCACTATGCATTAAATACACACGCTACCCACGATATCCAATATGTACGCCACAACTTCTACCAAACCTTCTCAATTTTTCACTACAGTCACTAGGGATCATATAATGACACAGTGACAAGTTTCATGTTTTCATGCTTTGTTTTCATTTTTAAATTAAAAAATTCAATAATCTCTCTGTTCGGAGTCAAGTCCCGGCCCTCTGATGTTTCAAATCCCTTTCCTTTTCTTGGATAAGGCCTATATATAGACTCAAGAACACAAACAAGATTTTATAACTTAATTTTGTCAAAAAATCATGTACTTGTAGATTGAATCTGCATTATATCTATGAAATGCCTAGAAATACACTTACTTAAATACAGAAAACAGTCCTTGAAAATGAAAAATTTTTGGATGGCGTACGTTCAGAGTAAAATAAGTTTTAAGGTCAAATGATAAGTAATCGATACTTTGCCTTTAAACCTGACCCATTCCTTCTCAAAACCACGACTCCTACTCTGAAGTCATTTGGTTTCTAAGCAGTGTATGCCATAACTTTTGCGAAACCTTCTCAAAGTTTTACCACAACGTCTAGCAATCATATTATGTCCAATGCCAGGTTTTGTATTTTTCAAACTTCATTTGCAATTTTTTGAATTAAAAAACAATAACCTTCATGTTCCGGGTTGAGTCCTGGCATCCTGCTATTTCGTATTCCTTTTCTTGTATTGTATAAGGCATAAACATAGACTCAAGAACATAGATAAGATTTCTCAACCCAGTTTTCTCCACTTTTTAATGCACTTGACTTAAATATAGTAAACAAGCCCCTAAAAATCCCAAAATTTTACATGGAGCATGTGATGATTTATGTTGACTGTAGAAAAAGTTTCAAGGCCAAACAATGAAGCAACCGACACTTCCTTTAAGTACGACCTATTTTCTCTCAAAACCATGATTCTTACTCAGAGATGCTTCAGTTTCCAAGCAGTGCACATCACAAATTTTGAGAACCTTCTCAAAATTTTACCACAACATATAGGTATCATACCATGGCACCACATGAGGTTTCATGCTTTCCAGACTTCGTTTGTATTTTTGAAAATTAAAGAAAAAGCTCCATGGTCGGGGTCGAGTATTGACACTAGAATATGTGGAACTCATTTTCTTTTCTTGTATAAGGCCTAAAAACATACTGGAGAACACAATAGGATTTTTAACCCGTTTTTGTCAACTTTTTCATGCACTTTTACTCCCCGTGTAAAGTAGTATAAGACTTTTTAGATCACTACTTAGTGATCTAAAAAGTCTTATATTACTTTATAGAGGGAGTAGTTTAAACTGAAACTATATCTGTTAAATGCCTAAAATGCACTTAATTGCTTAAACAAAGCAAGAACTTTCAATATAGGAAATCACTAATTTTCCCACATGGAACACATTACATTGTGTTACTAATGAAAAAAACATTTTTTGAACCATTTGCTAATTTGAAGACATGAATTGCATTTCCTATTTATCCTATTTATCGAATAATATTCAATTTTGTCATTCCTGGAGGTCTGCTATTGAAAATCTACATATACACATGCATTCTATTGCTTTTTAATTATTTGTCAAGTGTCCTACAAAAAACACCGTAAAGACTCAAGCTGTCAATGGTTAGCTGTTACCTACGTCCCCATGGGTGATTACACTATTACGGGATGGGGAATGTGCCAACTTTAATTCCTACGGGGAAGTTGGTGGGTCAAATACCCTACCCAGCATGCAAGACGGGGATGGGGATGGGGATGAGGATGGGATAGCATTACCCGTGCCCGTTATCCTCCTTGCCTGTGAAGGCCTTATATGTGGGCTATCGGGCTCTACAATTAGTAGATTGTAGGTAATTACTGCCCTTACATATCCAAATTTCCGCCCATCCCGCCTCTTTCGCCCAATAAGCCATAAAAAAATCCTTAACCTAGCAACGACATATCATTTATTATGTTGAAGTGCTATTTTTTCTACTGAAAGGCTATTGAAGACTGTTGTTGATTGCGTATATGGGTTTTCCCACGGGGATGAAAACCGATGGGGATGGGGATGGCAAACTCTTTATCCCCGTAGGCGAGTATGGGGATGGTGATGGGAGTCTACTACCCACCTGTGTAATCCCCACTGTCAGCTTGAGTAAAGACCCTGGTTTGCCGAGTGTAATACTTGGCAAAGCACCTATCTGTCAATGTCATTTTCTTGAAGAGTGTCGTCGCCGCTACACTCAACAAAGGGCTTGTTTGCGGAGTGCCTGACGAAATACACTCGACATATAACATTTTTCCTGTAGTGATATGCTTTGGTTTAGCTCTTCCTGGTTGTGTTGCTTAAAAGGGTAGTTTAAATATAATTTTGATTTTACGAGATGTGCCATGCATTTAAATTTCTGGTTTGGGCATGTTTTGCCCACTCCCAAATCTGATCTATATGCTACTTCATCTATTTCTTTTCTTTTTTGCAAAAATGATCATATCTATTATAAAAGTTCACCGAAAGTATAAGGCATCTCAAACATAATAGAAAATTACATCATGATTCTGAGACCACCGAACGACCACTGCTAGAACGAGCGGTCGACACACCACTGTTGTTGCTCCCCTACTAGATCCATAGTGTCTACTCCTTGTGTAAAGAAATATAAGAGCATTTAATCGGATTCGGATTTGGTGAACATGGGTGCGCGCACACCCTTTATGAATAGTAAAATTGAAAAAATGCTAGAAAAAATAAAAAATAAATTTATTTTTTAAAAATACATAGTCAACCGGTGTGCTCGCATATGAAGTTTCACGAAGAAATCACATCCGTGGTAATCCGGGCAAAAATGACAAAAATCAAAGATAATCGAAGGTATATTAAAAACACTATTTAATGGATAGTATGGTCGCGTTTGTATTTTCTTCACTAAGAATACCATGGGTGTCAATACATCATGAAACTTCACACGTGAGTAGAATGATCGACTAAAATTGATACCGCGAAATATCATTTTTTTTAAATTTTTCTAGTATCTTTTATGAATTTACTATTCACATGGGTGTGCGCGCACCCATGTTCACTTTGTATTTTTGCATTTAGATCACTACTTTAATGATCTAAACGCTCTTATATTTCTTTACGGAGGGAGTACTATTTTTCTTTAAATAAACTTTCGTTAACTTCGACTAAATTTATAGCCAAAATATCTACAATATGAAATAAATGTAATTAGATAAATCACGAGACATATTTTCATATATATTTGTTGGATGTTATTTATGTCGTTATTTGATATACTTGGTCAATTGTGCAAGGTTTGATCTTGGAAAAAATGTATGCACTATGATACAGAATAATGAAAGCAGTTCACGGAACACGACACAGGCGATAGAGAAGCACACATGTGCCATTGCTCTTCTCATATTTGGAAGATAATCTTTTATATGTTGATCTTAACACTCCTCCACTTTCAAAGTGGTACTGAACTTTCCTCCGTGTCATGTCATGGAATCCCACATGGCCTTCCGAGATTTATCCACGAACTATTTGTTATATAGACCTAAAGCCCATCTAACATTTAACACTTGGGGAGCAATGGAAGCTCATCGCGAAATACAAACCCCGATGATAATCCTTAAAGCGCATTGAGTCTCGAGTGCTCCTAAACGACGAGGTTCTCAACGTTCGAAATCACTAATTAAGGAGCACTTCCCGTAATAATTAGTCGGGGAGCGCTCCCCGCGCGCCAAGTGTCACGCGCGGAGCGCTCCTGAGACTTTTCCGATGCGTTCCGCGCGTGACACTTGGCGCGTGCACGGCTTCTTCCGTGAATTCTGGTTTCTGGTTTCTCTTTATGGTTTTTCCTTTTTTCACTTTAGTCCTTATATTTCTAATGTTTTGTAATACCACTTGATCTATTTTGAGATCTGTTTCTCTCTGTTGTGGGCGAACCCTCGTCGCGCATTGTTCTTTCTTTGCCGTCGTCTCTGCCCGTCGCCGCCGCTGCTCTTGTCGCGTGGTTACAGCAGTTGTTCCGGCCGCCGCGCTTGTTGCCTGCTCTTACGGTAATCCTTCTTTAGCGTCGAGCGCGCTTCCCCGTTCGCGATATCGTCGTTCCCTACTGGTTGCCTTCATGGGTTCCCTGTTTCCCTTTATCGTTTCTCTTTTTGTTCCCATTATATTTCCGGGATATGGAGATTTACGGGGTAGTTACAGGTGGGGACTACCAACACTATCAGATGTCAAGTTTCAACTGGGTTTTGTGGGATTAGTTGTTGATAACCATTGTGTTCCTTGCAGTTATGGCTTGTCCTTTTTGCCGTATGCCTAGTGGCCCATGTTCTTCTGTTGAGTCTTCTGTAGATGGGTTCAGTGTGGTCCTGGATCGGCGTTGTTGGAGGCGTGTTGTAAGAAAATCATTTTATAGTTATTCAATTTTTGGCACACACGCTTATTTCTTTTGGTGCTGCCCATGCTGTTTAGATTTTGATTATGATCCTTGTTTTGATTTGTTGTGCAGTATGTTTCGTGCAGTGTTAGAGCTCATCTTGCTCGTTACATCAAGGAGTGTAGGGCTTTAGCCATAAGGAGGGGTGACGAAGATACTGATCTTGCTCTTCAGTTCAATGAGAGTTATTTGTATGGTGTTCTGTTTAGTCATGGTCGTGTGAGGAGCAAATTCCATGGTCCTTCCTGGGAACGATTGGTCAGTGATTATGGTGTTAGTCCTCGTGATATAATGACCATTAGGCTTGAACATTATGGAACTTGGATTGGTATTGATTTTTATCATGTCGGTCGTGGAGATGCGTTGTCTCCTTTACCGTCTGTTGGTAAGGTTTATTTTTAAGGAAGTTTTTATCTTGTTTTATTGTACATTTTGATTTTTCTGTTCCCTTGAGTCTGTGTAATTATATTTTGTAGCTCTGCATGGTTTGAGCGACTACGAGAAGGAACTTGTTGGGAGTTGTTATTACACCCGTGGTGTTTTTCTTAATTATCAGCACATGTATTTCATGAGGTGTTAACTATTTGATGATGACTACATACCCTGTTGTCCTTTTGTTCACAGGATTAATTCCATGAATTTTAATGGTCATTATATGGTCAGATTTTTTTCCATTGTTTTTTTTCTTTGTTTCTGTTTATTTATTTATTTTTATTACGTCTTCTATTTGTAGTTTTGAATTTTTATTCTATTTCTGATAGCTTGATGTTTTTTGTCAGGTTATTCCTGGTATTGTTGTGAGGAGTTTGAAGGAGTTTGTGACTTTTCCTAGAACTGGCGTTTTAACTCTTGAAGTTACTCTGGAATCTGGTGATGATGATATATATGTGAGCACTCCTTGCTCCTACTTCATTGGTTTGGGTAATAGAATGGTGTTCAAACAGGAAGGTTTCAGTGATTTTTTTCACGCATCGTCTATTGAAGTAAACAACTTGGTGTTGATAACTTTCAAACAACATGTTGGGAGGCTTGTTGTTATCTTCAATCTTCTGCCGCAGTGATGTTAGTTATAGCCTTTGAACATAATGGATTTTGATGTATAGAGGCTTGGATGTGTATCTGTTTTAAAGTTGTTTTTTTGGACGGATGTTATTTAATTGTGGTCACAGTTATAAATACAGTAGAGGCACATGTGTTGTTTACTCTGAGGTATGGCTGTGCATCTGTTTTATGTGAGATGCACTTGGATTCAGCAAACTGAGGCATGGAATTGAAGTCAGAACAGGCACGGTTGTGCGGAGGCACGTAGAGTTACCATGGGTTTCATGTGAGGCACGTGGTTTGAGCAAACAGAGGCATGGAATTGCAGTTAGTACAGGCACGGTTGTTTGAAACACGGGTATACTGAGAGGAACGTGTTTGCAATACCAAAGTTACATGGGCTATGACGTGTGCCGAACATGCAGAGATACCGTGGGTTTCATGCGAGAGGCGCGTGTGTGTAGCATGTAGAGTTACAGTGGGTTTCATGTGAGGCACGTGGATTGAGGAAATAGAGGCATGTAATTGAAGTCTGTACAGGCACGGTTGTGCGGAGGCATGTGTGATCACTCGCGCGGAGCAAGTAGAGTTACAGTGGGTTTCATGTGAGGCACGTGGATTGAGGAAATGGAGGCATGTAGTTGAAGTCAGTACAGGCACGGTTGTGAGGAGTCACGTGCGATCACTCGCGCCGAACACGTAGAGTTACAGCGGGTTTCATGTGAGGTACGTGTTGGGAACGTAGTAATTTCAAAAAAATTCCTACGCACAGGCAAGATCATGGTGATGCATAGCAATGAGAGGGGAGAGTGTTGTCCACGTACCCTCATAGACCGAAAGCGGAAGCGTTAGAACAACGTGGTTGATGTAGTCGTACGTCTTCACGGCCCGACCGATCAAGCACCGAAACTACGGTACCTCCGAGTTCTAGTACACGTTCAGCTCGATGACGTCCCTCGAACTCCGATCCAGCCGAGTGTCGATGGAGAGTTCCGTTAGCACGACGGCGTGGTGACGATCTTGATGTTCTACCGTCGCAGGGCTTCGCCTAAGCACCGCTACGATATTACTGAGGTGGACTATGGTGGAGGGGGGCACCGCACACGGCTAAGAGATCCAAGGGATCAATTGTTGTTGTGCCTAGAGGTGCCCCCCTGCCCCCGTATACAAAGGATCAAGGGGAGGGGGCGGCCGGCTAGGAGGAGGCACGCCAAGGAGGAGTCCTACTTCCACCGGGAGTAGGATTCCCCCCTTCCAAGCAGTAGGAGTAGGAGTCAAGGAAAGTGGGAAGAGAAGAGAAGGAAGGAGGGGGCGCAGCCCCTCCCCCTAGTCCAATTCGGACTAGGCCTTGGGGGGGCGCCCAGTCTCTCCTCTCTCTTTCCCCTAAAGCCCAATAAGGCCCATATACTCCCCGGCGAATTCCCGTAACTCTCCGGTACTCCGAAAAATACCCGAATCACTCGGAACCTTTCCGAACTCCGAATATAGTCGTCCAATATATCGATCTTTACGTCTCAACCATTTCGAGACTCCTCGTCATGTCCCCGATCTCATCCGGGACTCCGAACTCCTTCAGTATATCAAAACTCATAAACTCATAATATAACTGTCATCGAAACCTTAAGCGTGCGGACCCTACGGGTTGGAGAACTATGTAGACATGACCGAGACACGTCTCCGGCCAATAACTAATAGCGGAACTTGGATGCTCATATTGGCTCCCACATGTTCTACGAAGATCTTTATCGGTCAAACCGCATAACAACATACGTTGTTCCCTTTGTCATCGGTATATTACTTGCCCGAGATTTGATCGTCGGTATCTCAATACCTAGTTCAATCTCGTTACCGGCAAGTCTCTTTACTTGTTCCGTAATACATCATCCCGCAACTAACTCATTAGTTGCAATGCTTGCAAGGCTTAAGTGATGTGTATTACCGAGAGGGCCCAGAGTTACCTCTCCGACAATCGGAGTGACAAATCCTAATCTCGAAATACACCAACCCAACATGTACCTTTGGAGACACATGTAGAGCACCTTTATAATCACCCAGTTATGTTGTGACGTTTGGTAGCACATAAAGTGTTCCTCCGGTAAACGGGAGTTGCATAATCTCATAGTCATAGGAACATGTATAAGTCATGAAGAAAGCAATAGCAATATACTAAACGATCAAGTGCTAAGCTAACGGAATGGGTCAAGTCAATCACATCATTCTCCTAATGATGTGATCCCGTTAATCAAATGACAACTCATGTCTATGGCTAGGAAACATAACCATCTTTGATCAATGAGCTAGTCAAGTAGAGGCATACTAGTGACAATCTGTTTGTCTATGTATTCACACATGTATTATGTTTCCGGTTAATACAATTCTAGCATGAATAATAAACATTTATCATGATATAAGGAAATAAATAATAACTTTTATTATTGCCTCTAGGGCATATTTCCTTCAGTCTCCCACTTGCACTAGAGTCAATAATCTAGTTCACATCATCATGTGATCCAACACCAATATTCACATCTGTATGTGATTAATACTCATAGTTCATATCGTCATGTGATCAACACCCAAATGGTTTACTAGAGTCAATAATCTAGTTAACATTGCTATGTGATTAACACCCAAAAGAGTACTAAGGTATGATCATGTTTTGCTCGCGAGAGAAGTTTAGTCAACGGGTCTGTCACATTCAGAGCCGTATGTATTTTACAAATATTCTATGTCTACAATGCTCTGCATGGAGCTACTCTAGCTCATTGCTCTACTTTCAATATGTATCTAGATTGAGAATTAGAGTCATCTGGATCAGTGTAAAAGTTTGCACCGATGTAACTTTTACGACAAACTCTTTTTATCACCTCCATGATCGAGAAACATCTCCTTAGTCCTCACTAAGGATATTCTTGACCGCTGTCCAATGATCTACTATTAGATCAAAATTGTATTCCTTTGCCAAACTCAGAGCAAGGTATACAATAGGTCTGGTACACAGCATAGCATACTTTATAGAACCTATGACTGAGGCATAGGGAATGACTTTTCATTCTCTTTCTATTTTCTGTCGTGGTCGGGATTTTAGTCTTGCTCAATTTCACACCTTGCAACACAGGCAAGAACTCCTTCTTTGACTGTTCCATTTTGAACTACTTCAAAATCTTATCAAGGTATGTACTCATTGAAAAAACTTATCAAGCGTCTTGATCTATCTATATAGATCTTGATGCTCAATGTGTAAGCAGCTTCACCGAGGTCTTTCTTTGAAAAACTCCTTTCAAACACTCCTTTATGCTTTCCAGAAAATTCTACATCATTTCCAATTAATAATATGTCATTCACATATACTTATCAGAAAGGCTGTAGTGCTCCCACTCACTTTCTTGTAAATACAGGCCTTTCCAAAAGTCTGTATAAAACCATGTGCTTTGATCAACTCATCAAAGCATATATTCCAACTCCGAGATGCTTGCACCAGTCCATTGATGGATCGCTGGAGCTTGCACATTTTGTTAGCACCTTTAGGATTAACAAAACCTTCTGGTTGCATCATATACAACTCTTCTTTAAAAAATCCATTAAGGAATGCAGTTTTGACATCCATTTGCCAGATTTCATAAAATGTGGCAATTGCTAACATGATTCAGACAGACTTAAGCATCGATACAAGTGAGAAAATATCATCGTATTCAACACCTTGAACTTGTCGAAAACCTTTCGCAACAAGTCGAGCTTAGTAGATAGTAACACTACTATCAGTGTCCGTCTTCCTCTTGAAGATCCATTTATTTAACATGGCTTGCTGATCATCGAGCAAGTCAATCAAAGTCCATACTTTGTTCTCATACATGGATCATATCTCAGATTTTATGGCCTCAAGCCATTTTGCGGAATCTGGGCTCATCATCGCTTCCTCATAGTTCGTAGGTTCGTCATGGTCAAGTAACATGACTTTTAGAATAGGATTACCGTACCACTCTGGTGTGGATTTTATTCTGGTAGACCTACGAGGTTCAGTAGTAACTTGATCTGAAGTTTCATGATCAATATCATTAGCTTCCTCACTTATTGGTGTAGTTTTCACAGGAACCGGTTCTTGTGATGAACTACTTTCCAACAGGGGAGTGAGTACAGTTACCTCATCAAGTTCTACTTTCCTCCCACTCACTTCTTTCGAGAGAAACTCCTTCTCTAGAAAGGATCCATCTTAGCAACGAATATCTTGCCTTCATATCTATGATAGAAGGTGTACCCAACAGTTTCCTTTGGGTATTCTATGAAGATGCACTTCTCCGATTTGGGTTCGAGCTTATCAGGTTGAAACTTTTTTCACATAAGCATCGCAGCCCCAAACTTTAAGAAACGACAATTTTGGTTTCTTGCCAAACCACAGTTCATAAGGCGTCGTCTCGACGGATTTTGATGGTGCCCTATTTAAAGTGAATGCAGTTGTCTCTAATGCATAACCCCAAAACGATAGTGGTAAATCGGTAAGAGACATCATAGATTGCACTATATCTAATAAAGTATTGTTATGACGTTCGGACACACCATTAAGCTGTGGTGTTCCAGGTGGCATGAGTTTGTGAAACTATTCCACATTGTTTTAATTGAAGACCAAACTCGTAACTCAAATATTTGTCTCCACGATTTGCAGAAACTTTATTTTCTTGTTACGATAATTCTCCACTTCACTCTGAAATTCTTTGAACTTTTCAAATGTTTCAGACTTGTGCTTCATTAAGTAGATATACTCATATCTGGTCAATCCATCTTGTGAAGGTCAGAAAATAACGATACCCGCCACGAGCATCAACACTCATTGGACCGCATACATCGGTATGTATTATTTCCAATAAGTCACTAGCTCGTTCCATTGTTCCAGAGAATGGAGTTTTAGTCATCTTGCCCAATAGGCACGGTTCGCAAGCATCAAATGATTCATAACCAAGAGATTCCAAAAATCCATCTTTATGGAGTTTCTTCATGCGCTTTACACCGATATGACCCAAAAGACAGTGCCACAAATAAGTTGCACTATCATTATCAACTTTGCATCTTTTGGCATCAATATTATGAATATGTGTATCACTATGATCGAGATCCAACAAACTATTTTCATTGGGTGTATGACCATCAAAGGTTTTATTCATTTAAACAGAACAACAATTATTCTCTGATTTTAAATGAATAACCGTATTGCAATAAACATGATCAAATCATATTCATGCTCAACGCAAACGCCAAATAACATTTATTTAGGTTCAACACTAATCCCGAAAGTATAGGGAGTGTGCGATGATGATCATACCAATCTTGGAACCACTTCCAACACACATCGTCACTTCACCCTCAACTAGTTTCTGTTTATTCTATAACTCTTGTTTCGAGTTACTAATCTTAGCAACCGAACAAGTATCAAATACTCAGGGGTTACTATAAACACTAGTAAGGTACACATCAATAACCTGTATATCAAATATACCCTTGTTCAGTTTGCCATCCTTCTTATCCACCAAATATTCAGGGTATTTCCATTTCCAGTGACCATTTCTTTTGCAGTGTAAGCACTCAGTTTCAGGCTTTGGTTCAGCTTTGTGCTTCTTCATGGGAGTGACAACTTGCTTGTCATTCTAGTTGAAGTTCCCTTTCTTTCCCTTTGCCCTTTTCTTGAAACTAGTGATCTTGTCAACCATCAACACTTGATGCTCTTTCTTGATTTCTACCTTCGTCGTTTCAACATCACGAAGAGCTTGGGAATCGTTTTCGTCATCCCTTGCATACTATAGTTCATCACAAAGTTCTACTAACTTGGTGATGGTGACTAGAGAATTCTGTCAATTACTACCTTATCTGGAAGATTAACTCCCACTTGATTCAAGCGATTGTAGTACCCAGACAATCTGAGAACATGCTCACTAGTTGAGCGATTCTCCTCCATCTTTTAGCCATAGAACTTGTTGGAGACTTCATATCTCTCAACTCGGGTATTTGCTTGAAATATTAACTTCAACTCCTGGAACATCTCATATGGTCCATGACGTTCAAAACGTCTTTGAAGTCCCGACTCTAAGCCGTTAAGCATGGTGCACTAAACTATCAAGTAGTCATCATATTGAGCTAGCCAAACATTCATAACGTCTGCATCTGCTCGTGCAATAGGTCTGTCACCTAGCGGTGCATTAAGGGCATAATTCTTCTGTGCAGCAATGAGGATAAACCTCAGATCACGGATCCAATCCGCATCATTGCTACTAACATCTTTCAACACAATTTTCTCTAGGAATATATCAAAATAAACATATGAAAGCAACAACGCAAGCTATTGATCTACAACATAATTTGCAAAATACTACCAGGACTAAGTTCATGATAAATTTAAGTTCAATTAATCATATTACTTAAGAACTCCCACTTAGACAGACATCTCTCTAGTCATCTAAGTGATCACGTGATCCAAATCAACTAAACCATGTCCGATCATCACGTGAGATGGAGTAGTTTTCAATGGTGAACAACACTATGTTGATCATATCTACTATATGATTCACGCTCGACCTTTTGGTCTCCATGTTTTGAGGCCATATCTGTATATGCTAGGCTCGTCAAGTTTAACCTGAGTATTCCGCGTGTGCAACTGTTTTGCACCCATTGTATTTGAACGTAGAGCCTATCACACCCGATCATCACGTGGTGTCTCAGCACGAAGAACCTTCGCAACGATACATACTCAGGGAGAACACTTCTTGATAATTTAGTGAGAGATCATCTTAAAATGCTATCGTCAATCAAAGCAAGATAAGATGCATAAAGGATAAACATCACATGCAATCAATATAAGTGATATGATATGGCCATCATCAACTTGTGCTTGGGATCTCCATCTACGAGGCACCATCGTGATCACCATCATCACCGGCGCGACACCTTGATCTCCATCGTAGCATCATTGTCGTTACGCCATCTATTGCTTCTATGACTATCACTACCGCTTAGTGACAAAGTAAAGCAATTACAGGGCATTTGCATTTCATACAATAAAGCGACAACTATATGGCTCCTGCCAGTTGCCGATAACTTCGGTTACAAAACATGATCATCTCATACAATAAAATATAGCATCACGTCTTGACCATATCACATCACAACATGCCCTGCAAAAACAAGTTAGACGTCCTCTACTTTGTTGTTGCAAATTTTACATGGCTGCTACGGGCTGAGCAAGAACCGTTCTTACCTACGCATCAAAACCACAACGATAGTTCGTCAAGTTAGTGCTGTTTTAACCTTCGCAAGGACCGACGTAGCCACACTCAGTTCAACTAAAGTTGGAGAAACTGACACCCGCCAGCCACCTGTGTGCAAAGCACGTCGGTAGAACCAGTCTCGCGTAAGCGTACGCGTAATGTCGGTCCGGGTCGCTTCATCCAACAATACCGCCGAACCAAAGTATGACATGCTGGTAAGCAGTATGACTTGTGTCGCCCACAACTCACTTGTGTTCTACTCGTGCATATAATATCTACGCATAAAACCTAGGCTCGGATGCCACTGTTGGGGAACGTAGTAATTTCAAAAAAAATCCTACGCACACGCAAGATCATGGTGATGCATAGCAACGAGAGGGGAGAGTTTTGTCCACGTACCCTCGTAGACCAAAAACGGAAGCGTTAGAACAACGTGGTTGATGTAGTCGTACGTCTTCATGGCCCGACCGATCAAGCACTGAAACTACGGTACCTCCGAGTTCTAGCACAGGTTCAGCTCGATGACTTCCCTCGAACTCCGATCCAGCCGAGTGTCGAGGGAGAGTTCCGTCAGCACAATGGCGTGGTGACGATCTTGATGTTCAACCGTCGCAGGGCTTCGCCTAAGCACCGCTACGATATTATTGAGGTGGACTATGGTGGAGGGGGCACCGCACACGGCTAAGAGATCCAAGGGATCAATTGTTGTTGTGCCTAGAGGTGCCCCCTGCCCCCGTATATAAAGGATCAAGGGGGAGGGGGCGGCTGGCTAGGAGGAGGCGCGCCAAGGAGGAGTCCTACTCCAACCGGGAGTAGGATTCCCCCCTTCCAAGTAGTAGGAGTAGGAGTCAAGGAAAGGGGGAAGAGAAGAAAAGGAAGGAAGGGGAGCAGCCCGTCCCCCTAGTCCAATTCAGACTAGGCCTTAGAGGGGCGCCCAGCCTCTCCTCTCTCTTTCCCCTAAAGCCCAATAAGGCCCATATACTCTCCGGTGAATTCCCGTAACTCTCCGGTACTTTGAAAAATACCCGAATCACCCGGAACCTTTCTGAACTCCGAATATAGTCGTCCAATATATCGATCTTTACGTCTCGACCATTTCGAGACACCTCGTCATGTCCCCAATCTCATCCGGGACTCTGAACTCCTTAGGTACATCAAAACTCATAAACTCATAATATAACTGTCATCGAAACCTTAAGCACGCGGACCCTACGGGTTCGAGAACTATGTAGACATGACCGAGACACGTCTCCGGTCAATTACCAATAGTGGAACCTGGATGCTCATATTGGCTCCCACATGTTCTACGAAGATCTTTATCGGTCAAACCGCATAACAACATATGTTGTTCCCTTTGTCATCGGTATGTTACTTGCCCGAGATTCGATCGTCGGTATCTCAATACCTAGTTCAATCTCGTTACTGGCAAGTCTCTTTACTCGTTCCGTAATGCATCATACCGCAACTAACTCATTAGTTGCAATGCTTGCAAGGCTTAAGTGATGTGTATTACCGAGAGGGCCCAGAGATACCTCTCCGACAATCGGAGTGACAAATCCTAATCTCGAAATACGCCAACCCAACATGTACCTTTGTGACGCCCGGGTAATTAAGCTACAGTAATCCCCGCTAATGATGCCATGTCACCTCGGTTACTGTGGATAAACTCGCGTTAGTTCGGAACCTAGTTCGAATTTCAAATTCAAAATTGAGCAAACAATAAAAGTTTTCAAATATTAAAATTTAAATGTTCGGAGTGAACCGAATAATGCATAGGTAATTATGGTGGAGAAACCACACTTTTATAAAATGTTTAAATAATCTAAAATGAATAAAACAGTAGCAAAACCGATATCTAAATGCTTTTATAAATAAATAAAATACTAAACTAAACTGTCTTGGGATAAAACCTTTTGTGGCAGTGGGTTTCATGGTATTACTAATTTAGGGATCATTTTAATATTAAGTAAAAAGTAAACTTAAAAGAAAGTAAAATAAAAACAAAAGGAAAATAAATAAAAGAAGAGAAAACACAAAACCAGAGAAGAAAAAAAAAGGGGAAAACCCCCCTGGCCAACTGGGCCAAACGGCCCAGCCGGCCGGCCCACTGACCCATCCGGCCAGCCCACTGGCCCATCCGGCCCCCTCACTCCCTTAACCCCCCCACTCCCCACCGAACCCTAGCCCCACCCGTAGCACCTCCCACTCCCCCTCCCGTCGCCCCCATGAGCTGGATCGGGCTCGCCCCCGATCCCGTCGCCCCATCCCACGATCCCCACTCGCCCCT
>NC_041393.1:155435564-155443222 GCF_002162155.2 Triticum dicoccoides | reverse complement strand
TGCCCTACTCCCCGACGTGAGCTCCCTCCTTCTCTTTCTCTGTCGCCGGCGTCATCCTTCCCCCCCTGCAGCGCCCGCGTACCAGAGCTCACGCTCCGGGCCGCCCTCGCCGCGCCGGCCACGCCCGACGCGCGCGCCCGCGCTCACCGCCGCCCGTCCTCCACCGCCCCACTCTGGCCACTGGCGGCCAACTCCACCCGCTCATGCCCTGCCTCCCCCTGCGTCCCGTGCACCCACCACCGCGCCGCCTAGCCCCGGTGATGCCCCGATGTGGCCTCGCCGGTGCCATCTCCGGCGCCCGGCGCCCCTCTGTGCCCGCTGGCCCTCGCCCGGGTCGGGCACCTCGAGCGCCCCATCGCCCGACCCGCATAGGCCCCTGGGGCCAATGGCAAGTGGGGACCCACCCCTGAATGTTTTTTTAAAAAAAGAGGAATAAAAAAATATATATTAAATAAATAAATAAATAATAATTAAAATAATTAAAATATTAATTAGTTAATTAAGTAACTAATTAAGTTAACTAATCCTGATTAAATTAACCTAATCACTAATTAAATTAACTAATCTGTAATTAACCTAAACAGAGAATGACAGGTGGGTCCCACTGGACCCACATGTCAGGTTGACCAAGTCAACTCTGTTGACTGATGACGTCAGCATGACATCATGCTGACGTCATAAATCCATTTTTCGAATTAACTAAATAATTAATTAAATTCCAGAAATTAATAAAATCTTTAGAAAATCATATCTTTTAATCCGTAACTCGGATTAAAATATTTTCAACATGAAAGTTGCTCAGAACGACGAGACGAACCCGGATATGCAGTCCGTTTGTCCGCCACGCACCCCTAACATATCAAACTCGCAATTTTCCCCCTCCGGCTCCTCTGCCCGAAAACACGAAACACCGGGGATATTTTCTCGGATGTTTCCCCCTTCACCGGTATCACCTCATACCGCGTTAGAACACGTCTAGCTCTGCTTGTTGACCTGTTATGCACTTGCTTTCTATGTATTTACTGTTTCTCCCCCCCTCTTCTCTCCGGTAGCCCCCGTGACGATGCTGATGCCCCTGTGGACGACTACGTCACCGACGACCCCTCCTTGTCTGAGCAACCAGGCAAGCCCCCCCCCCTTGATCACCAGATATCGCCTATTCTCCTCTATACTGCTTGCATTAGAGTAGTGTAGCATGTTACTGCTTTCGTTAATCCTATTCTGATGCATAGCCTGACATTGTCGCTACATCTGTTGATACCTTACCTGCAATCCTAAATACTTAGTATAGGTTGCTAGTTTATCACCATTGGCCCTACATTCTTGTCAGTCTGCCTTGCTATACTATTGGGCCGTGATCACTCGGGAGGTGATCACGGGTATATATGATACATACATACATACATACTATACAGATGGTGGCTAAAGTTGGGTCAGCTCGAAGAGCACCCGCGAGTGGATCTTTGAGGCGGAGCAACAGGGCAGGTTGAGACCGCCTAGGAGAGAGGTGGGCCTGGCCCTGTTCGGCGTTCGCGGACACTTAACACGCTTAACGAGATCTTGGTATTTGATCTGAGTTGGCTACGAGCCTATACGCACTAACCATCTACGCGGGAGTAGTTATGGGTATCCCGATGTCGTGGTATCAGCCGAAGCACTTCAGATGTCAGCGACGGAGCGGCGCGCGCCGGATTGGAACGTAAGCCTGCTCTTGTATTAAGGGGGCTAGTTCTGCTTCCGGCCGCCCACGCAACGTGCAGGTGTGCTATGGGCGATGGGCCCAGACCCCTGTGCGCTTAGGTTTAGACCGGCGTGCTGGCCTCTCTGTTTTGCCTAGGTGGGGCTGCGACGTGTTGATCTTCCGCGGCCGGGCATGACCCAGGAAAGTGTGTCCGGCCAAATGGGATCGAGCGTGTTGGGTTATGTGGTGCACCCCTGCAGGGAAGTTAATCTATTCGAATAGCCGTGATCTTCGGTAACAGGACGACTTGGAGTTGTACCTTGACCTTATGACAACTAGAACCGGATACTTAATAAAACACACCCTTCCAAGTGCCAGATACAACCGGTGGTCGCTCTCCCTCAGGGATACGAGGGGAGGATCGCCGGGTAGGATTATGCTATGAGATGCTATTTGGAGATGCTACTTGGAGGACTTCAATCTACTCTCTTCTACTTGATGCAAGACGGTGGCTGCGAGAAGCGTAGTCTTCGACAGGATTAGTTATCCCCCTCTTATTCTGGCATTCTGCAGTTCAGTCCACTGATATGGCCTCCTTACACATATACCCATGCATATGTAGTGTAGTTCCTTGCTTGCGAGTACTTTGGATGAGTACTCACGGTTGCTTTCTCCCCCCTTTTTTCCCCTTTCCTTTCTTTCTGGTTGTCGCAACCAGATGTTGGAGTCCAGGAGCCAGACGCCACCGTCGACGACGACCCCTACTACACTGGAGGTGCCTACTACTACGTGCTGCCCGCTGATGACGACCTGGAGTAGTTAGGAGGATCCCAGGCAGGAGGCCTGCGCCTCTTTCGATCTGTATCCCAGTTTGTGCTAGCCTTCTTAAGGCAAACTTGTTTAACTTATGTCTGTACTCAGATATTGTTGCTTCCGCTGACTCGTCTATGATCGAGCACTTGTATTCGAGCCCTCGAGGCCCCTGGCTTGTATTATGATGCTTGTATGACTTATTTAAGTTTTAGAGTTCTGTTGTGATATCTTCCCGTGAGTTCCTGATCTTGATCGTACACATTTGCGTGCATGATTAGTGTACGATTGAATCGGGGGCGTCACAAGTTGGTATCAGAGCCGACTGCCTGTAGGAATCCCCCTTCCACACTCCTTGGCCGAAGTCGAGTCTAGACATTGCAAAAACTTTTACTAACTTGGCTGTGTGCCTTACGGGCCCACGTCGCCATCGGGTGGTAGTAGGATCTTTTACTCCTCGACCTATACTCTGGGACTCTGATCTCTCTACTATTCGGGTTAAATGAATTTTACTAAATCTAACATTAGGATCTCGTTATCACTTTCACCCGGAGAGCCCCTTATTACTAATGATCGTCTGCTGCACCAGAAGACCCTGAAGATACTCTCCGCTGTTAACCCGAGAACTTGTGTACATCGCGTTTGCAATTCACCCTCCACCGCAAACCCTTATGGATAACTACTTGCAATTGTTATTCTTACATTCATCCCCAGTGGTCTTGTTATTACATGATACCCTGAAAAACTCGTTGTTGTTTCGATAATCCCTTGAGCTTACTGCCTTGCTGTTCTTTGTCACTTGAATACCCCTACGGTTACTTCTCGCACTTATCGAGTATCCGCTCATCCCCCAGTTGTTCGTGTGTTACACAAAAGCCTTCGAAATACCACCCGATATTCCGAAAATACTCAGCAACCTATTGCTCTGGAATTTCCTGTTTGCTTTCATTATGATTAATCCCATAAGTATAGAAATCTTATTGACATTCCTTGTCATTATCATTTTGAGTCTGTTGACTCAATATGTTGCGAATACACGCAATCATCATTGATCCTTATAAATTACCTTTCCGGCTGAGCTTCCATTCTTTTAACTGGAATTGGTTCTCGACCAATCCAATTGTTGTTGATTGTACCCTAAGGCTATTCAACTTATCCATCCCTAATCAGAGCATTGCTTCTGATCCCTTGATTTGGAAATCATAATTCCTTTGCATTTGACAATTGAGTTAGTCAGTTGTTTCTATAATCTGATCTCCTTGCATTCTTCTTCCTCTAGTTGAGTACCGATACTCGTATCAGATCCTTTGTGGACCATCAAGTCCTTTGTTGGATTGTTATCCGACAGTGTCCTACACATTTGATCACCTTGTGAGTTCTTCCCCTGATACATAATGCCTTTGTTAAGTTGTATCCTCTGCTTGGCCAACCATGCTCTGCTTTCGGGCTTGTGTTATTTACTCTTGAAACTTGTGGTATATGTTTCTAAGAAGCCCATATGGGTTGAACATATGCCTTCTCTAAACCGTGTGAACCCGAAAGTTTTCACGAGTCATACTCTTCTGGTGCTTCACCAGATAAAATTTCAACGCTGCAACTTCATCGAACGTGAGAAGTGAATGAAAGGTTATGCATTGGAGAAGTGGGAGTCGACCTTGAACTTGTGTTCATTCCCATGGACACGATGTAGATCTTATCATTAAAGCTTCTCTTAAATAAATTATTCCTTTGGTAAAAGTTCATCCTATATCTAGGATCTGGCCTTTTGCAACCGTGGTTCCGACCATGATTGTTCTTCTTTGATCTCATTTCTCGGACAAGTTAAAACAATTGCATTCTATGGATCAATACACCAGTCCAACCTTTACTTTGATCTTGTGTCGAGTATTACCCCCCTGGTATCTCGAGATTATCATGGAACTGCATAACTTTTTATGAGTTCTTCATCAAGTGCTACCTTCCCACTGATTCCAATTTTTCGCGGGCTCTGAGTTATTGAACACTCAAAGACACGATAACTGAACCGAGTCCGCTCTTCGGTTCAACAACTCTTTAGTAAGCTTCTATAAGTATGAGTTTGTACCCGATCACGCCATTCCTAGCCTGTTTGGCTATATCATTGTCGTGACGATTCTAACTGTGCTACCTGGTCCTTATTCTCGGAGCACCAAATTTCGACGATGAACTAACCTTACGTCGATCCTCATCGTCATATCATTTCGCCTTGAACAACAAGCTTGGTTTCGAGTTTGTGTCGTACCCTTGGTTCCAATAACCTTTCACTTCATCATTACTTGACTTGATGTCGTTACCGATCGATTACTTCTTCATGAACTCTCGCGACAAAGGTGTCGTGATCATCAACATTCTGAGCTCTTCCAAGAATTCAATTGAATTCATGATGGGTAATACCATCCTTGCCCCTCGATGATTCCTGTTCTCATCGACCACTTTATTGCCTTCCGTTCAACACAACTTGTTCGTGTTTTGTGTAAACCTTGAGATCACTGCTACCCAGCAGTTGATCTTCCTTACCTCGGAAGTATTACCATCTCTTTTGTCAAGAATGTGGTGAGAATTTCACCACCTCTTAATAATTCTTGATATCATAATACTTCTTGCCATCTTCGTTCATTCCTTGGTCCCCGTATTGATTTCAACCGGAATACCAACAATGGAGCTATAACGTGTGAATTCCAAACTCCTAGCAACCCTATTGCTTTGAAGTGAATGGGCGATAGTTCATTCTAAGTCCTTCGCTAATTGAATCACCATTCTGACATTGGTCGTGCAACCCAATCCACATTTCGGGCGCACCTTTCAACCAATGATTAATTGTGTATGTTTTCCTCGAGCATACTTCCTTATATCATTTGATCTGACAAATGTTATCTCCTTGTTCACTTAATGGTGGAAATCCATCTTTTGGGAATCTTGGTGAATTGCCGTTGAGTTCACCAGACACCTCCTTGTCCTCTCCTTGGTTTAATGATGTACTATTGTTTCAGGAACCCACTCCCATAGTTCATTTCCCGAGAATCTTACGATGTCATTTCGTTGATATGTGCCGCAGTTTTTCTTCTTGGACATCCTGAGTCTGGGGTATCATGACACCAATCGGATCTGAATCTTGGTCGGATATGATGGTTGGGACATTTTCCAAGAGTTATGATGTTGATCCTTTGATGACCCGGTAACATGATGTCATGCCTAGCACCCCCCTCCCCTGGGCGGAGGCCCTATTGTTATAGTTTCCTTTTAGCAAGGTTATCTATTCTTCCATGAGGAAATGGTAAGACTTATTCTATAAGTTGTTCCTGATGAATCCTTCGTTTATCTAGAGTCTGACCTTTTGCTTGAAGACCATGTCAATGCTATCTCGAAGCATGTCAATGGTACTCCGATTTTCACCAGGAACATTTGAAGCACGATGCTAAATTTTATTTATCACTTATCCTAACACCGTTGTATGGGTAATATCATGAGATTCCTTCCCCCTTACCTAAATGGTTTTCTACTTTATATCCTGTCATGGATATCATGCTCTGCTTGTCATTGGGAAGGATATACCCCTGAAATATGTGTTTAAACACATTTTCCTTTCCATTGTTCTGTTTAATCTGATGATCATATTTTCCTTCCATTGTTGGTTTAACCTTTCTTGTGATCTATATGATCTGAGAAGTAATATTTTCCTGCTTATGTAAACACCTTGTTGTACAACTCTGCCAGCAAGGCCCTGTTACTATTGTTGAAAACATTCTGGTAACCACCGATGGACGAGAACTTTGCCTACTGGTCCGCCTCGTTCAACGAGCAGGAAAATGGTTCTCTTCGTCCCTCGCCCTTGGTACCAACGTTGTTGCCGACATAACTGACATGGTACTCTCTGACATGCCTTGCTATCATGACCGTGAAAGATGTCACTGCTCCTATTAAATAAAATTAATAATAATAATAAAACCACATGGTGGGCCCATAACCCACAGTTCCACAGGATCGAAACCTGACTCTCCTGTACACCCTCATGTTTCCAAAGTTATTCCTCGCGCGTGGACTCGTATGAAATTCATGAGCCACCTACCGATGAGATCATCAATTCTGGTATCAGACGCAATACTTATTCTCGTTGCTCTGAACCCCTTTCACCTTCTAATTAGGCATCAAACGCTTGCCTATCCGTTTGAAACTTCTCATGATACCTCCTTACTGTGCTCTCGATACTTTCTTAAGTTTCAATTCGAGAGTTACTTCCCACCACCTTCCCCGATGGAATTCCCGGAGAAAGGACGCCGACTTCATCTTCATGACCTAAAGCAGCGAAATGAAGACATCAATGTATTGGACCGGCCTCTTCGAGAAGAGAAAGCCAGGATGAGAAGTCCCGCTAGATTCGTTACCATACCTCCCCCCTTACTCTACCTCTTAAATCTCGGGACGAGATTTCTTGTAGTGGAGGAGAATTGTGACGCCCGGGTAATTAAGCTACAGTAATCCCCGCTAATGATGCCATGTCACCTCGGTTACTGTGGATAAACTCGCGTTAGTTCGGAACCTAGTTCGAATTTCAAATTCAAAATCGAGCAAACAATAAAAGTTTTCAAATATTAAAATTTAAATGTTCGGAGTGAACCGAATAATGCATAGGTAATTATGGTGGAGAAACCACACTTTTATAAAATGTTTAAATAATCTAAAATGAATAAAACAGTAGCAAAACCGATATCTAAATGCTTTTATAAATAAATAAAATACTAAACTAAACTGTCTTGGATAAAACCTTTTGTGGCAGTGGGTTTCATGGTATTACTAATTTAGGGATCATTTTAATATTAAGTAAAAAGTAAACTTAAAAGAAAGTAAAATAAAAACAAAAGGAAAATAAATAAAAGAAGAGAAAACACAAAACCAGAGAAGAAAAAAAAAGGGGAAAACCCCCCTGGCCAACCGGGCCAAACGGCCCAGCCGGCCGGCCCACTGACCCATCCGGCCCGCCCACTGGCCCATCCGGCCCCCTCACTCCCCTAACCCCCCCTACTCCCCACCGAACCCTAGCCCCACACGCAGCACCTCCCACTCCCCCTCCCGTCGCCCCCATGAGCTGGATCGGGCTCGCCCCCGATCCCGTCGCCCCATCCCACGATCCCCACTCGCCCCTCCCCGCTAC
>NC_041393.1:155359295-155434845 GCF_002162155.2 Triticum dicoccoides | reverse complement strand
GGGCCGCCCTGGCCGCGCCGGCCACGCCCGACGCGCGCGCCCGTGCTCACCGCCGCCCGTCCTCCGCCACCCCACTCTGGCCACTGGCGGCCAACTCCACCCGCTCATGCCCTGCCTCCCCCTGCGTCCCGTGCACCCTCCACCGCGCCGCCTAGCCCCGGTGATGCCCCGATGTGGCCTCGCCGGTGCCATCTCCGGCGCCCGGCGCCCCTCTGTGCCCGCTGGCCCTCGCCCGGGTCGGGCACCTCGAGCGCCCCATCGCCCGACCCGCATAGGCCCCTGGGGCCAATGGCAAGTGGGGACCCACCCCTGAATGTTTTTTAAAAAAGAGGAATAAAAAATATATATTAAATAAATAAATAAATAATAATTAAAATAATTAAAATATTAATTAGTTAATTAAGTAACTAATTAAGTTAACTAATCCTGATTAAATTAACCTAATCACTAATTAAATTAACTAATCTGTAATTAACCTAAACAGAGAATGACAGGTGGGTCCCACTGGACCCACATGTCAGGTTGACCAAGTCAACTCTGTTGACTGCTGACGTCAGCATGACATCATGCTAACGTCATAAATCCATTTTTCGAATTAATTAAATAATTAATTAAATTCCAGAAATTAATAAAATTTTAGAAAATCATATCTTTTAATCCGTATCTCGGATTAAAATATTTTCAACATGAAAGTTGCTCAGAACAACGAGACGAACCCGGATACGCAGTCCGTTTGTCCGCCACGCACCCCTAACATATCAAACTCGCAATTTTCCCCCTCCGGCTCCTCTGCCCGAAAACACGAAACACCGGGGATATTTTCCCGGATGTTTCCCCCTTCACCGGTATCACCTCATACCGCGTTAGAACAGGTCTAGCTCTTCTTGTTGACCTGTTATGCACTTGATTGCTATGTATTTACTGTTTCTCCCCCCCTCTTCTCTCCGGTAGCCCCCGTGACGATGCTGATGCCCCTGTGGACGACTACGTCACCGACGACCCCTCCTTGTCTAAGCAACCAGGCAAGCCCCCCCCTTGATCACCAGATATCGCCTATTCTCCTCTATACTGCTTGCATTAGAGTAGTGTAGCATGTTACTGCTTTCGTTAATCCTATTCTGATGCATAGCCTGACATTGTCGCTACATCTGTTGATACCTTACCTGCAATCCTAAATACTTAGTATAGGTTGCTAGTTTATCACCATTGGCCCTACATTCTTGTCAGTCTGCCTTGCTATACTATTGGGCCATGATCACTCGGGAGGTGATCACGGGTATATATGATACATACATACATACATACTATACAGATGGTGGCTAAAGTCGGGTCAGCTCGAAGAGCACCCGCGAGTGGATCTTTGAGGCGGAGCGACAGGGCAGGTTGAGACCGCCTAGGAGAGAGGTGGGCCTGGCCCTGTTCGGCGTTCGTGGACACTTAACACGCTTAACGAGATCTTGGTATTTGATCTGAGTTGGCTACGAGCCTATACGCACTAACCATCTACGCGGGAGTAGTTATGGGTATCCCAACGTCGTGGTATCAGCCGAAGCACTTCAGACGTCAGTGACGGAGCGGCACGCGCCGGATTGGAACGTAAGCCTGCTCTTGTATTAAGGGGGCTAGTTCTGCTTCCGGCCGCCCACGCAACGTGCAGGTGTGCTATGGGCGATGGGCCCAGACCCCTGTGCGCTTAGGTTTAGACCAGCGTGCTGGCCTCTCTGTTTTGCCTAGGTGGGGCTGCGACGTGTTGATCTTCCGCGGCCGGGCATGACCCAGGAAAGTGTGTCCGGCCAAATGGGATCGAGCGTGTTGGGTTATGTGGTGCACCCCTGCAGGGAAGTTAATCTATTCGAATAGCCGTGATCTTCGGTAACAGGACGACTTGGAGTTGTACCTTGACCTTATGACAACTAGAACCGGATACTTAATAAAACACACCCTTCCAAGTGCCAGATACAACCGGTGGTCGCTCTCCCTCAGGGATACGAGGGGAGGATCGCCGGGTAGGATTATGCTATGAGATGCTATTTGGAGATGCTACTTGGAGGACTTCAATCTACTCTCTTCTACTTGATGCAAGACGGTGGCTGCGAGAAGCGTAGTCTTCGACAGGATTAGTTATCCCCCTCTTATTCTGGCATTCTGCAGTTCAGTCCACTGATATGGCCTCCTTACACATATACCCATGCATATGTAGTGTAGTTCCTTGCTTGCGAGTACTTTGGATGAGTACTCACGGTTGCTTTCTCCCCCCCTTTTTCCCCTTTCCTTTCTTTCTGGTTGTCGCAACCAGATGTTGGAGTCCAGGAGCCAGACGCCACCGTCGACGACGACCCCTACTACACTGGAGGTGCCTACTACTACGTGCTGCCCCCTGATGACGACCTGGAGTAGTTAGGAGGATCCCAGGCAGGAGGCCTGCGCCTCTTTCGATCTGTATCCCAATTTGTGCTAGCCTTCTTAAGGCAAACTTGTTTAACTTATGTCTATACTCAGATACTGTTGCTTCCGCTGACTCGTCTATGATCGAGCACTTGTATTCGAGCCCTCGAGGCCCCTGGCTTGTATTATGATGCTTGTATGACTTATTTAAGTTTTAGAGTTGTGTTGTGATATCTTCCCGTGAGTCCCTGATCTTGATCGTACACATTTGCGTGCATGATTAGTGTACGATTGAATCGGGGGCGTCACAACCTTCGGAGACACCTGTAGATCACCTTTATAATCACCCAGTTACGTTGTGACATTTGGTAGCACATAAAGTGTTCCTCCGGTAAACGGGAGTTGCATAATCTCATAGTCATAGGAACATGTATAAGTCATGAAGAAAGCAATAGCAATATACTAAACGATCAAGTGCTAAGCTAACGGAATGGGTCGAGTCAATCACATCATTCTCCTAATGATGTGATCCCGTTAATCAAATGACAACTCATGTCTATGGCTAGGAAACATAACCATCTTTGATCAACGAGTTAGTCAAGTAGAGGCATACTAGTGACTATCTGTTTGTCTATGTATTCACACATGTATTATGTTTCCGGTTAATACAATTCTAGCATGAATAATAAACATTTATCATGATATAAGGAAATAAATAATAACTTTTATTATTGCCTCTAGGGCATATTTCCTTCAGTACGTGGATTGAGGAAATGGAGGCACGTAGTTGAAGTCAGTACAGGCACGGTTGTGCGGAGGCATGTGCGATCACTCGCGCGGAGCACATAGAGTTATAGTGGGTTTCATGTGAGGCACGTGGATTGAGGAAATGGAGGCACGTAGTTGAAGTCAGTACAGGCACCGATGCGCGGAGGCACGGGCGATCACTCACACGGAGCACATAGAGTTACTGTGGGTTTCATGTGAGGCACGTCGATCGAGCAAACGGAGGCACTGAAGTGCAGTCAGTACAGGCACGGTTGTCTGGATGCACGGTTTTGAACCCTCCTTGCTGTTGTCAAGTGTCTAGAGGCACGGATGTATGGCAGCAGAGGCATCGGTTCGAATATTTGGTTAGAGAGGCTTGGTTGTGGATGCACATGTGTGAAGTCTCTATGGTCATGGGTGCGTGGCACCAGAGGCATGGGTTGAGTTGACACTTAGAGAGCCACGGTTGTACATGGGTCAGTTGGACACGGTAGTGTAGTTTTGTGGCATCATGGAGGACTGGTGTACGGAGAGGAACCTGTGAATGGACGTTGTGGTCAAAGTAACAAAGTTCTTGTCCCTTGCATCTGTGTACCGAATGTTCTTCCGCAATATTTATGAATTGTTTATGCCAATGTTGAATAAGCATTCTACTGAAAGTTTGCAACGATACCATCACTTATTCTTGTAAATGCATGATGCATCTTGTAAAGGTTGGGTATGAAAATTATAATACTATGTCGTGCGACATATCTCTCGTTCTATAGTCATGGATACAATATATGCTTGCTCAATACTGGGACATAACTTACTAATTACATTTAGACACGCACACCACTGTGTTCAAAGTTCAGACGTAAAATAGTAATACAATACAGACATCATCTTTGAGCAACAACAAACATATTTACAACCTGGGTTCATTCAACCTAAATTATCATAATAGTTGTGCCACGCACCTGATCACTTGATCACGGCAGATCAATCAATCACCGCACGATCCATTTTGTCGCTATGTACCAACCACTGCTTCCCTTCCGACGCTTCCAGCCGCTGGAAGATCCCTTGTCTTTGTTCTTACGCGGGCGGAGTCTTTCTTTCACTGTTGTTGGTGGAGGTGACGTAGCCCGTTCTTGATGATTAGGATTCTATGGTACAACTCGTAGCTAACATACCCGTCCTTTGCCGCATACTCAAGGTGTATCGGGGAAAGCGGCTTCCACTCCCAGAACTGGTGCTTCTCCTTTGGGAATGATTTCTTCATGTTCTTGTATGAGGGGTCGATGATGGCCGCTGCAAGGTCAGCCATGGAGTCCCTTTCTCCACCACCTTTGATGCAGAATAGCCTCTGGATGTCGATGTGGTGCTCGTCTGGAATTCTGATGCATGCACGGGCAAGCATGGTCTTGTCGTTCCTGGTGTCGACGCTGTTGAAAGTTACCGCTTTCCGTTGCAGGGAGTCAACTAACGCCTGGGAGCGCCCGGACCTGCAGTAGTGGTATACAAGCACATGCTCGCGCATGGAAAGTTGGACGACGGCGATCCCTTGTCGTACATAACTGCTCTTACGTGTGTACTTGAGGTCGAGGCCAAAGAACTTGTTCTTCTCTTCCTTTAGCCATTCCTCGTACTTTTTGATGATCCGCTCCACGGTCCTTGGGTCATTGGTGTACACCACCTCCAGCATGGTTGTACCGTGGGTAGTGATGTGCTCGGTGAATGTTGTTAGTTTCCCGTCGTCCATGGCTGGAGGTGTGCGGTGGTGAACTGTGGCCGGCGAGAAACTTTGGAGGAAGAGGATGCAAATGGAGTCGGAAAAGTGAAAGGGATCTTTTGTCGTGCAAAAAAGGAAACCGCCAAAGAGCAGTTTCTAGTCACCCGGCGGTTCCAGGCGTAGATTTTCGGAAACAATCATTTGTTTTATCTGTTTTTGAAAGATTTTCACTTATCTCGTTCTTTCAAAAAAGTTATTCGTTGCGTGCTGCGTGCGTGATCCATATGTGCGTATTCCATTTTTGGCTATGAAAGTAGTCATGTGAACGGTAGAACACTCAGCAGATGCATGGTCGTGCCTTTGTTGTGAAAACGTTTTTTTCAATTAACAATCTTCCTTGGTCAGGGAGGCACTGTTGTTATGTTATTCGGTGCACAACTATGTGTTCATGAAAAGTTGGTGAAGTAAACATAGTTTGCACTTGAAATGGAGTCCTGTTTGGTTTTAAATTGAGATATGTTTCAGTAGATCGTTTGAATAAGTTTGATAACATGGCATTGTTGTAGGTTTTGGATCAAAAACAGAATGTTGTTTCATTTGATTTTTGAAACTTTTCAAAGGATTAGAACTACATATTTTCGAATGAATCATTCTGATAGTTCAAACAACATTTGTTGCAAAGCATCATTCTGATGTTTGAAACTGTGAGTAGAGGGTCTGTAAGAGCTACATAAGTTTCAAAAGATCATTCGGATTGTTCAAGCAAGCACATGGTCTATAATAGTTACATTACTGTACCATCCTAACTAGCAAACTTATTTTAAATAAACCAATGTTTTGCTCCTGGGAGGCATCATCTTGAAATGAGCGCTGAACATCCTAGGAGATACACTGTGCTTCCATTTTAGGTGCAAGTTCTGACGTAATCTACAGAATGCGTTGAATGATGATGGACACAGAACGGTCATGGTGCTCTTTGAAAGTGATTAGAACAACGTTCTTTTCAACAAAGGATGTAGCTGATATGAAGTCTTTGAAAGAAGACTTTTCTATTACCATCCTGCCGTCGTTTTTGCAGATGTAGTACGACGAAGGAGTGATGACATGGGTAGGTTCATCAGGAGCTTCAAGGGTCACCGTGCCATTGGTTGGCATGTCCACCCATCTCTTCAGTGTCGAGACAACGCTCCTTGGAATTTTCCAGAAGAAATCGAAATTAAATGGAAATTAAAACCGTTGAATTGCCACTTGGATAATAAATAAAAGAATGGCTGAATACGGTGAGTGCGCAAACATTAAGAAATTCTAAATTGAAAGTAATATAATTCCTGGCATGTTCAGGTTTGTGTGTAAATAGATGAAACAACATATTAAGAGAACAACAAAAGTTTTGTTGTTTTAGGTTTGAATAAATAGGTTCTTTATAATTTTACAAAGAAGCAAGATTTCGTCAATATTGTTTATATTATATATGAGCAAAATACGTTTGGTATTTTAACAAGGACAAATGTAACCAACCATGACGCATTCTTTGGTGTTAGTGGGAGTCAAGACGTGTACAAATGGATGGCAACGGATGAAAGTATCTCCGAAAAGGCGTTGTAGAAAGAATCATGTCTGGTTGTAGGTAAGCTCAATATCCTTAGAGTAGACACAGCAGTGAACATGGTCGAAATCATCAGAAGAAAGGTCGTCGAGAGCTAGAAAAAGAACAAGATTTGAAAGTTAGATAAAGTTTTATGTAATACGGGTTAATATTATTCAGTTCGATGCATGCATATCAAAATACAGCCAAAGAAGATAAGTTTGTAATATTAAATATGTACCAACATGGGGTAATGGAAGCAGCCTTTTGTCATTGCGATATGTTTGTATTTCGAGATTGAGACCCTCGTGTGGTAGTTCAAATTCTATGCGGTCTCCAGCACGAAGCTGATAATCATCCGCAAAGGTGTTCCACTCACCACCGCAGAACTTTGTGTAGTTCGCCCTATGCTTAAACAAAGCATTGTAAGACCTTCCTTCATGTGTAATAAGGGTTGGCTCTACCTGCTCTTTACACAATTTTCTTGCTTCTTCCTTCCTCTCATCGATGTACTCAGCGAGAAAAGCTCTGAAGTTACAAGGTACGTACTGTAAAAAATAGTAAAAATAACAACCTGTAAGCATAACTTTGAACCCGCGTATTTTTAATGTTAAAAGTTCTCTTAATCTGGATATGAATTTTTGATAAGAATTACAGATAACAACATAATGGTATTATAAATTAATGGATACAAATTATTGGCATATGTTGACTAGTTTTTATTAGAACTGAAGATGCACTATAGTAATCAAGAAATAGGCAGGCAGAACTAATGGACTATATTAATTAGGGCATAGGCAGGCAAACTAATGGAAAATGAAAACACAAGGCAGGTGCGAAGAAGTGACAGCAGGGGAACCTAGTGTAGGTGCAAGGCGTTATGAGTAATAGTGACAATTTCTAGTGTGTTGTAGGCAACTAATATGTTAGTGATGCTTACTAACCATGCGTCTCCAGCAATTTTCATCAAGAATAACCTCAAACTCCTGGAGAACTTCAGGGTGTGGTTCGCGGCAGGTAGGGCAAATCATACCTAAATAATTCAGAACAATTATGTTAAGAAAACAAGAATATGATAACAATTTAAAAACAAGCTTCAGCATTGAAGGTAGACAACGACTAGCTTCAACTATGTTAGCCATATTAAAATATCCGTATGAAGGCAGACAACAACTACAAATTTACTAGAAATCATCTCATCTACTCCTTCTAGAAAATCAGTATGACAGAGTTTAGAACACTTGTTTGGATTTTGTAATGGTTTTATATTCCTTTAGAGAATGAAGTCGTTGTACCGGATCTGATGCTTCAACAACTATCAAATGAAAAAACAAAACATAAAGCGTAAATACGGATCGGAGCATGCTGCTTACACATATGCTTTTTACCTGGGAGAGAAGAAGAAAGAGGGTTGACGAACAGAGATTGGGGTAGGGGAAGCTTAGAGCAAGCACACACGGCTAGCAAATCTTCGAGAGATGTACGGGGTAGGGGAAGGTTAGGGCAAGCAAACACGGCTAGCAAATCTACGACAGAAGTACGGCTTAGAAGTTAATCGAGGGATCCAATAAAAACTCTACAATAACTTGTTTGAAATGAGACTGTGTGCGGGAAAGACGCACGAACCCTAGAAGTAGGTGGTCGGATAAGGCGGATGGGTTCTGATGGGAAGCTTAGGGCAAGCACCCACGGCCAGCAATGTAGGGGAGAAGCATGGCTTGGAAATTAATCGATTGATTGGTGGGAAGAAGCACGAACCTTAGAAGCAGGCGACGGAGAAGAAGGACGAACCCTAGAAGCAGGCGACGGAGAAGGCAAATGAGTTGTGATGTGGCTGAGGGAGTCGGAGCTTATTGAAAATCAAAGGAGACGGGAGAGAGCAAGAGTAGTAATGAGTGCTTCTATTTTTATTTTTTATTCTGCGAAATGGAATGAATGCTAGTTGTAGATGGTGTGCGTGCATTCCGAGGTGTTATGGGGACACGAGATGTTTGACTCATCCAGCTGCCTCCCATTATAGTTGTCCAGCTGTGCTGCCTCCCAGCGGAGTCTTTTACGTGCTTATCCTGCCTTACATATTTTTTGTGAGGCACGGTTATACATGCTGAAAAGCATACTCGTGCTTCTGTGTTTTAATTTTTTTAATCACATGTTTAATCAGGTTTAGTTGGGTGTGTTTTTAGGAGAGGAACGGTGATGATGTTATTAGATGCGCGGTTGTTGTAGCAAATTGACGGGAGGCATGATGGTTCCTATTTAGAGGCACTTTTGCATCTGGAATGGAGCCACGGTTCGTGACTCTGTTATTGCAACAAAAAAAAATCAATTGTCGTTGACCCAGGGAGCCACTGTTTTTATGTATGTTGGGTTCAGGCGGGAATATGTATGATAACACACAGTTATTTGTATGTCAGAAGCATGGACGTGCTTTTGTTTTGGCAATGTTTTCGGTTGTATGTGTAGGCATATAGATGCAGGTCCATTGATATCACTGAGGTTTGTCTTTAAGCAAAGTGGAGGCATGCGTGTGGCTTCTGTGCTGGCAGAACCGTGCTTTTTAATTTGGTTCAATCCCCGTGTAGTATTTGTATGATAGGGTCATCTAGTTTGCCTCCTCTCATTGTTCTCTCGGTCAAAAGATGTGCTGGTGACCGATGGGATGGCTATTTATTGTTAGTATTCATTGTGGCAGATATCGTGCTAGAGTTAACCTAGAGGCTCCTCGATTATAGTGTGGCAGCCGTGACTTTTGAAGTGCATGGTTTCATAAGGGCATCTTCAATGGTCGTAAGATAGTTGTTGGTAGACTTTGCCACATAGGATTTTTGATGATGTGTCATGCAATAAATAAGGAAAAAGAGGAAGGTTGTATGTACATGAACCAACACCCCTTGCACAAGCTCCAATGTAGAATGAGAGAGCACTTTATTTATTATCTCATATTCTATTGGGTAAACTAGATACAACCCATTGGAGATGTTGTATGTTAAGGTGTTGGTTGATGACATGGCATATTTTACCAACAAGCTAATATACAAACTGTTGGAGATGCCCTAAGCTGCAGAAGCATAATCGTCCATTCAGACCGTCGCCGATGCAATTTAATGGGCGCATGGTAACTGAGTCGTCTCTCCCAAAGGTTAAGTAGTGGTCTATTCCAGGAGGTTATCGCGTCTTATTCTCTCTAGAGAAGTGCAGGTAGCTCCCATCATCCTCGCCTCGTACGAGAAGCACAGTCAGACTCCATTGTTGTGTCACCGTCTTTTCCATGGATGACTTCAGGAACAATACTGAGCGTCTCTTTATAGATGCCGATGGTAATACCAGGCTCGAGGTGTTGTACACCAACGAGCCCTACAAGGTGGAGGAGATTCTTTCTCTTTATGAGGAATGGCTGCGTGAGGACAGGTACAAGTTTGTTGGTCTTGATCTGGAGTACACACGAGAGGATTATTTTGATCGTAGTAGAAAAGTTGTCGTCATGCAACTGGCGATGCGCAAGCATGTTCTTGTCTATCACTTGTGCAAGGCCAGGACGGAGTGCGCTCCTCTAGAGGATTTCCTTCTGAACAAAAGTATCATTTTCGCTAGTGTCAACGTCAGGAACGATAGGGATGTTCTCGCAAACAGTTTCCTCAAAATCCCAATAGAGTGTCACATCGATCTTCAAGAGGAGCTCATGATCAAAGGAGGAAATCTTAGGGATTCCATGGCAGATTTGGCAGGAGCCGTCATAAACAAATCTTACTTGAGTATGAAGTCGTCTTTTCCCAAGGGTCTGCATGACTACTGGGAATGGAAGCCGCTTTCCCTTGAACACCTGAAATATGCGGCAATTGTAAGTGAAAACTTCATTTTTTATGATTTTCTGTCTTTATATTTTTGTTTTACTACAACAATAGTACCTTTTCCTCTTTATGTATATCTTCATTCTCATCCGTTTTTTGTTTTAGGATGGGTATGTGAGCTACGAGCTCTACCGGCGAGTTTTGTCGATGAAGGACATGATGCATCCCCGGTGTCTTCCCGACCGCAGATGTCGTTGATGTTCCGGAGCAGAACTCCAACTGAGTAGAGTGGTCACGGTGGATGTTTGTGTGGACGTTTCTGTGAGGAATGGACACCTGGAAAACTTTCATTTCTTTTTTTGTATAATTAATGAGTACTTTTAGTTTAATCCTATGGAGTACCATTTTGTTATTCAGTATCGTGTTTGGCTTGTCTCATGTTATTTGTAAATAATTTTTTTATGTTTTTCATGTTACAAGTTCATTGTTGACGTTTGCGCGAGTTCATGTACATTTAGGTAACCTGTTGAAGTGGCGCATATGTATTGTTTGGGAGAAGCGCGCTTTGTGTTTGGCTTATATTCAGTGCCATTTGTTTGTGTTTGTATTGTTGTGTTTTACACGTTCGCACGAGAGTGGCACGTCTGCTAACGTACGAGGCAACATTTCAGTATATTGTCTTTGTGTTCTTCGGGACCGTGCCTTTAGAAGCCCAGCATCCGTTTCTGCGGAGGCTTCACTCCCGTGGCTTCTTTTCCTCTATTTCTGTACGTCATGTGACACACATGATGTGTGTTTGTGCTGGTGTCACACGGCAGTTTCTCTTGAGACTGCACAACCGTGCCTCTTCCATCACTCTTTTGTGCGTCCAGCTAGTTTGTACCCGTGCCTCGAGAACTCTGAGAAGCCGCAATTGCGTGACTGTATACGCTTCAGTTCCGTGTCTCCTGTACGTGCATTTGCTTGTCTCAGGCGTCATGTTGGCTGTGACTCTACGTGCCTCTGGTACAGATGTCCGTCCGTGACGTGATGCATACGTATTGTTTGAGAGAAGCGCGCTTTGTGTTTGGCTTATATTCAGTGTCGTTTGTTTGTTTGTATTGTTGTGTTTTACACGTTCACACAAGAGTGGCACGTCTGCTAACGTACGAGGCAACATTTCAGTACCCTGTCTTTGTGTTCTTCGGGACCGTGCCTTTAGAAGCCACGCATCCGTTTCTGCGGAGGCTTCACTCCCATGGCTTCTTTTCCGCTATTTCTGTACCTCACATGACACACATGATGTGTGTTTGTGCTGGTGTCACACGACAGTTTCTCTTGAGACTGCACAACCGTGCCTCTTCCATCACTCTTTTATGCGTCCAGCTGGTTTGTACCCGTGCCTCGAGAACTCTGAGAAGCCACAATTGCGTGACTGTATACACTTCAGTTCCGTGTCTCCTGTACGTGCATTCGCGTGTCTCAGGCGTCATGTTGGTTGTGACTCTACGTGCCTCTGGTGCAGACGTCCGTCCGTGACGTGACGCATATGTATTGTTTGGGAGAAGCGTGCTTTGTGTTTGGCTTATATTCAGTGCCGTTTGTTTGTGTTTGTATTGTTGTGTTTTACACGTTCGCATGAGAGTGGCACGTCTGCTAACGTACGAGGCAACATTTCAGTACCGTGTCTTTGTGTTCTTCGGGACCGTGCCTTTAGAAGCCCGGCATCCGTTTCTGTGGAGGCTTCAGTCCCATGGCTTCTTTTCTGCTATTTCTGTACCTCACGTGACACACGTGATGTGTGTTTGTGCTGGTGTCACACTGCAGTTTCTCTTGAGACTGCACAACCATGCCTCTTGCATCACTCTTTTGTGCATCCAGCTGGTTTGTACCCGTGCCTCAAGAATTCCGAGAAGCCGCAACTGCGTGACTGTATACGCTTCAATTCTGTGTCTCCTGTATGTGCATTCGCGTGTCTCGGGCGTCATGTTGGCTGTGAGTCTTCATGTCTCTAGTGCAGACGTCCGTCCGTGATGTGACGCATATGTATTGTTTGGGAGAAGCGTGTTTTTTGTTTGGCTTATATTCAGCGTCATTTGTTTGTGTTTGTATTGTTGTGTTTTACACATTCGCACGAGAGTGGCATGTCTGCTAACGTACGAGGCAACATTTCAGTACCCTGTCTTTGTGTTCTTCGGGACCGTGCCTTTAGAAGGCCTGCATCCATGTCTGTGGAGGCTTCACTCCCGTGGCTTCTTTTTCGCCATTTCCGTACCTCACGCGACACACGCGATGTCTGTATGTGCTGGTGTTACACGACAGTTTCTCTTGAGACTGCACAACCGTGCCTCTGCCACCACTCTATTGTGCATCCAGCTGGTTTGTACCCGTGTCTCGAGAACGCCATTTCCAAAGCCCTGCCTGTGTGCCGAGAAGCCGCAATTCCATGCATGTATACGCTGCAGTTCTGTGCCTCCTGTGCCTGCATTCGTGTTACTCAGGGGACACACTAGTTGTGACTCTTCGTGCCCGTGGTGTCAGACGTCCGTCTGTGAGGGGATGCGGTGGCTGTTACTCGTCGTGCCTGTGCTTCTACACGCTTGTGCGTCTGGAGTCTTTAAAACTGTGGCTCTCCGACTTGTGCCGTTGATTTGCTTCAAGTATTGATGTATCTCACGTGATACATGCCATGACTCTCGAAAAGAGTGTTGTCACTGGTGTCTCTTGGAGGTCTCTTTTTTGCATTCAGATGATTTGTATCCAGAGTATTTAGGTCGAGATTGAAAAACAAGATGGAAAAGATCACGTGGCTCGCGAAGCCGATGCACGTGCATGTATAGGCTATGTTTCCGTGCCTTTGTTTCCTAGATTGATGTGTTTACGGCGAGTTTCTGCCTGCATGTGTACGTGCCTGTTGTGATACCGACCGATATCTGCAAAAGTTGTACGCTCGTGCCTGTGGAATAGACATGTATGTTTCATCTTGTGCCTGCATACCCATGCCTCACGTGAAACCAGCCTTGACTCTCGAGCGACAGATGGTGTGAATCTAGCTAGATGAGGGATGGATGAGTTCTAGCCTTCGGATCTAAGGTGTATGGCAGGCTGTTCGTTTGCTTCATTGGATTGTTCCGTCGGTGGTCTTTGTTCAGAGGAGGAATCAATGACTGATGTGGTGGCTGTTCGATGTGACTATTTAGTGTGTCAGTTACCGTAAAATAAAGTTAGAGGCTCCTCGGTTTCTCCGCGGTATCAATTATTTGTGCATAGCCGTGACTTTAGGAAGTGCATGGTTCCATGAGGTTCGGAAGCACAACCGTCTATACGCTGCTCCTAGTGCACACGTTAATCCGTATGGTAACCCAAACGTCCCTCGCCAAGGTTAGATACTGGCCGTGTTTGTGAGGTCTCCACGTCGTATTGTAGCCGCAGAACATCAGGCAGTTCCCACCCTCCTTACCACTCCCTAACCTTGTCGCAGGGTCTCAGGAGTCTCCATTGGCATCTTGTTGCTCGCTGCCATGGATGACTTTTTGAACACCACCGAGTACCATCCGATAGTTGCAGATGGTAACACGAAGCTCGACGTGTGGTACACCAATGAGCCTGGCAAGGTGGAGGAGATCATTGCCTTGTACGAGGACTGGTTGCGCGAGGAGAAGTACAAGTTTGTTGGTCTCGGCATGGAGTTCACACGAAAGGATTGGTATGGGCGTAGAAAAGTCACCGTCATGCAACTGGCTATGCGGAATCATGTTTTGGTCTATCACTTCTGCAAGGCCAGGACGGAGTGCCCTGTCCTGAAGGATTTCCTTGAGAATAGAGGTATAACTTTCTCTAGTGTGGGCGCCAGGAATATTAGAGATGCTCTTTTTCAAGACTTCATCAGAATTCCAGAAGGGTACCGCGTGGACATCCAAGAGAAGTTCATGATAAAGGGCGGTCAAGAAAGGGATTCGATGGAGGACTTAGCAGGAGCCATCATTGACGAATCATACTCCAAGCCGGAGTCCTCTTTTCCAGAACTTCTTCATCACTACTGGGATTGGCAGCCACTTACCTTTGATCACCTGAAATATGGAGCTACTGTAAGTGAAGATTTCATTTTCGTTAGTTTCTGCCTTTGTTGCAAGAATAGTACGTTTTTTTTATTTTTTTTGTACATTGATGTTTTCATTTGGTTTTTCTTTAGGAAGGGTATGTGAGCTATGAGCTGTACCGCCGGTTTCTGTCGATGAGGGACATCCTTCATCGTCGCTGTCTTCCTGATGTCAGATGGCGAGGACGTTTCTGAGGATTGTGTGATGAATTGGTTATTTGATAGTTATTGTATTGGGTAATATTACACCGACTGATGAATTTGTAATTGTGGTGGTTTTATTTTGAACCAGATGGAGTTGACTGGTTTGGGAATTTAAGTTTATTTTCGTTCAATCATGTTTTTCTTGACTGGGTGCCTTCAAGAATATTTTCCTCTGTGATTTCTTGCTATTCATTGGTATAAGATGAGATGTATTAAGAGGACACTCAGATGTGCACTTTCGTTAATCTAGACAGCGCACAGCCGTCTGCTCAGGAATGCATTGTTTTTGTTTTAGGCAAGGCACGCTCTGGTGTTATTAGTTTGCTAGTTGCTTCAGTTTTTCCCTCGATACGTAGTGTGTTTGGCACGGTTGTTTTTATAACGAATATACGGTTGAGTTATGTTAGTATGAGTCAGTGTCATGGTTGTATGTTTTGTAATATTTCTATTTAGTCTGGCTAGTGAATTCACGTCTGTCTAGTTAGTGGAGGCATGTCCTATGTTATGTTGAGGCAGAGTTGTGTGTGTCGTTCGGAAATGCTTTCTCAACACGTTTGTTTGGAGAGGCACGTATACGCTTTTATTCAAAGGCACGGTCGTGCCTTTCTTTTGAAACGTTTGCTTTCACTTACTTGCTGAGAGAGATTCGTCGGTGAAACTTGTGAGGTCACGGACCTTTTTCGGTTGAAGTCACGGTCGTGCTTCCATGACTCGTTGGCTTGGTAGAGGGACCGGTGTTAAGCTATCGAGGGGACGGTCCTGTGTTAACTAGTGGTGCACTTGTCCGTGTTAAGAGTGGCACATTCTACGTGGATAAGAGGCACGACAGTGCCTCTGTGACCAGCATTACTGTAGTTGAGTCATTTAGATCCTTCGTCAGATGCTTACAAATCGATAGTGTTTTTCCTCTGTGTTCCAATTTTTTTCTTTTTTTTATGTCTGGTCGGAGTGAGTGGTGTTCTAGTGCAAGGAATTGATGTCTTGAATATGATCTTTAGAACTTTTCAAAAAAAATACGATTCTTATTTTCGAAAAAATATGATGTCAGGAATTTAAGACTTGACCATTTGAATGCACAACTGTGATTAATGGGATCCATAGCAGATATCTTGGACCGACACAAAAAATAGCTGAAACATTGTTGTGATTACATGAGTCGATATGGCTGAAACAATGTTCGAATGTCTCCATCTAAATTAAGGCACATCTAAGCAGTAGTCATCTTCTTCCAAATCTTCTTCTTTCGCGCCGGATGTTGTGTTTGTTGAGTACGATGCTCAGTGCCTCAAATACATGGCATGTGTTGTAGTTCGATGTTATCATTTTGTAAGTTAGTTGTTCTCTCGTCGGTTTCACATGGATCTGCAAAACAAATAAGCGCACAAACTAACAAAATTTATTGTAAAACTTAATGTTTAGCTGGCTTGGATGAACATATGTTTATGTGTTGTCAATGAGAGTGAACTTACATTATTGATAAAAAATAAATTATTATTGAAATTAATGAGGGGCATCAAATGCATGGTGTAAATAGCACTGTCATCCCTGAAATTTGATAGCATTATGTTATTGGTTAGTAGGTGGACAGTAGATATGGGATATGTAGTGGAACAAAAAAATGCATGGTGTAAATGAAGTAGAGCTACAGTTAGAAGAAACTCACTCTCTGTCTGAGTTACATACACTCTGCACAGGTTTGACATGAAAGGAGGCCACTGTGTGAGGATAGTTGTTGTAAGCAGAATGATAAGCTCTCTTGAAGTTTTTGATGACAATGTCCGAGTGTTCCTTTATACCGTCGCAATTGATATAAGGACACAGAATTTCGAAGCGACGCATTGCAAGATTCACGATTATGATGTAGATAAAATGTGGTTTCTTTCTCATAGGTATTAAGACCTAGATCAATTAACGGGAAGTTATATCATTGTAACAAGAAAATCTGGTTAGAATTGAAGACGAACACTGGACAAATAGAGTGAGTAGGGTGAACTCACGATGTTGCATTTGTTTGTCAGCCTGAACCCAATAGTTTTTCTGCAATTTGTTCCTTCAGTAGTTCAGTGCTTGCTTCTAGAACTTGAAATTTATCCTGCATTAAATTGAAGCTACGTCACTCAGCGTGCTAGTAGTAGTAAATGTGGTTTCTTATTATTATTTATGAGAAGCAAGAACTTACAGAGGCGTCAATGTACATTATATGCTTGTGCATAGATGTTGGCGTTGGCATTGGTAGAATTGTTCTTTCATCAACAACTCTGAGTAAGCATCGACCACGAATGAGTTGATATATCCGTATACCTTCATTGACAAACCTAAAGTTCGATGATCGGCCCAACGTCGGTCGACGTAGAATATCCTCTTGCTGCCAAAAAAGATAAATGCATTTTAAATCATATGATTTTATTATTTAACATTACAGTTGATGAGTATTCAATTGCAATAGCAGAATAATCAACATGGAACTCTTTAATTTGAAAGCTTCAGGCAGAATGCATTGCAGTAGTAAAAGAAAGGATCAAAACATTACTGTAAGAGGAAGAACTAATTCATTACCTATCATGTTGACTGATGCCTGGTGTACTGTCGACGATTGTTTCATACACTTCTTTCTCCTGTGTTGTAGAATCTCTTATTTCCAAAAGTTGGCAGTGATCTTGATGGTTTTTTTGAACCACTGAAACAGTAGGAGAGGCTCCTACTGCAATTAAATTAAAGAATCAGCAACTGTACATGGTTTGTATGTTACAGGGCCGTCCCACTTTGTGGGTGGAGGAGGGGGGAGGGTAAAGTGCTAAGTTACAAAGTAGCTAAGTATGAAAGTAAGAAGGGTTTATTCTTATCTCCCACCCTATAAGTGAGGAGGGACAAGTCTTCTTTAAGTCTAGAGAGCCAAGAGGTTGTGGATGGGGTGATTCCTCTGAAGTGCTTGTTGTTCCTTTCCTTCCAAATGCTCCAAGCAGATTGGAGGAGGATTTCCACAAATAATGGCCTGTTCCATGCGGTCTTGGCTGATTCCACCCAATCCAGCCTATTCCCTTGAGTAGATCCTTGCATTCCAAGCTTGGCCCAGCAATTTAAGCTAAAAGGGCATTCAAAGAAAAGATGCTCCACCGTTTCATCCATGCATGTGGGGCAAAGCAGGCAGCCAAACATGTTGCCAATGTTGAAGTGACGTCGTTTGAGCATATTTCTGGTGTTTAGCCTGTCAGATAGCAGTAACCAGCCAAAAACTTTGATCTTCATAGTTGCTTTGGACTTCCATAACCATGAGTAGGGAGGGTGAGCTTGGACATCTCTGAAGAAAAACTCATAAAATTTGTTGGCTGAGAAGTGGGTGGATCCCCAGGTGTAAGTCCAATCATCGCGTGTTGATTGGCTAGCCAGCTGAACGTCCAAGGTAATGCTTTGTAGATTTCTGGTCTTTGCATGGGCTTGCTCCGAAAGTGGCAGATAAAACGTTTCCTGCAAACTAGTGGCCCCTAGGAACGTGCGAACAGAGATGTCTTCATCTTTAGCAAACGAGAAAGCACGTGGATGAGTTTCGGCCAGTATCTCACCCAGCCACATATCTTTCCACAAGAGAGTGGTTGCTCCATTACTCACATTGACCATCATGATTCCCCTATAAGTGGGCATGAGCTTGGAGATATCTCGCCACCAGAATGAGCCACAAGGATCGGTAGCATGGGGTATCTTGTAGGTGTAGTAGGTATTCCAAATCAACTCAACCCAGGGCAGGTCCCAGTGGTTGTAGAACTTATGAAGAAATTTGAGAAGCAAGGCCTCGTTCTGGATTTTCAGGTTTAATACCCCCAGACCACCACATTTCTTTGGTTTGCAAACCATGTCCCAAGCAGCCAGTGAGGTGCACTTGTCACCTTGATCAGTTTTCTTTGTACATAAACATTTGCGGCGAATCTTGTCAAGGAGTTCAATGATTCCTGCCGGGAGTTTAAGTGTACACATGGCATAGATTAGGAGCGAGGTAATGACCGAGTTGAGCAGTGATAACTTGCCACCATATGAGATCATATTAAGTGTTGTTGAGAGTCTTCTTTCTAGTCGGCAGACCAAAGGCATGAGATCATGAATGGTAGGTTTAGTAGTCCCCAAAGGAAGGCCTAGGTAGGTAAAAGGCATCTTTCCCACCACACAGCCAAAAATATTCACCAAGTTGGTATATAGTACCTCATCACAGTTGATCGGGATAAGTGTGGATTTATGGAAATTGATTTTGAGTCCAATAGAGGTGGCGTAGTCTGACAGAATATTTTTGATAGTTATAGCCTGTAGAGGACAAGCTGGCATTGCAAGAATTGTGTCATCTGCATATTGAATGACCGGGTAATCTTTTTGTGTAGCGCATGGGAAGGGTAACTTGATGAGGTGAGTGAATCGAGTCTGTTCTAGCTGAGGATGATGTTGATGAGGTTGGAAGACATGACCACCAAAGTTCATTTGACCATTACTAAGTTGCAGATGACCCTCATTACAATTGTTGTTTCTTTGGACTATTAGGCCTTGTGGTTGGTGCTGCATGTGCAGTTGTAATGTTCTGACAGTTGGATCACCGGTTGAGCTCGAAGGAATATCTGTTGGAAAATGTTGCAGAGGATGGCCGGAATACTGCATGCTGTTGAACTGTTGTTGCAAGGCACTATAACTTTGGCCACGAGACTCGCTTGTCCGTGGTTGCTGATGGTTCTGCTCTTGAGGTTAGCGTTGCTGGCACCGTGCAGTGCTGTTATTCTGAGCATCATTGTGTTGGGGGTAGTGGGCATTGTGGATAGGGGTTTGTTGGTGGTATTGTTTTTGACTTTGGTTGTTCATTGCATAAGGTGAGTGCTGGCTGTTGTTTGAGCTGCCGTTATTCTGAGCACCAGGACGTCGGTAGTAGTTGTTTTTGAGAGTAGGAACTTGTTGGTAGTGTTGGGACAAAGCAGTTGCTGGCAAACTGTCGGACAAGACAATTTGAGTTAAATCCGTGGAGTATGACGTATCAAAAGTCTGTGAGAGGTGGCTACCGCCTGGCATTGAGCCTGATCTGCTGGTCATATGTGTCTCTTCATAGTTAGAAAGGCAAGATCTGGATGACGAGGTTGAATTCTTGGTCAAGTGTGAGATAGTATCAGGTTGGCATTGCTGGGATGCTACTTGGTTATGAAAGGGTTGCTTCTTCTTTTCATCAACGACTCTGTCCATTTGTTCATAGATAGATCGGTCAGACCATATTTCATCATCATCAATGAATCCAGCATCAAGGAGGCCTCTGTGGTTGTCAACCTGTAGAGACTGTTTGGTTGCAGTTTCTGTTGAATTATGTGGAGGCTCCAGTATTCTAACTTTTTTCTTAGGAGGTGCCATATTATTGTTTCCTGGATCTTTTGACTACTGTAAGGACCTCTTGTGAGCTGCCATTTGTGTTTCTAGTTCTGGCGGATGTGCGGTTGTGGTAAGATGGACACTGTCTGTGGGATCAATACGTGGTTGTTTGGTACATTGTTCATGTTCTTCTGCAATGTTATTGTCTTCCGCATCGATAGATGTGGTAGTAATGATTGGAGCATCAGTAGTGGATGGTAGTGCTTTTCTCGTATCCAGTACTGTGGCAGAACCGCTGTCAGAATCAGTGGTGACGGCTACTCTAGGAGCAAGGGAGGAAGTGGCTCTGGTGCGTTTAGTTTCAGCAATCGTCTTCTCATCTCTCAAAATTGAAACAAGATGGACCTTAGCTTCTGGCAGTGAAGAAGAACGTTGTTCAGTGACAATGTTTAACTTTTGTGCAGGTTGGGATACAGTGAGGCTCTTTGTGTTGGTTAAAGAATTTTTGTGAGCGCTATCAGAACCGCTGGACCGTTCAGTAGTTGGTGACGTTTTCCCAATATGATGAACATGTCCTCCAAGTGTATCCGCTGAGATTGGACCAGTCAGTAACTGTTTGTCAACCGCAGAGTGCGAGGTTGATGTTTCTGTTGTAGTAGGTTTTGCTATTTCCTCCAAGAGTTTTTCTAGTGGCCTTGTCAGAGAGTTGTGGTCTGCAGATCCTCCAGCATAATTTTGGGTTTCAATCCGTACAGAACACTTAGACGAATTTTCACCTGCCATTATAATTGCCCCACTCTCGAGCATCTCAAACGTTGGCACGAAGGGCTCATGAACCGGCAAGCCATCAAGGCAGTTCTGCAGATGGTTATGCACTTTGTCCAGATGAATCTTGGCTTCTTCATCAATGTGCTCTTTGTTGTGGTCGATCCTATTCACCTCCAGTAGCAACTTAATCCGAGTTGATGATTTTAGCTGTGAAGATAGACGAATTTGGGACTGCTCTTTGTCATATGGATTCTGGGAGTCTGGGTCAGGGGTATCACAGCAACCCTTTAAATTTTCCAGGGAGTATGATGTGGCGTGAAGGACACTGGTTGAGCCACTGCTGGAAGACTTTGACTGCTTGTCGTGCTAGAACTTGGAAGCAGAGAGTATGTTGAAGGGGCTGATGAAAAAGTTTCTTTTTCATTTGAGTTGTCCTGTTGCAAGTTACAATAAACGCCACGGTCTCTGGTCTTGGTTTCTTTTGCACTAAGATCCCTACCAAGTGAAAGGAGCTTCTCCAATTTCTGCTCGAGAACTGGTTGAAACCGCGAGAAAAGTTCTGTGTACATTTCATTGATAACTTTTGCAATTTTCACCTTGGCCTGTAATTGAAAAAAAACATCAGAATTTTTTAATACCAGAAATGAAAATTAGTTATTAATACTGAAAATGAAAAATATCTTGTGAGCTACTGTATGTTCTGTCAAGAATTGCAGAATCACACATGATATGCTGCGGGGAAGCGCGGGTAACAAGGTGCTTGAATCATGGTCAGCACATTCCTTGAAAGAGCACACCCGACGTATTGTACGAAGCATTGTTGACCTACCACTGCAGGGAAGCAGTGCTATATTGAACACAAAATCACAGCTAAGGTAGTATAGGAATGACTTCTATATTAAACACAAAGGCACGGCTATGTCCTGTAGGAAGCACTCCTATGTTTAATACAAAAGCAGAGCTAACGTACTATATAGGAAGCATTTTTATATTTAACACAAAAACAAAGCTAACGTACTATAGGAAGCACTTCTAGTTTTAGCACAAAAGCACAGCTAAGGTACTATAGGAAGCACTTTTGTATTTAACACAAAAGCACATCTAAGGTAGTATAGGAAGCACTTCTATATTAAAAACAAAGGCACGACTAACGTACTATAGGAAGCACTGCTATGTTTAACACAAAAGCACAGCTAACGTACTATATAGGAAGCATTTTTATATTTAACACAAAAGCACAGCTAACGTACTATAGGAAGCACTTCTAGTTTTAGCACAAAAGCACAGCTAAGGTACTATAGGAAGCACTTTTGTATTTTAACAAAAAAGCACAGCTAAGGTAGTATATGAAGCACTTCTATATTAAACACAAAGGCACGGCTAACGTCCTGTAGGAAGCACTCCTATGTTTAACACAAAAGCTCAGCTAACGTACTATATAGGAAGCACTTTTATATTTAACACAAAAGCACATCTAACGTACTATAGGAAGCACTTCTAGTTTTAGCACAAAAAGCACAACTAAGGTAGTATAGGAAGCACTTTTATATTTAACACAAAAGCACAACTAAGGTAGTATTGGAAGCACTTCTATATTAAACACAAAGGCACGGCTAACGTCCTGTAGGAAGCACTCCTATGTTTAACACAAAAGCTTAGCTAATGTACTATATAGGAAGCACTTTTATATTTAACACAAAAGCACAACTAACGTACTATAGGAAGCACTTCTAGTTTTAGCACAAAAAGCACAGCTAAGATAGTATAGGAAGCACTTTTATATTTAACACAAAAGCACAGCTAAGGTAGTATAGGAAGCACTTCTAGTTTTAGCACAAAAAGCACAGCTAAGGTAGTATAGGAAGCACTTTTATATTTAACACAAAAGCACAGCTAAGGTAGTATAGGAAGCACTTCTATATTAAATACAAAAGCAGGGCTAACATCTTGTCGGAAGCACTTCTGGTTTTAATAGAAAAGCACAGCTAACGTACTATAGGAAACTATCTGGATGAGCACTCGTCCTATATGAAGCACTTCTAGTTTAAAACAAAAGCACAGCTAACGTACTATAAGAAACTGTCTGGATGAACACGATAGGACATGTATCTTTTTTGTAAAAACTTAGGGAGCATCATTTCAAACATAAAATCAGGTGCAGTAGCTAGAAATCACTTACAGAACAAAGTTTTTCTTGAGGCACAAATTCTTCTATGTAGGATTCTAGTCTAGGACTCATTTGAAAAAATGGCGCCTGAAAGCCAGGCGGTGGTTGGAAAGGCGTCCGCCTAATGTCTTTCAGCTGCCATGCGGAAAAGGAAACAATTACAGTCAAGTCAAGTTAATACATTCCAGCTAAGTCCCTATTGTTGAGTTGAAAACTTCGCCAAAGGAAAATGATGAAAAGTTGACTCACCGTGTGTTTCCCAAAAATTCCGTCCTCTGTTGACAGGCTGTCTGTGTTAGCATAATTCTTAATGGCCTCTGTGTCCCACATGACAAGTCTTGCAGGAGTGTCAGGTTCCAGGTCCATAATCTTCGTATCCAGGTACTCAGAATACGTTATCTGCAAAAGGGGAAGAGGTAAAAATGAATCATGTTCTTGTAGCTGCTTGTGGGTATAAAGAAATGTACAAGTTAGTGAAGGAACCACTGGAATCAGGAGGCAACCACACAGGGCACCTGCGAATCCTTTGTCCTTGAAGGTCTGGAGTGATGCCACCAGTTTCTCTGTGACAGCATTGGACCAATCATATGATGGTATGTTACTTGCTGGTCCTTCTAGAGCGGCTAAATAGTCGGGGCTAACACAGTCATATGTCGTTGGGCATAGAAATACCACTGTTGCAAACATCACAAAAACACGTTGAAACACTTCTCCTATCAGCTCTGGGGTTATGAGATCAGTTAACTCTCTGATACTTGGAGCGTGCCCAGCACACCTGACATCTGAAAGCTTCTGAGCATTTTCTTGGGATAATCTGCCCGCCAAGTGGAATTCCTAAGATCTGGTGCACTGTGTACGAGTTGATGAGGAATCTGTATCCACTAGGCAGTATGAAACACCTAGAAGGGCAATCAAAATAGCGGACAAGCCAGCGAACGAAACACCTTGGAAGCTCGTGACAACACAGATCTAGAAGGTATACAAATCCAATATCTCTGACAAGCTGCTTTTGTGGTTCTGTTAGCTTTTCACAGATAGTAATGAATTTCTGGAAGCTAAGTTTTGTGCTGAACTCTTCTTCATATTCACCCATTGTAACAGCTCTGTGGACAAAGATAAGAAACGACCTTTAGCAAATGTATTGTTGAACCACATGCTTTTCTGGCAGAAGCTTACATACGAACGCTGAGTCAGCAAAACAGAGACAAATATTTAAGCCGTGATTGAAAATGCAGCTAGAATGAGAGGCATTGATTTCGAAAGAAATTTCAACGACACATGCAAGATGCATGATAAAAAACACCTACTTCAAGGCAGCAAGCTGCTTCTTTGCCCTGTACTCCTCAACAAGCTTTTTGTGCGCTGCACGTTTTAACTCGATCCTTAGTATCTCTGTTTCTAGCTGGTCACGAACCATGAAATCTTGGGTGACAATCTCTGTGCCATCGACAGACTGGGACTGAGTCTCCGACAGCTGTGGGGTGGAGTCCATCTCATCGAACTCTACATAAGAGGTCACGAGACATCATCGTTACCAGGTCAACTATGTAAGGCAGTTGTTAGCAGTCCATGTGAGACCATCATCAACAGCTTGGTCCATGTAAGATGGTTTCTAAATCTGAGTTAGTAACCGCTTCGCAAAAAGGGATGTAAGTCCTTTGGATCCCTGCTATAGATTCTGTATCTATACAATCATTTGACCTGTGACCTCATGTTAGGGATCAGGATAGTGAATTTTGACTGCAGTTTCATTGAGCTCTCCAAGTAATATAATATGTGGTCACGAGAGTGCTTAAGTTTTGCATGGCTGGAGATATAACTCAACTTAGCAAAACCTCGGCGCAAGCATGCAGTTGGCATGATTAAAGTGAGGTCACCCGAGTCCTAATTTTAAATCCATAACCCTTCTGCTGTTAAGACGGCGCAACAGTTTGAGCACGGACCAGCTGAAGATAATTGGATCTGGAACCGATATTCAAATCGCGCCCCACATGCTGTGTTGTGCAGATGGGGTGTGTACGCAGCCCGCGGAATTGCTAGTACCGGTAATTTTTTTGTTCAAACGTTGAATCGGTGGCATAATCATGGTGATGATGCAATGGATTACCTGAACAGGAGATCCACGGCAAGTGAGATGAAGGAGACCGATAAATTTTCAGTGACGAGCGAACTCTGTGGAGGGATCAGGATTGGCTTTCCTTTGGAGAGCTAGAATATGCCTCGCCTGTCGCCACCGATGCTAGATGGAGAAAGATTTGGAACTCATCTTGCGGACGACCCCACAAGTTAGTCAAATACTTGGAGGAACTATTTGAGAGCCCACATGTCAGTATGACTTCAAAGTCCACCTACCACATTTTCTCAACCCAGACGGAGGTTCTCCTCGTAGGAATCATATAAGGCCGACCCACAAGTTAGTGAGAGACTTAGAGGAATTAGTAACTAAGAGCCCACTTGTCAGTCTCGTCGACGGTCAAGTGAAGTAGACGTACCACATCTTGTCACACTGAAAAAACATGTGCATCTCTCATGCGTCGCAAAACTCACCCCACCTATCAGGTTATTCTTCTCCTGAATGCAAAAAATCGAAGTAGCCTCTCTCTTTCCTTCTCTCTTTCTCTTTTCTCTCTCTCCCAGATTCAAAATCATTGAAGGAGATCGCTGAGAAACTACAGGGAAGCAGACCCCCCCACAATTTAGAGAGGTGTGAGTTCCGAACAATCAGTGCATAAGATTCGGCAATCAAAGGTTAGTAGAAAGGTGTGAGTTCAATTATATATCTCTGTTGCATGGTAAGTGTAGTACGTTAGTAAGAAAGATTGAGATCGACTTTGAAAATTTTCAACACTGATACTACGGGTTTATAACTTTTTTGGGCAGATGTTCAGGAGTGCGACATCTGGTCAGGACAACAGGGACGATCGGTCTTTAAACGACATCGGCAAGGATTATGGGAGGCAGGTAATAGCAAGGCAGTTGAACATTAGGGTTTGGTCTTTTATTTCTGTGACGTTTGCTGTCAAGGTGCTACCACTGAGAACACTAATTAGTAGATCATTAAGAACAACAAAAATGATTAATATATCCTGGATGAATGCTGTAATAACTGTTTATCCTATGCATCTACTCTGTAGTTGAGTATCGAGAGGTGGAAGAAAAAAAATCACTACAAAATGAGAAGAAGATCAAGGATGCAGATGCTGTCAAACACGCAAATGCCATGCCGGCTGGAGTAAGTGGAGTCAAGAGTGAGATACAAGTTCTTGGCAAACGTCCCAACCAGGAGCATGTTGTGTAGCAGACACCTGTGAAGAGGAGCATTCTAAGCAGCAGAGACTCCACTAAGCAGATTGTGCAGGTAACGACGAAAACTTCAGACGCTAGTTTTGAACATACGTGGAATTTTTACATGCTAATTATTCGTAATACTCTTACGTGCCGCTAATTATTTTTTGCTTTGAAGACACAGTTTTCCACAAAGGCGCAGAGCGGGCGTTGTGACGCTGCAGCGTTTGATGGCGGTCATAATGAAGAGGTACAGGGTAACATAATTTGCCTTGATGCAAGCAGAAGGATCATTGGCAACAAAAGCATTAGTGTTCAAGGATTCGGTATGGTCTGCGCAGGCAAGAAGAGTCCAACGACAAAATCAAACATAGGAGGAATACAGGTGACAACAAATACGAACGTGCAACAACATATAAAGCAAATTTATATTTTTTTATGAGCAATTTTTTCTTTGTTTTCATCTGGTATATTTAAATTGTAGTATCTTGCACACGCAGGTGTACGAGCAAGGAAGCAAGTATCGCGGTAGTCCACGGATCAATGAAAACATAAGGTAAGGTCCTTTGAAAGGATCACCTGCGGCGTTCAACATGAGGGGTCCTTCCAAAGGATCTCCGATGGCATTCAGAATAGTCAGCGAAATTACCAATGCACGGAAGTTGTCACCAAGATTTGCTGGACAAGAGAGGCATGGGAAAACAAAGGTGACGTCGGAACTATGCTTTTTCAATTCAACGCACAAACAGTTTTATGAAAGAACAGGGTTAAGTGCAAAACAGGAGGACGGCTGTCCGTCTGGTGCGGCTGTATATGCAGTTGTTCTATTGTATAGGATGTTGTTGTGCCTCTCTGGTTGTATCGTGCAAGCAGAAGCACATCTGTGCCTCTTTGTCTAGATGTGTGTGTAGCATGGTCACGTTCGTGCTGCTGGGTGTAATGTGAACAGTGCCTCTGGAGTACCGCTTATTAGAAATAAAAAAACGCATATGCTGCTCTGAATATCTAATTCTGTTTCGTGCTATGTGTTCAAGATTTGGCGAAGGGGATAACAGATGAGGCAAAGAAATATCATAGTTCTCCATCCATTTCGAAAGGAACGCAACATTCAAAGCAACAAGTAGCATGCAGCGCCAGCACGGATTGCATTGTAGAAGCAACACAGTCCCTTGGTTGCACGAGTGCCGGAGAAACAGGGAGCAGCATTGCACAATGCGATAGTGGAGAGGCAGAGTCATTTATGGATTTGTCCGTGCCAGGCAGAAACGACGCTGCTGCGTGTGACAAACAACAGAGCAGCAGTAGCTCCGCTATAAGTGGACCTGTGGCTAGCGATGAAACTAATGTCGTCAGAAGTGAATGCGATCAGACGAATGAAGACACGGTAGACAGAATCACCATGGCACCGCCGACCATTGTAGTGAAAGAAATGGACGACATGTTCAAAGAAGGCATATACCCAATGATTCAGGAGGTCACTGAAGCGCTCGAACCAGAGGGTGGTATGGTATTTGGATCATTGGATGAGTGCTTTTTCTTCTTCTGCAGATATGCGAGAAAGCTTGGCTTTGCTGCCAAGCGATCAACGAGCAGAAGATCGACATATGATTAGCAGCTTGACAAGCAGGTGTTTCAGTGCACCAAGGAAGGGCAGAATAAAACAACTGAGAGACATGTTAAGGAGAGAAGGAGCAATTGCTTGATCCAGACAAGCTGCCCAGTCCAAATAACAGCCAAGAGGGATGCAGATAGGAGGAAATGGTATCTAAAGAACGTGCGCCTAGAGCACAACCACCAACTTCACCCATTAGATTGGATGCTGAAGTTCATGAGATGATATAAGAAGATGACACCTCAGGAGAAATTCTTCATACAAGTGCTGCAGAAGGCGAGGTTAGAACCGAGGAAGGTTATGCAGATTTTTACTGCCATGGGGACACCGAGGCGAGAAATTATGTTCGACACGATTGACATAAGCAATATTGCATGCCGTGGCAGGGCTGGAGAGCGCGGCACCGATACCGAGGACACCATGAAACTCTTTGCCGATATGCAGAGGCGGAGGCCGGGATTCCACCATGTGGAAGAGACAGAGAACAATGTAGTGCGGAGCCTGTTTTGGACAGACTCCTTGTGCAAGATGAATTATGATCTATATGGAGATTTCGTGTCTTTTGACACGACATTCTCTACGAATATATATGGCTTGCCATTTGCACCAATTATAGGTGTCGACAACCATGGGTCGACCGTCCTGTTTGGACTAGGCCTTTTGAAAGATGAGAAAATAGGGTCATTCAAGTGGCTCCTAAGCACATTTGTCGAGGCAATGGGAGGTAAAGAGCTGAAATACATAATAACATACCAGGACCAAGCGATGAAGACTGCAATAAAGGAAGCTCTTCCGAGAACGAGGCACATGTTCTGCTGGTGGCATATCAGGAAGAACCTAAAGGAAAATAACGCAGTAGTGTTTGCGCAGCACCCAGGGATTTCTGATGATTTATTTCGAATCGTCAAAAACTCACTAAATCAAGACGAGTTTGAGCGTGCCTGGAAAGCAGCAATTTCTGTGCACAAGGCAGAAGGAACAAACACCTGAACATGCTATGGGAACTACGAAATTTTTGGGTGCCGGCTTACTTCAAGGACTGCTTCTATCCTTTCTCGTCAACAACCACTCGCAGTGAGAGCACGAATTCGATGTGGAAGAATTATGTCGACCACAGTGACACTATAAAAAGGTTTGTTGATGCGTATCACATGGTTCAGCAAAATTGCCTCGCCACGCTTGACAAGAAAAGACACCGAACAGAAGAGAAGGCGCCATCACTAGAGACGGGTTTTCTGATTGAAAGACTGGCAAGTCAAGTATACACCAATGAAATTTTCAGGAAATTCCAGCTGGAGCTACGGAACTGGACTTACTTCAAGTGCTCTGACCTGGCAAAGGGGAGGCAGTATTTTTTAAAAAGGATTACTGAGCCTGGAGAAAAAGTGTGGAAACCATATCCGGGCGAGGAATTTGAGAGGTCTGAGTTCAGGGTAGATGTGGATGAGCAAAAAGAAATATACAGTTGCAGCTGCAAGAAAATGAGTAGGTATGGCATTCAGTGCTGCCATGTGCTTAAGGTGATGGACCAAACATGCATGATCGATCAACTTCCAAAATCCTTTGTCATCCCCAGATGGACCAGGGATCTATCAGAGAGTCTGAAAGTTCTGTCTACAAGTCAAGGTGATAGCATGACCGCACAAGATGATGAAACGATGAGATTCGGCCTCGCTTACGCTGAGTTGTCGGATATCTGTTCAAATGCTTGCAGAAAAGAGAAGGCATACAGTATTCTGCGTGAGTGTACGGTAGATATGAAAATAAAAGTCATGGTGGCACTTGCTGAGGAACCAGACACATGCATTCTTGCCGAAACTCTCAAGAACCCTCCCATGAGTGGCTCAAAGGGCATGAAAAAAGGAGATCGAATCAAAGCTGGTTCTGAGAAGAAAGGAAAAGGCAACAAAGCCGTATCGAAGTGCGGCCATTGTCGAGTAAAGGGTCACAGGAAAACAAACTGCTCGGATAACCCAGAAGTACATGAGAGGATGAGGATTGAAGAGGAGAAGAGGAAATCGCAGCAGGAGAAGAGGACAAGGTCAATGAAATGGCCGACAACACTGACAACACCATCAAGGACATCAAACGGCTCAGGACAATGCACTCCAAGCCCAGGAGGAAGACATCAGACGCCAGCAACTCCAACGACCCCACTGAGAGTAGGGAGCATTTACCAAAGTCTTGCATCTACGCCAGAATCGAACATCACACAAGCCAGGCACACAGAATGCATGCAGGGAAGCCCGGGACAAGGCACGGAATCTGTGCAGTCCATTTTCAGAAAGGAAAGGTCTGAGTGGAGACTTTTTGGTACCGGAGAGCAGTACGAAAAGAAAAATTAAAATGTAATAATGTAGCCTAAACAGGGCGTAAGCAAAAAATAGTGATGACCGCAATCTTTTGCTTTGTTTTTATGTATGAATGTTAATATTGCAGGCAAATAGGTTGAATAGGTATGCAGAAGGGTGGGGTTGCACAAGTGTCGAGAAGGAAGAATGGATCGCTGAACATTCAAAAACAAGGCTGCACGTGGAGCGATGAAATAGCAAGTGATCGGTGTGGAGGGCGGGCTGGTGTCGATTGTTTATTTTCTCGTGGTGTGGTTATAAGAACGGCTTGTAAGTTAATTTGCTATAGTAATAGAAAGAAAACAAATTTAAATAAGAACGCCTTTTGTTTCTTTATGTATTTTTACTCGGCGGAGAAAAATATCACAGGCACAGGTTTCCTTGTTACTTTCCGCAACCGCGTTGGTTTCTGAACGTGGATGTTGTAAGCATACAAGCATGCTTCTCTGCTGCGTGACAGAGAGATAAAAATAACCGAAGGGCACGGGTAGCCATGGCCATGCCACTGGTGAATGTTCAACCGTGACTCTCACGGTTGCATGGTAAACGCACAGATGTGACTCTATGTAATATCACACCATGCCTCCGCGTGTTTACGTCCCGTGTCTCCCCATTTGAACGAGTCGACGGGATCGTTCGAAAGACAGACACTAGTTTACATGACTCTATATAATACCACATGATGCCTTCGTGTGCTACCCACCCGTGCTTCTGGCGTGGAACATATTCTTTTAATGTATGTATGTGTCGTAAAAAATTAAAACTTGGAGGGGCACACCCGTTCCTGGTCTGCGTGTTCAATAGTGCATATTGTATAATCAAAGCCGTGACTGTTCAACAGTGCATTTGTACAACCATGATTTCACCTTGTCGTGGCATCGTGACGTTCGTTCTCTGCCCGAAAAGCGTGCCTTCCACAGCCGTCCTACTGTGCGCCTGACAAAGGAGCAACGCCAGCCGATAGAGTGCTTCTTCTATTACCAAAAGCGTGGCCCTCTTTGCTTCACTTCCGTGCGTTTGACAGTTGCTCCTTGGTACAGAACCATGGTTGTACAGAGTTCTTGCCCGTGCTTTTAAGGACAGTGTCTCTCGGATCGTCCATTCATTGTCTCAGAAAGTAAACTGTGAGGGTTCACATCTGAACCCAATTCCGTTGTGTTTCTGCAGTAAATGCTCGTACGCGACTCTATGTAATAGCACAACATGCCTCCACTGGTTCACATCCGTGCCTCTCCGTCTGAACGAGTCGACGGAATCGTTCGGAACACATACACGAGCTAACATGACTCTATATAAAATCACACGATGTCTTTGTGTGCTGCCCACCCATGCTTTCGGCGTGGAACAAATTCTTTTAATGTATGTACGTGCCGTAAAAAATTAAAACACGGAGGGGCACGCCCGTGCCTGGTCTGCGTGTTCAATAGTGCATCTCGCGTAATCAAAGCCGTGACTGTATTTAATGTTTCAAGCAGGCATCTACAATTTACGGGAAAAATAAAGGAGAGGTAATTAATCTGTACCTTTCCCGTCCCTCTCAGTATTTAAGTTGTTTCGTGGGTGGACATGTTATAATCCATTTTTCCAGATCCACCTCACTGAGCACTTGTCATGTGCAGTGTGACCCCTGCAATGGAGATGGAGATGGAGATGGAATGTGCTACTCCTAGCTCCAAGAGGGCGAGAGTGGCGCCATCAGCAACGCCGCCTTCTGGTGGTGTGTTTGTCGCCGTAGGGGAGGGAAGCGGAAAGTGTGCTCTTCCTCGATCCAAGGATGAAGAAGAGGGGTCTCGTCTAGACCTCATCAGCGACCTCCCGGACGCCGTCCTAGGTGAGATCATCTCTCGTCTCCCCCTCAAGGAGGGCATCCATACTCGAATCCTCGCTCATAGGTGGCGTCCTGTATGGCTCACCGCTCCTTTGAATCTCAACTGTCGCGAGATCTCTCTTGCCCGTCTTTTTAACGATGGAGAAATAGTTCATATTGCCATCCTCTTGAAGCTGTCCGCCGTCACCGAGGCCGTCTTCAGATTTTATACCGGAACTCGGTGCTCTCAATATTCTGTCGTTAATGTTGTCAGTCTTCCGGAATTCATCCTGTCAAGTCATCCCGGCTCAGTAAGCCGCCTCTCTATCCCGGCATGCTACCTGCGGTGCAGACCTACCATTGTTGCTGCCTGGCTCCGATCGTCAATGCTCAACAATCTCCAGATTCTTGAGTTCTATTATCTGTTCCCAGGATTCGCGACGCAAGAGGTCACACCACTGGGTGTATTTATCGTGCCCTCAGCGCCGGAGTCCGCGTTTAGGCTTTCCTCCTCTTTGCACACACTCGGCTTTGCTCTTTGCCATATACCAGACAATTATGTAGGGACACTTAAGCTACCGCTGGTGAAAAGACTATCGCTTCTGGAAGTTCTTATATCAGAGGTCTTGCTTCAAAGCATAATCCACTCTAGTTGCCCTGCACTTGAGTCTTTGCTGCTTATTTTCAGTGGGGGAGTTCGTCGCATCACAATAAACACGTATAACCTTGTAGGCATTGGCATTTGTTGTCACTACGGAAAACTCATTATTGAGGATGCGCCTTCGCTTCAATGGTTGATCTGCAAAATAAAGAGGACGACCATTGTTCGATTACTGTTGTCTCTGCACCTAAACTATGGACGCTGGGTGAATTCGCGTTCATGTTGTTGGGGAACGTAGCAGAAATTCAAAATTTTCCTACGTGTCACCAAGATCTATCTATGGAGAAACCAGCAACGAGGGGAAGGAGAGTGCATCTACATACCCTTGTAGATCGCTAAGCGGAAGCGTTCAAGAGAACGGGGTTGAAGGAGTCGAACTCGTCGTGATCCAAATCACCGGAGATCCTAGTGCCGAATGGACGGCACCTCCGCGTTCAACACACGTACAGCCCGGTGACGTCTCCCACGCCTTGATCCAGCAAGGAGAGAGGGAGAGGTTGAGGAAGACTTCATCCAGCAGCAGCACAACGGCGTGGTGGTGATGGAGGAGCGTGGCAATCCTGCAGGGCTTTGCCAAGCACTTGCGGGAGAGGAGGAGGTGTCACGGGAGGGAGGGAGGCGCCAGGGCTTCTAGTATGGATGCCCTCCCTCCCCTCCACTATATATAGGGGCAAGGGAGAGGGGGAAGTCTCAGACTTGCCCCTTCCTCCAAGGAAGGGGTGCGGCCAAGAGGGGGGGGGGAGGAGTCCATCCTCCCCAAGGCACCTCGGAGGTGCCTTCCCCCTTGAGGACTCTTCCCTCCCCAAGTTTCCTTGGCGCATGGGCCTCTTGTGGCTGGTGCCCTTGGCCCATATAGGCCAAGGCGCACCCCCTAAAGCCCATGTGGCCCCCCGGGGCAGGTGGACCCCCCCGGTGGACCCCCGGACCCCTTTCGGCACTCCCGGTACAATACCAATAAAGTGCGAAACTTTTCCGGCGACCAAAACAGGACTTCCCATATATAAATCTTTACCTCCGGACCATTCTGGAACTCCTCGTGACGTCCGGGATCTCATCCAGGACTCCGAACAACATTCGGTAACCACATACAAACTTCCTTTATAACCCTAGCGTCATCGAACCTTAAGTGTGTAGACCCTACAGGTTTGGGAGACATGTAGTCATGACCGAGACGTTCTCCGGTCAATAACCAACAGCGGGATCTGGATACCCATGTTGGCTCCCACATGTTCCACGATGATCTCATCGGATGAACCACGATGTCAAGGACTCAATCGATCCCGTATACAATTCCCTTTGTCTAACGGTATTGTACTTGCCCGAGATTCGATCGTCGGTATACCGATACCTTGTTCAATCTCGTTACCGGCAAGTCTCTTTACTCGTTCCGTAACACATCATCCTGTGATCAACTCCTTGGTCACATTGTGCACATTATGATGATGTCCTACCGAGTGGGCCCAGAGATACCTCTCCGTTTACACGGAGTGACAAATCCCAGTCTCGATTCGTGCCAACCCAACAGACACTTTCGGAGATACCTGTAATGCACCTTTATAGCCACCCAGTTACATTGTGACGTTTGGTACACCCAAAGCATTCCTACGGTATCCGGGAGTTGCACAATCTCATGGTCTAAGGAAAAAATACTTGACATTAGAAAAGCTTTAGCATACGAACTACACGATCTTTATGCTAGGCTTAGGATTGGGTCTTGTCCATCACATCATTCTCCTAATGATGTGATCCCGTTATCAACGACATCCAATGTCCATAGCCAGGAAACCATGACTATCTGTTGATCACAACGAGCTAGTCAACTAGAGGCTCACTAGGGACATATTGTGGTCTATGTATTCACACGTGTATTACGATTTCCGGATAATACAGTTATAGCATGAATAAAAGACTATTATCATGAACAAAGAAATATAATAATAACACTTTTATTATTGCCTCTAGGGCATATTTCCAACAGTCTCCCACTTGCACTAGAGTCAATAATCTAGTTCACATCACCATGTGATTACCACTGACAGGTCACATCACCATGTGACCAACATCCAAAGAGTTTACTAGTGTCATTAAACTAGTTCACATCATCATGTGATTAAGACTCAATGAGTTCTGGGGTTTGATCATGTTCTGCTTGTGAGAGAGGTTTTAGTCAACAGATCTGTAACATTCAGATCCGTATGTACTTCGTAAATTTCTAGGTCATATTGTAAATGCTGCTTCCACGCTCCACTTGGAGCTATTCCAAATGGTTGCTCCACTATACGTATCCGGTTTGCTACTCAGAGTCATTCGGATAGGTGTTAAAGCTTGCATCAACGTAACCCTTTACACCAAACTCTTTATCACCTCCATAATCGAGAAACATATCCTTATTCCTCTAAGGATAACTTTGACCGCTATCTGATGATCCACTCCTTGATCACCTTTGTACTCTCTTGCCAGACATGTGGCAAGGCACACATCAGGTGCGGTACTTAGCATAGCATACTGTAGAGCCTATGTCTAAAGCATAGGGGACGACCTTCGTCCTTTCTCTCTTTTCTGCCGAGGTCGAGCTTTAAGTCTTAACTTCGTACCTTACAACTCAGGCAAGAACTTCTTCTTTGACTGATCCATCTTGAACACCTTCAAGATCATGTCAAGGTATGTGCTCATTTGAAAGTATTATTAAGCATTTTGATCTATCCTTATAGATCTTGATGCTCAATGTTCAAGTAGCTTAATCCAGGCTTTCCATTGAAAAACACTTTCCAAATAACCCTATATGCTTTCCAGAAATTCTACGTCATTTCTGATCCACAATATGTCAACAACATATACTTATCAGATATTCTATAGTGCTCCCACTCACTTCTTTGGAAATACAAGTTTCTCATAAACTTTGTATAAACCCAAAATCTTTGATCATCATCAAAGCATACATTCCAACTCCGAGATGCTTACTCCAGTCCCGAGAAGGATTGCTGGAGCTTTGCATACTTATTAGCATCTTTCAGGATTGACAAAACCTTCCGGTTTGTATCACATACAACCTTTCCTCAAAAACGTCGAGGAAACAATGTTTTGACATCCTATCTGCAAGATTTCATAAATAATGCAGTAATCGCTAATATAATTCCAACAGACTCTTAGCATCGCTACGAGTGAGAAAGTCTCATCGTAGTCAACTCCTTGAACTTGTCGGAAAACATCTTAACGACAAGTCGAGCTTTCTTAATGGTGATACTTACCATCATTATCCATCTTCCTTTTAAAATCCATCTGTACTCAACAGCCTCGCGACCATCAAGTAATTCTTCCAAAGTCTACACTTTGTTTTCATACATGGATCCTCTCTCGGATTTTATGGCCTCGAGCCATTTATCGGAATCCGGGCCCACCACCGCTTCTCCATAGTTCGTAAGTTCATTGTTGTCTAGCAACATGACTTCCAAGACAGGATTACGTACCACTCTGATGTAGTACGCATCCTTGTCATCCCACAAGGTTTGGTAGTGACTTGATCTGAAGTTTCTTGATCACTATCATAAGCTTCCACTTCAATTGGTGTAGGTGCCACAAGAACAACTTCCTGTGCCCTGCCACACACTAGTTGAAGAGACGGTTCAATAACCTCATCAAGTCTCCACCATCCTCCCACTCAATTCTTTTGAGAGAAACTTTTCCTCGAGAAAGGACCCAATTCTAGAAACAATCCCTTATTGCTTTCGGATCTGAGACAGGAGGTATACCCAACTGTTTTGGGTGTCCTATGAAGATGAATTTATCCGCTTTGGGTTCGAGCTTATCAGCCTGAAACTTTTCACAAAAGTGCCGCAGCCCCAAACTTTTAAGAAATGACAGCTTAGGTTTCTCTAAACCATAGTTCATACGGTGTCATCTCATCGGAATTACGTGGTGCCCTATTTAAAGTGAATGTGGTTGTCTCTAATGCCTAACCCATGAACGATAGTGGTAATTCGATAAGAGACATCATGGTATGCATCATATCCAATAGGGTGCAGTTATGATGTTCGGACACACCATCACACTATGGTGTTCCAGGCTGTATTAGTTGTGAAACAATTTCCACAATGTCTTAATTCTGTGCCAAACTCGTAATTCAGATATTCATCTCTATGATCATATCATAGATCTTTTATCCTCTTGTCACAACGATCTTTCAACTTCACCCTGAAATTACTTGAACCTTTCAATAATTCAGACTCGTGATTCATCAAGTAAATATACTCAACATCTACTCAAATCATCTATGAAGTAAGAACATAACGATATCCACTACATGCCTCAGCGCTCATTGGACTGCACACATCAAAATGTATTACTTCCAACAAGTTGCTTTCTAGTTCCATTTTACTGAAAACGAGGCTTTTCAGTCATCTTGCCCATGTGGTATGATTTGCATGTCTCAAGTGATTCAAAATCAAGTGAGTCCAAACGATCCATCTGTATAGAGTTTCTTCATGCATATCTACCAATAGACATGGTTCGCATGTCTCAAACCTTTCAAAAATGAGTGAGTCCAAAGATCCATCAACATGGAGCTTCTTCATGCGTTTTATACCGATATGACTTACGTGGCAGTGCCACAAGTAGGTGGTACTATCATTACTATCTTATATCTTTTGGCATGAACATGTGTATCACTACGATCGAGATTCAATGAAGCATTCATTTTAGGTGCAAGACCATTGAAGGTATTATTCAAATAAACAGAGTAACCATTATTCTCCTTAAATGAATAACCGTATTGCGATAGACATAATCCAGTCATGTCTATGCTCAACGCAAACACCAGATAACAATTATTTAGGTTTTAATACCAATCTCGATGGTAGAGGGAGCGTACGATATTTGATCAACCTTGGAAATACTTCCAACACATATCGTCATCTCACCTTTAGCTAGTCTCCGTTTATTCCGTAGATTTTATTTCGAGTTACTAACACTTAGCAACCGAACTAGCATCTAATACCCTGGTGCTACTAGGAGTACTTGTAAAGTACACATTAACATAATGTATATCCAATATACTTATATCGACAGCCTTCTCATCTACCAAGTATCTAGGGTAGTTCTGCTCCAGTGGCTATTCCCCTTATTACAGAAGCACTTAGTCTTGGGTTTGGGTTCAACCTTGGGTTTCTTCACTAGAGCAGCAGCTGAATTGCCGTTTCATGAAGTATCCCTTCGTGCCCTTGCCCTTCTTGAAACTAGTGGTTTCACCAACCATCAACAATTGATGCTCCTTCTTGATTTCTACTTCTGTGGTGTCAAACATCGCGAATATCTCAAGGATAATCATATATGTCCCTGATATATTATAGTTCATCACGAAGCTCTAGCAGCTTGGTGGTAATGACTTCGGAGAACCATCACTATTTCATCTGGAAGATCAACTCCCACTTGATTCAAGCGATTGTTGTACTCAGACAATCTGAGCACAAGCACAACAATTGAGCTTTTCTCCTTAGTTTGCAGGCTAAGAAAATCGTCGGAGGTCTTATACCTCTTGACGTGGGCACGAGCCTGAAATCCCAATTTCAGCCCTCGAAACATCTCATATGTTTCGCGACATTCCAAAACGTCTTTGGTGCCTCAACTCTAAGCCGTTTAACTGAACTATCATGTAGTTATCAAAATGTGTATGTCAGATGTTCGCAACATCCATAGACGACGTTCAAGTTTCAGCACACTAAACGGTGCATTAAGGACATAAGCCTTCTATGAAGCAATGAGGACAATCCTCAGTTTACGGACCTAGTCCGCATAATTGCTACTATCAACTTTCAACTATATTTTCTCTAGGAACATATCTAAACAGTGGAACTAAAGCGCGAGCTTACGACATAATTTGCAAAGGTCTTTTGACTATGTTTAGGATAATTAAGTTCATCTTATGAACTCCCACTCAGATAGACATCCCTCTGGTCATCTAAGTGATTACATGATCCGAGTCAACTAGGCCGTGTCCGATCATCACGTGAGACGGACTAGTCATCATCAGTGAACATATTCATGTTGATCGTATCTACCATACGACTCATGCTCGACCTTTCGGTCTTCTGTGTTCCGAGGCCATGTCTATACACATGCTAGGCTCGTCAAGTTAACCCTAAGTGTATTGCATGTGTAAATCTGTCTTACACCCGTTGTATGTGAACGTAAGGATCTATCACACCCGATCATCACGTGGTGCTTCGAAACGACGAACTGTAGCAACGGTGCACAGTTAGGGGAGAACACTTCTTGAAATTGGTGTAAGGGATCATCTTATTTACTACCGTCGTTCTAAGTAAACAAGATGCATAAACATGATAAACATCACATGCAATCAAATAATAGTGACATGATATGGCCAATATCATATAGCTCCTTTGATCTCCATCTTGGGGCTCCATGATCATCTATTACAAGAACATGATCAATCTCATACATCACATATATCATTCATCACATCCTTTTGGCCATATCACAGCACATAGCATACCCTGCAAAAACAAGTTAGACGTCCTCTAATTGTTGTTTGCATGTTTTACGTGGCTGCTATGGGTTTCTAGCAAGAACGTTTCTTACCTACGCCAAACCACAACGTGATATGCCAATTTCTATTTACCCTTCATAAGGACCCTTTTCATCGAATCCGTTCCGACTAAAGTGGGAGAGACTGGCACCCGCTAGCCACCTTATGCACCAAGTGCATGTCAGTCGGTGGAACCTGCCTCACATAAGAGTACGTGTAAGGTCGGTCCGGGCCGCTTCATCCCACAATACCATCGAAACAAGATTGGACTAGTAACGGTAAGCATATTGTACAAAATCAACGCCCACAACTACTTCGTGTTCTACTCGTGCAAAGAATCTACGCAATAGACCTAGCTCATGATGCCACTGTTGGGGAACGTAGCAGAAATTCAAAATTTTCCTACGTGTCACCAAGATCTATCTATGGAGAAACCAGCAACGAGGGGAAGGAGAGTGCATCTACATACCCTTGTAGATCGCTAAGCGGAAGCGTTCAAGAGAACGGGGTTGAAGGAGTCGAACTCGTCGTGATCCAAATCACCGGAGATCCTAGTGCCGAACGGACGGCACCTCCGCGTTCAACACACGTACAGCCCGGTGACGTCTCCCACGCCTTGATCCAGCAAGGAGAGAGGGAGAGGTTGAGGAAGACTTCATCCAGCAGCAGCACAACAGCGTGGTGGTGATGGAGGAGCGTGGCAATCCAGCAGGGCTTCGCCAAGCACTTGCGGGAGAGGAGGAGGTGTCACGGGAGGGAGGGAGGTGCCAGGGCTTCTAGTATGGATGCCCTCCCTCCCCTCCACTATATATAGGGGCAAGGGAGAGGGGGAAGGCGCAGCCTTGCCCCTTCCTCCAAGGAAGGGGTGCGGCCAAGAGGGGGGGAGGAGTCCATCCTCCCCAAGGCACCTCGGAGGTGCCTTCCCCCTTGAGGACTCTTCCCTCCCCAAGTTTCCTTGGCGCATGGGCCTCTTGTGGCTGGTGCCCTTGGCCCATATAGGCCAAGGCGCACCCCCTACAGCCCATGTGCCCCCCCCGGGGCAGGTGGACCCCCGGACCCCTTTCGGCACTCCCGGTACAATACCGATAAAGTGTGAAACTTTTCCGGCGACCAAAACAGGACTTCCCATATATAAATCTTTACCTCCGGACCATTCCGGAACTCCTCGTGATGTCCGGGATCTCATCCGGGACTCCGAACAACATTTGGTAACCACATACAAACTTCCTTTATAACCCTAGCGTCATCGAACCTTAAGTGTGTAGACCCTACAGGTTCGGGAGACATGTAGTCATGACCGAGACGTTCTCCGGTCAATAACCAACAGCGGGATCTGGATACCCATGTTGGCTCCCACATGTTCCACGATGATCTCATCGGATGAACCACGATGTCAAGGACTCAATCGATCCCGTATACAATTCCCTTTGTCTAACGGTATTGTACTTGCCCGAGATTCAATCGTTGGTATACCGATACCTTGTTCAATCTCGTTACCGGCAAGTCTCTTTACTCGTTCCGTAACACATCATCCCGTGATCAACTCCTTGGTCACATTGTGCACATTATGATGATGTCCTACCGAGTGGGCCCAAAGATACCTCTCCGTTTACACGGAGTGACAAATCCCAGTCTCGATTCGTGCCAACCCAACAGACACTTTCGGAGATACCTGTAATGCACCTTTATAGCCACCCAATTACGTTGTGACGTTTGGTACACCCAAAGCATTCCTACGGTATCCGGGAGTTGCACAATCTCATGGTCTAAGGAAAAAATACTTGACATTAGAAAAGCTTTAGCATACGAACTACACGATCTTTGTGCTAGGCTTAGGATTGGGTCTTGTCCATCACATCATTCTCCTAATGATGTGATCCCGTTATCAACGACATCCAATGTCCATAGCCAGGAAACCATGACTATCTATTGATCACAACGAGCTAGTCAACTAGAGGCTCACTAGGGACATATTGTGGTCTATGTATTCACACGTGTATTACGATTTCCGGATAATACAGTTATAGCATGAATAAAAGACTATTATCATGAACAAAGAAATATAATAATAAAACTTTTATTATTGCCTCTAGGGCATATTTCCAACACATGTCTGCGCCCGCACTTGTTGAGGTACTGACTTTACCTGATTCTAGAATAGGGTGATTACTTGTTCCGATGTTAGTTCCATTAATTTATTGAAATATGCTCTTTGCTTCATGCAGGGTGAGGATTTGGAGGTAACCGGTGTCTCTGCACCTGATCCGTATCCACGTCGTCTCACATGTCTTGCGGTATTGAGTTTTGACAATACTTCCAGCTTCATCTTGTTTGAGAGGAAACCGGTTTTATTTCGTCCAACCTTTAATCTATTAGTTTTGTGACGTATCTTCTGTTAATTTTTATGAAGCATTTTGGGGCAGTCAGTCTTAGAACAATGCGGCAATCTGTCAAGACCTTGTTCATCTACATGGATTATAAGGTGGACATTGTCATTGAATTGCTGCAGTGCTTTCCAAAACTAGAGAACTTGTCTGTCGAGGTGATGATCTTGAGAAATGTGCATACTGTAGTTCTCCTTCCATTTAAAAATGTTTATGTTAAATTTGACTTAAGTGGAAACATACATACATACATACATATCTTTTTCTATGGACGCTAAGTATTTTCAACCTTTCATGTATTTTTAGGGACGGTTCACATGTCGTTCTGAAAAAAACGTATGGCGTCGTAGGCACCGGCAGTTTCTCAAACATCACGATATTTGTCTGAAGACAATAACGCTGGAAGATTATATTCCTTGCTGGGGTAACGAGGAATTTGCGGTGTTCTTTGTTCTATGTGCAAAGGATCTGGATAGCATTGACATTAAGTTTGTGTACCCTCCCGCGGAGTTCACAGGAGTATTTTACGAGGAGAAACAAAGGGTTCTGAAGTGGCACACTAAGGCTTCTAAACATGGTCGTCTTCGATTATTACCAAGTTGCACGCATGTGCATCAGTATTTACAAAATAGGAGTGTTGAATATCTCGATTTGACGGATCCATTCAGATGTTCATGCTGAAGAATAGGTCTTGAGATGGTTGCTCGTGTTCTTGGGAGTGTTTTATTGTCTTGGAGTTTCGGAGTTCGCGTTTTGTGTAAACCTTGTCGAACAACTGTTGTTCTGTTTGCACTGTTTGTATGCTTTGTTTGTCTTTGTTGTCCTTGAGGAGCCACGAAGGAGCTTGCAACTGATGAAATCAGTCTACATTTCTGTCTTTTTATGTTTATGCTACTTTATGTCATAGTCGCCAGTCATGTGGAAATGCGCCAATAAACGTGTGCCCCTTTCTGTCTCTCGAATGGGCTGTTACGTGTCTCACAGAGTAAGCATAAAGTGTTGACATATAAACCCGATTCTGTTAGGTTTCCGTAATAAACGCACATACGTGGCCATGCCTCCGTGGTCGTCACATGCATGCCTCTTCTTCTGACCGAGTCCACCGAGCCATTCGGAATACAAACATAAAATCTTTGTGCGTGACTATATATAATAGCTCTCCATGCCTTTAAGCGCTTTATGCCCGTACTTGCGACCCTGAAACACAGACATGCACGAACGTCCACGCCTTTATCGAATAATATACGTAGAATCAAGAAAGAAGCGTTATGCGACTCAATACGGAGCCGTGTCCTTATGGAATTCAGGTTCGTGCTTTTAAATGTAAGGAGTCAGCGTCTCTGACGTAGGGCATTCCGTGCCTCAGAGAGTAAGAGCCTGTGGCTGTGCGTAACACAAAGGTTCAGTTCTGTGGGATAAACGCCCGTGCATCTCCGTCTGATCGAGTCACAGGCGAGCAAGATTCTATGTAATACCACAGACCATGCCCTTGAGCGTTGCATGCTGGTGCCTATGAGGCGAAACATTCGTGCCTCTCCGTCTGAACGAGTCGACGGAATCATTCGGAACACAAACCCAAGCGAACATGACTCTATATAATACCACATCATGCTTTGTTGGGCTGTCGACTCGTGCATGTGTATGTTTTCTTCCGCAATAGTGAAGGAAAATGACCGTTCTTTGTTTTCCACCGCAACAGTGAAGGAAAGATATAATTTATAGTTGTCATCAAATTGGTCGACGTCCCCTCCCCTCCTTTCCTCACACGTTGGATCTGCACGCAGTGAAGACCTAGTAGTTTTTCAGATCCACGCCACATATAGCGGTGCTCGCAGGCGACGCGAATCCAGCAACGGAGACGGGGATGGAGATCCGGCGAGGTGCCCCGAGGAACAAGAAGGCGAGGTTCGGGCCACCGGTGACTTCGTCCTCTGGCGGCATGGCGGTGGCGGCCAGAAGTGGCGCGGGCCCGCTCAGTGGTTCTGAGAAGCAGGAGTCTTGCCCGGACCGCATCAACGACCTCCCGGACTGTGTCCTCAGCGAGATCATTTCTCGTCTGTCCACTAAGGAGGACACCCGCACTCAAATCCTCGCACGTCGGTGGCGCCCTCTGTGGCGCGCCACTCCACTGAATCTTGACTGCAGTGAGATCCCTGTCGGTCGTCTTTTTGAGCCTCTAGAAACAGTTCATATCGACATAGTTTCGATGCTCCCCAGCAAGGATGTCACTCGCATTAGATATTTTGGAACTCGGTGCAATTTTCAGCCTGACGTTGGTGGTTCGTGCCTTCCGGAAACCATCCTCTCCGGTCATGGGGGCGCAGTCCATCACCTCCGCATTCCCGTGTGCTACCTCCACTGCAGACCCTCTATAGTCGACGCCTTGCTTTGATCCCCAAGACTGAAGAATCTGCAGGTTCTTGAGTTCTACTACATGTTCCCACGTTTCGTGGGAAAAACCATCACACTACCGCACGAATTCTGTTCATCCGCGGGCTCGTCACTGACTTCCATGTTGCTATTTTCCTCGCTGCACACCGTCACATTTTCTCTTTGCCAGATACCTGATGAGTATGCACAATCGTTCAAACTTCCACTGCTTAAGAGGCTTTCGTTTTTGGAGGTTGATATATCAGGTGTCTCACTGCAAAGCATAATCAACCATGGTTGCCCTGCCCTCGAGTGGCTCCTGCTTGTTTGCAATAACCTGGACCGCTGCATCAGAATAAACTCAGCCAAAGTTGAACTCATCTGTATCCTTTATGAGAATGGTGAACTCGTTGTTGAGGATGCGCCCTCACTTAAACAACTGATTCACGATTGTCGGTGTCAAAACCGGCGGATCTCGGGTAGGGGGTCCCGAACTGTGCATCTAGGCGGATGGTAACAGGAGACAAGGGACACGATGTTTTACCCAGGTTCGGGCCCTCTTGATGGAGGTAAAACCCTACGTCCTGCTTGATTGATATTGATGATGTGGGTATTACAAGAGTAGATCTACCACGAGATCAAGGAGGCTAAACCCTAGAAGCTAGCCTATGGTATGATTGTTGTTATGTCCTACAGACTAAAGCCATCCGATTTATATAGACACCGGAGAGGGCTAGGGTTACACAGAGTCGGTTACAATGGTAGGAGATCTACATATCCGTATCGCCAAGCTTGCCTTCCACGCCAAGGAAAGTCCCATCCGGACACGGGACGAAGTCTTCAATCTTGTATCTTCATAGTCTTGGAGTCCGGCCGATGATGATAGTTCGGCTATCCGGACACCCCCTAGTCCAGGACTCCCTCAGTAGCCCTTGAACCAGGCTTCAATGACGACGAGTCCGGCGCACATATTGTCTTCGGCATTGCAAGGTGGGTTCCTCCTCCGAATAATTTATAGAAGATTGTGAACACCAGGATAGTGTCCGGCTCTGCAAAATAAATTCCACATTCCACCGTAGAGAGAATAATATTTACACAAGTTCAATCTGCTGACGTATTTCGTGGCGTGACGTCACACCACAACCAAGCCTTTACTTGAATCATTTTTATTATACCACCTCAGCGCGTTTAGCTAAGCGGTTTCCTTGGCACGTCTTGTCGAAGCAGAGATCGTGTTCCCCTTATCCCGGGATTCTCATCAATACGGACGCGGGTAACCCAACCGCGCCCGTAGCCACGCCCCCTCCATCGAAGGCGAGTTCCAAACGGTCACAGGGACGGCTCTTGGTATTCTCCCTCTTTATAAGGAGACCAAGGCCCGTTCCTTTTCTTCAATCCTCAATCAAATCCGCCCCTCGCCCCGAGTTCCAACACCCAGGGCTCCAGATTCAGGCACTTCGGATCTTCGACAATGTTCGGCTCTGATCTACAGGGCCGGTGGATGCCCTCCTCCGTAACGGAAGAGGACGTGCTAAAGCTGAGAGACGCCAGGTACCTAACCTACTAGATTTTGCATAGGTTGCCTGCCCAAGGGCAAGTCATTCCTACTCCTGAGCCTGGTGAGAGTGTCATGTTCATGTCTCACCTCGGTCGGGGTTTAGGCTTCCCGATGGATCCCTTCGTGAGGGGGCTCCTGTTTTACTACGGGCTAGAATTCCACGACTTGGCTCCAGAGTCTATCCTCCACATCTCATCATTTATTGTCGTCTGCGAAGCCTTCCTCCGCACTACCCCTCACTTTGATTTGTGGCTCAAAACCTTCAATGTGGAGCTGAAGATGATTGAGGGGCGTTAGGCTGAGTGCGGCGGGGCGGTTATAAGCAAGAGGGCTGATGCTCCATGGCCCGAGGGCTCTTTTCAGGAGGAGCTCGGTTTGTGGCAACAGGAGTGGTTCTGTATCACCGGTCCCAGGGGCAGCAGGCAGAGGCCGCCGTCCGCCTTTCGCCCGGGCCCTCCACCACGGCTGACATCGTGGGTCAACAAAGGGTTCGACTGGGGGCCGTCCAAGGACGTACCCCTATTGCAGGGCCGGATTCGAGACCTCCAAGAGAGGGAGATCAATCTGGTCATAGTGACGCAGGTTATGCTGATTCGGCGTCTTCTGCCCTGCAAACATCGCCCCTCCGCTTGTGGGAATTCAATCCGGAGGGACCACGAGCTCTCTAACACTTTATGGGTACAAAAGCCGTGGAGATGTACAAACTGTTCTTCAGATCACAAGAAGTGTGTCCGGACTTGACCGAGGACGCTGGCCTAAGCTGCAATCGCCCGGATACTCAAGTAAGTAGCCCTGTGACCGGACATATCATCCATTTATTTATCATGGATTTGCCTTTTAACCAGCTATCCCTTGAACAGGAGTGGATAGCGCAAGGAAAACTGATACGGTGTTCGGCCCCCCTCCCTGAGACCACGCCGGATCCCGTGTTAATCAAAATGTTGGAGGTAGCGCCTTCGGAGGAGGGCGAAGGGGGAAACAGGGAAACTACCACCTCTGTTAAGGAGGCTCTCAGTAAGGGGGGAATCAAGAATCCCTCCCTCTAGGGGGAGAAGAGGACCGCTTCCGAAAACCCGGAGGCCAAAGCCTCGAAGCGGGGAAAGAAATCTGCACCGGAAGGTCCTGTGCCAGGAGGAGTCCTGGCCGCACAGTCTCCCCAAAGGAATCAGCCCTCCAGCGAGCCGTAAGTAGAAAAAAGGGAAGTTTTATAATAAGGGACATCCCTATTTTATTTCGAAGGATAACCTAAGTTTTTACCTTGTAGTTCGGATCTCAGCCCTTCTCAGCAGAGCTCATCCTCGGGGGATCTTCGTCCGGAGATGATGGAGAGCGAAACGCCTCCATTTGCCGCCCCTTCAGGCGGGGCGGATGACCCTGAGGTGTCGTCACGAAGGGTCTCCCCGAGTTCGACGGGGCCTGGGAGTTCGGCACCCACTGGAGTACGGCCGGTGGAGCTGTAGGGTTTGCTCGAGAGGGCGTCTCTCTCAGAAGATCACCGCGGATTAATGAGTGTGGTGATTGAAAGGATCTCATCCGCCTAGAGTGGGTTGCATGAGGCCGTCGGAAGTTTACTGACGGGGTTTGAGGTACGCAAAAAATGACATACCTTTTGACAGTTTTGCACATAGAGTGCGCCCTGTATAGATAGTAGCCCCTGAGACTCGGTATGTTGTCGAAAGCGACAGCGTGCCGAGGATCATAATCTTATTTACGAAATGTCGCCTTTCCTATGAAGGTGGCGGAACGTTCGGTGGCTAGCCGGACTGATAGAGTTGCCGAACTGAAGCGGCAACTCGACGTTGCGGATGCGGACATCGCGCTAGTCAATAAACGACTTGACGATTCGCAAGGTAGGTGGTGTTCCCGCGGTCACCTAGTAAGGGAGCTGACGCCCACTCCTTACAACATGTATGCTTGATGCAGATGGTGCCGCTGCTGTGGAAGACCTTCGAGCGGAGCTTGCTCGAGCCAAGGACCAAGCCAAAAAAAGTGATGCAGCTGCCTTGAAGGCAGCGGAGGAGCTAAAAGCCAAAAAGGCTGCTCACTGCCGAAGCAGGGAGGAAATGGCCGTAATGGCCGTGAAATTAAAAGATGCTACCAACCGCTATGAGGTTCTTGAAAGGAAGCGCCAAGCGGAGCAGGAGGGCCTGAAGAAGGCCACCGCCGAAGCCAAGGATGCTCGTTCTGCAATGCGGGCTATTAGGGAGGAACTGCGTCAGGCCGGAGACATTACGGCTGGAAAGCCCTTTCTGTTGCGGAGGAAGTTCACGGATCCGAAGTATGCTCAGTTGGGCCAGTTGTGGAGTGCGGAGGATCCTTATCTGGATTTGGCGGTAAGTGCGGCGGACGCAGCTGTGCATTTCCGAAGTCAGAAGGATCATGAAATGGAAGAGGTTTTTTGGTCTCAATTCCATAGTCCGGAGCGTCCACTTCCGTTGACCGATCGGTTGGCTGAGTGGGCTGAGCTGAATAGATTGTCCGGACTTGCCATGACGGATGTGGTAGCTCATCTGTGGCCGGAAAGGCCCAAGCCGAAGAGTTATTTTGGCTTATTGCAGCAATTCCTTGGGGCGGTGCCGCATATCAAGGCGATGAAGCGGTCGGCCTGCATAGAGGGTGCACGGATGGCTCTTGCCCGTGTTAAGACATACTGGGCGGAGATGAATGCCACCGATGTTGCATCCCGGGGTTCGGACGAGAGCCGATTACCCACCGAGCACTATTTTGAGGAAGTCCTGCAGGGCGCTCGTTTAATAGAGTCGCAGTGCTCGAAAAATGTCATGTTCAAATGACATGTATGATTTGTGAGATCATATTTATAATGTAACGACTTTTTATACTTGTGCGTTCAAGTATTGAAATATCTCCTGTGCGTCTGTTAATGTACATGTATTTATAACCTGAAAGATGGCAGTCTTTGGCTTCAGCCCCCACGCACATAGTGCGGGGGTGTTTGCAAAAAAAAGCGCATTTTCACACTTAATCCAACGTCTTGGTCCTTTGAAGGAGGTGATAGCATAGCAAACTAGGCAACCGGGCTATAATGCTTTATCATTTTCACTTAGCCATAGGAGCTCGATGGTGGGGCTACGATATAGCCCCTAGAGGCACCACGCTCTCCGAACTCGGGGCGCGTGTGTGCCTGACCGGGAAGCGGTCCTTCGTCAAAGCGGAGGAATTCTAAACATTCCAGTAGTCGATCGAGTGGTTGACCAGTCTCTCGCTATATCATGACAGTCAGTTTTCGGCTTTCTCTACTAAGGTGCTCGCCCGGCCGAACCGGGGCACAATCGCAGTAGTTCTCCTGGTGCTGCGTTAGCCGATGGAGCGGAACGTAAGGCAGGAAAACACAGGAGCTGGGCAAACCCAACATTTGACCAAAGACATGATTCGGAGCTGATGCATATAAGGCCTAACTCGAGACGCCGAACACTCCCTAAGGTATTCGGACTTTATGATAATGGGCAGAACAATGCCCTAAGCCCCTAGTGTCCAGGCACAGGCGAGAACTTCTGACGCGGCCGATGCCAAAACGCCAGCCTCCTCCTCGGTTATGGTAGGAAACCGGGGGATGAGTATCAACAAGAGACAGTAAGAAAGGTTTACGCAGGGTCTTAATCTGAAAAGAATCCTTGTAACGGGTCCCTGCTGCACGTCTGTGCCTGTGTCTCCGTTGTGCTGTATCCTGGACGGGTGTAGCACGTGGTTCATCTGTAAAAGAGAAGAACTTAGTTTGGAAAAAATATCGTGCAAAAGATGTATTTAAAACAGAGTATGATTTGGAAGATGAATAAAATTGAGCTTTATTGGCTCTCATTGTTTATACGTGCAGCCCCTTGTAAAGAGTTATGCGGCTGGGAAGCCCCTTGTTTATTTATGCCAGACTCGCCCAACCGTGTCCGAGGTCTAAATGACCTGTTTTTAGGGGCTTTGATCAGCAAGGTTGGATTAATGTGCGGCTGTCAAGGCAGTCTCACGTTTTCCGTGGTCGAGGAACACTCAGAGTTTCCCTTTAATGAGATTATGCCGCGTGGACCGGGCATTTTGAGTGTAAGAGACGCGTAATGCGGTATTGCATTAAAGCGGGCGAAAGCTTCGCGTCCCAGTAGTGCTTGATGGCCACTTTTGAATGGGGAGATATGGAAGATTAGCTTTTCGCGACGGAAGTTGTCGGGTGAACCGAACACAACTTTTAGTAGTACAGAGCCTGTACACTTGGCATAAAGGTCTGGCGTCACTCCTTTGAAAGAAGTGTTGCTATGGCGAATTTTGGTAGGGTCTATCCCCATTCTGCGGATGGTGTCCTGGTATAGCAGCTTTATATCGCTTCCGCCATCCATTAGCACTTGTGTGAATTGTAGTCCGTCTATTATGGGATCCAATATCAAAGCAGTCCCTCCTGCGTTTCGAATACTTCTGGAGTAATCTTGATGGTCGAAAGTAATTGGGTTTGACATCCAATTTCGGGGCTCCGCTTGGGTGAATCGTGCGGCGCGTGTTTTAGTAGTTGCCGCACTATTTATCACATGAAGTGAGTTCACTGTTTTGACTTCTAGTGGGAAAGTCTTCTGTTTTCTGGCCTGCTGCTTGTGGGATTCGTCATCGTGTTCGCTTGGTGTGTCGAGCCCCTTGTGTTCAGCGTTAAGTCGTCCGGACTGCTTGAAGACCCAACAATCTCTGTGGGTATGGTTTGCAGGCTTCCCGGGGGTACTGTGGATTTGACATATCCTATCCAAGATTTTGTTTAGGTTGGATAGCTCGTCACTATTGTCCTTAAGGGGCAGTGTTTTGTTACTCGACCGAGAGCTTTTCCGGCGTTGACCGCCGTTCTATTTGGGCCGCTTTCCTTATTCCGGCGCTGATCTTTTCTGCGTCGTGATTTCCCATTTCCATCCCTGACCTTGGATGTACTCGGGTCGCTGGTGCTGCATCTTGCTAGCCAGCTATCTTCCCCCGCGCAAAAGCGGGTCATGAGGCTTGTTAGCGTGGCCATTGTTCTTGGTTTTTCTTGGCCGAGGTGTCTGGCGAGCCATTCGTCTGGGATGTTATGTTTAAAGGCTGCTAAGGCTTCGGCGTCCGGACAGTCGACTATTTGGTTCTTTTTGATGAGGAACCTGTTCCAGAATTTGTGTGCTGACTCCCTGGGCTGTTGAGTTATGTGACTTAAATCGTCTGCATCCGGAGGGCGGACATAAGTTCCTTGAAAATTTGCTCGAAACGCATCCTCAAGCTCTTCCCAACTTCCGATGGTATTTTCTGGGAGGCTTTTGAGCCAATGCCGAGCTGGCCCTTTGAGCTTGAGGGGTAGGTATTTTATGGCGTGGAGATCGTCTCCTCTAACCATATGTATGTGTAGGATATAATCCTCAATCCAGACTCCGGGGTCTGTTGTTCCGTCATATGCCTCTATGTTTACGGGCTTGAATCCCGCTGGAAAATCATGATCCAGTACCTCGTCGGTAAAATATAGTGGGTGTGCGGCGCCCCTGTATTTAGGTGTGCCGTTATCTTCGAACACTCGGTGGGTTGTGTTGCTTCCTGGAGCCTTCTTTTTTGGCCCATAGATGGGCCTGACCGGGCCATCCTTTTTGCGAGGATCCTTATCTGGATCGTGTGCCGGATTATGTGCGCCGCCACTTGCCGCTCTTAGACTGTTATCTGGTCGTCTATCCGGCCAGGTGGCCTCTTTATTTTTTGACTGTGGGGGCTCTACGACCTCGTCGTCAAATTCGGGCAAAAGCTTGAGCTTCGGGTAGCTCTTTGCTTGGTGACTATCGCCGTATTTATCTGCGGTCTTGAGTACTTTGCTCCTTCTCATTCTGAGTACGTCTTCCGCCGTTTTGAGCTTCCGCTTTTGCTTCTTCAAACTCCTTGCAGTGGCAACGAGCCTTCTGTGAAGGTTCTTATGCTCCGGTGATGTGTCCGGCGTGAGATCGTCTGGACTAGTGTTTTCGTCGAGAATTGGTTGCTCGTCCACTGGTTCGCCCTGCTCTACGGCTGGGTCAGTATGGGTGCCGTTGTTATCGAGGCGGGACTTCGGGCGGCGCTTGCGTCGCCGCTTTTGTTGTTTTTCGGGGGAATTATCCTTCGCCGCGTCCCGTTGTTCCTTGTTATCGCTTCCTTTTGGTGTATCCACCATGTATACGTCGTGAGTTGAGGTGGCTTTCCAGTGCCCAGTAGGCGCTGGTTCTTGGTCGTCTCCGGCATCGTCGTCCATACCGTCGATGTCTTCGGAGTCAAAGTCTAGCATGTCGGTTAAATCTCCGACAGTGGCTACTAAGTGGGTGGTGGGTGGGCCTTGAATTTCTTCGTCGTCCGCATCCCAACCGTCCTGACCGTAGTCTGGCCAGGGCTCTCCTGATAACGAGAGATACTTTAGCGAACTCAGGATGTCGCCAAAAGGTGAGAGCTGAAAGATGTCCGCAGCGGTGAACTCCATGATCGGCGCCCAATCGGATTCGATTGGAGGGGGCGCGGGAGGTTCGGAGTCCGGCAAGGAGTCCGGCCACTTGGAGTCACGAGCTTCAGAAGGGACAAAGTCAGTATTCGGCTCTATCACCGTAGAGGTTGCAGCCCCCGAGGCGGTGTCTAACCACCCATCCTCGATTTGCACAGCTGGCTCCGAATCGAGGGTCAGAGCGGACTCGTGTGCGGCCTCCAGGGCACTGTCCGGCAGCAGAGCTAAATAATGCCCATTGTGACAGTGCGGCGCGCTCGGTTGTGGCTCGAATCCATTGAAGATCAAGTCTCCGCGGATGTCAGTCATGAAGTTTAGACTTCCAAATCTGACCTGATGGCCAGGGGCGTAGCTTTCGATCTGCTCCAGATGGCCAAACGAATTGGCCTGCAGTGCAAAGCCGCCGAATACGAAGATCTATTCGGGGAGAAAAGTCTCACCCTGGACCGCGTCGTTGTTGATGATCGAAGGAGCCATCGAGCCTATCGGTGACGACACAGAGGAACTCTCAATGAAAGCACCAATGTCGGTGTCAAAACCGGCGGATCTCGGGTAGGGGGTCCCGAACTGTGCGTCTAGGCGGATGGTAACAGGAGACAAGGGACACGATGTTTTACCCAGGTTCGGGCCCTCTTGATGGAGGTAAAACCCTACGTCCTGCTTGATTGATATTGATGATGTGGGTATTACAAGAGTAGATCTACCACGAGATCAAGGAGGCTAAACCCTAGAAGCTAGCCTATGGTATGATTGTTGTTATGTCCTACGGACTAAAACCATCCGGTTTATATAGACACCGGAGAGGGCTAGTGTAACGCCCTGGATACAACTTTCCATATTCGTAACTCCGACTCTTGCCTTTTCCGGAGATGCTATATGATATTTCCTTCGTGGTTGGGTTTTTGTTGTTTGTTTTGCATTTTGTTCTTGTTATGCATCTCATCTCATAGCATCATGTGCATCGCATCCATATGTTTTCATAAAACTTGCATCCGTTCGGGTTTCCCCGGTTCTCTCCGTTGTTCGTTCTGAGCCCGACCACACTCGCACGCGCCCGCGGCACCTCCGAAATATTATTTTATAAGTGGCATAAAAATGTTCTCGGAATGGGTTGCAACTTGTCGTGCGGTCTTATTATAGTGTAGATAGGCCGCCTGCCAAGTTTTATCGCATTCGGAGTTCGTTTGACTGCCCAACCGTTATATTTATAACCGCGATATAGTCGGTTTAATCGTGGACGTTTCGGTCTCCGAAACTGTTACCGGGTCGCTCTGTTTCTCTCTCTTCTCAGCTTGAGGCATTCTACACAGCCCACCTGCAGCCACCTAGTCCCCCTCTCTGTCCGGAGCGCACGATCGTGATCCGAGGGTCCGGAAACCCTTCCTAACCCCAACCCTAACCCCCTCCTTCTATAAATAGCAGCCCCCTTGCCATTTTTGTCACCCTAACCTCCCTCCTCGATTTCCGTGCCTCCCCAATCATCAGCCGCCGCATCCTTCCACCTTCTCCTCCGAATCCGGCGCGCCCCAAGCCCCCTCCACCACTTGGCGCTGCCCTATAGTCCAGCCGCCACCCGAGCCGCCTTCTGCAGCCTCCCAGGAGGCGCCACGCGCCCCCAGTGCACCCCCCTGCCCGCCTCCAGCCGTCGTGGCCCTGGCAGGCCCATCTGGAGTCCGCCGAGCCCATCGGGGCCCGGACCGCGCCACCCATGCGCCCCAAGCTCCCGATCGGGAGAGGAGCTCCCGATCCAGATCCCCGCCGTGCCGGCGTCCCGCGTCGTCATCGCCGATGGTCGCCGTCCTCGCCGGCGAGCGCCCCGCGCCCCATCTCCTCCTTCCCTCTCCTTCCTGTCCTTCTTCCTCCTCGCCCTCTCATCTTCTCTCTCTCCCTCGCAGGGCACGGCCGCCGCCCGGGATGCCAAGCGCCGTCGCCGGAGCCGAGCCTCGCCGCCGTGTAGATCGCCGCCCCGGCCTCCTCTTCACCTGATCCGGTCGAGGACCACCGGATCCGACCACCTGCGGCCCCGTCCCGGCCTCCCCGCGCCTGCCCTCGCCGGAGATGGCCCCTCCGCCGCCGCGCCCTGCATCGCCCCGATCCGGTCTCCCCTCCTCGTAGTTGACCGCGCCAAGGCCACGCCGCGTCGTGCCTGGGCCAGCGGCCTCCAGGCCCAGCGCGCCCCTCCTCCAGGCCCAGCACGCAAAGCACCCGCGTGGGCCTCCCCAGCTGCAGCCCCTGCGGCCCAGCTTCTTCCTCCACTTATTCGGCCTCAAAGGCCCATGGGTGAGCTCCCCGCGGCCCCTCCTCTCTTTAGCCCAGTAGTGTAGCCAGATTTGGCCCATATAGTATTTTTTCCTGCTGCTGCGTTTTTGTCATTTATCCAGTGATTAACAGATTTACAGAAAAGTCCTTGCACTTCATGCATTTAATATCTCTCAAACTGTGCATCGGATTAAAATAATTTAAATATGTAAAATGCTCAGAAAATTGTGTAGATTAATAATATGCCATTTTCATCCATGTTTAAAATGTTTAAAATGCTGGTTGTATTTATTTTGCATAATGCCATGTTAAAATGCTTTATTTCATAACTAAATAACCGTAGCTCCATTTTAAATAAACTTTATATGTAAATGGGGTGGAAAAATGCCTAGCTTAACATGGTGCACTTTGTTTTGCTGTTTAACAACATTAAAATTGTGTTTAGGGCAGATCAGTACCAAATCCATAATTTGCATATGGGGATTTTCCGGAATTGTTGTTTGTTGTTTCCGGCCTCATTTAAACTTGCCTAGATAGGTAGTTTCATTATGCTTCACCCCTTGCCATGTTTAATAACATTTAATATTGTTGGGTACATAACCGAGATCAAACTAAATAATTGCATGTGGTGTTTTGTCAATATGCAACTAGTTGCATATTAAGCTCCACTTAACTTGTAGTATTGTTTGTTGCACTTTGCCATGCCATGCCTCTTTAAACCGGACATGCATCATACTTGATTGTGCATCATGCCATGATTATGATTGTGCGTTTACCATGTTGTTTGTTTCTTTCCGGTGTTGTTTCTTAGTTCCGGTAATGTTGCGATTGTGAGGATTCGTTCGACTACTCCCGTTCGTCTTCTTCATGGACTCATTCTTCTTCCTAGCGGGATTTCAGGCAAGATGACCGCTACCCTGGATCTCACTACTATCATTGCTATGCTAGTTGCTTCGTTCTATCGCTTTGCTGCGCTACCTATCATCTGTTTGTCGAGCCATCCCATGTTGCCATGAACCTCTAACCTTTGACACCTTTCCTAGCAAACCGTTGCTTGGCTATGTTACCGCTTTGCTCAGCCCCTCTTATAGCGTTGTTAGTTGCAGGTGAAGTTGAAGATTGCTCCATGGTGGACAGGATTTTGGTTGGGATATCACAATATCTCTTATATTATTAATGCATCTATATATTTGGTAAAGGGTGGAAGGCTCGGCCTTATGCCTGGTGTTTTGTTCCACTCTTGCCGCCCTAGTTTCCGTCATACCGGTGTTATGTTCCCGGAGTTTGTGTTCCTTACGCGGTCGGGTGATTTATGGGACCCCCTTGACAGTTCGCTTTGAATAAAACTCCTCCAGCAAGGCCCAACATTGATTTTACCATTTGCCTCACCACCACCTATATTTCCCTTGGGAGTAATTAACCCAAGGGTCATCTTTATTACAGCCCCCCCGGGCCAGTGCTTGTCTAAGTGTTGGTCCGAACCAGAGCCACTTGCAGCGCCACCTCGGGGAAACTCGAGGGCTGGTTTTAGTTGTACGTAGTGTTCATCCGGTGTTGCCCTGAGAACGAGATATGTGCAGCTCTTATCGGGATTGTCGGCGCATCGGGCGGTCTTGCTGGTCTTGTTTTACCATTGTAGAAATGTCTTGTAAACCGGGATTCCGAGTCTGATCGGGTCTTCCTGGGAGAAGGTCTATTCCTTCGTTGATCGCGAGAGCTTGTCATGGGCTAAGTTGGGACACCCCTGCAGGGTATAATCTTTCGAAAGCCGTGCCTGCGGTTATAGGCAGATGGGAATTTGTTAATGTTCGGTTGTAGATAACTTGACACCAGATCCGAATTAAAACGCATCAACCGCGTGTGTAGCCGTGATGGTCTCTTTTCGGCGGAGTCCGGGAAGTGAAAACGGTTTTGGGTTATGTTTGACGTAAGTAGGAGTTCAGGATCACTTCTTGATCATTACTAGTTGACGACCGTTCTGCTTGCTCTCTTCTCGCTCTTATTTGCGTATATTAGCCACCATATATGCTTAGTCGCTGCTGCAGCCTCACCACTTTACCCCTTCCTTTCCCTTTAAGCTTTGCTAGTCTTGATACCCATGGTAATGGGATTACTGAGTCCTCGTGGCTCACAGATTACTACAACAACAGTTGTAGGTACAGGTTATGCGATGATCATGACGCGAGAATGATGCTTGCTTGCGTTGAGTTCTTCTTCTGCTTCTTCTTCGATCAGGGGATAGGTTCCAGGTCGGCAGCCTGGGCTAGCAGGGTGGATGTCGTTTGAGTTTCTGTTTGTGTTTCATCCGTAGTCGGATGATGCTCTGATGTATTGTGATGTTGTATTCGTGTGGCATTGTATGCCTTATGTATGTATCCCCATCTATTATGTAATGTTGATGTAATGATATCCACCTTGCAAAAGCGTTTCAATATGCGGGTCTATCCTTGGTGGGACCTTCGAGTTCCTTTTGGATAGGGTCGCATATTGGGCGTGACAAGTTGGTAATCAGAGCCTCGACCGACCCTAGGAGCCCCCTTGATTGTTGGTCGTTGTTGAGTCTAGAAGAAAACTATTTTGAGTCTTAGGATTATATATATCGGAGAGTAGGATTCTTTTTACTCCTCAGCCCCCTTCATCGCTCTGGTGAGGACTCCTGACATAGATGTTTTGTCTTTCCTCTCCTCAAATTTCACTAATTTTTTTTAGGATCACGCGGATATCTTGGAATCGTTCCGATGGTTTTGTGACGAGAACGTTGTTCTTGGTGCCTCCTGTCTATTTATGTGGCTTTGACCCGGGGAGTCGAGCTCTAAGGTGTTGTCGTCACAATTTTATCGTTGCAGTTCTGGAATACCTAAGATTTGCCAACATCGAAAATCTCTTTTATGCAGTTGTTGGTGAGATAACCCCGATAACCCAGTACTGGGGCGAGTTCGGGAGTATTGCCATAACTCGTATAATGGATGCTTTTCAAAGATTGAGGTACACGATTTCCGGAGTTTTCTTGGTTATGTGTTGACGGATGGATACAACTGGATGTAGGGATTGTTAGTTTTGGGTGAGATATATTGCTTCCCCTGTATCCCCAACACCAGATTGCATAACCAGAAAGTTTCGGGAGTTTTATAGGTGGGAATTGCAGTAGCTCCTAGAATATCTTTCCGACAGATGCATGATATGGGATTGGGTAAATCTCTATCATATGTTTGTTTCCGGCTTATTCTGCAAGCCAAATCCTTTGTTTTGTTTTATTTGTGGTATTCAAGTTGCTTCGAAGTCAAGTGTTGATCCATACCTTCCCTAAATGGTGTTCTCATATTTTTATGGGAGTGCTAATCCTTCTTGATCATTGAGGTTGTTGTGTCAATTCTTTCCAACCGGTGTGCTTCTCTTCAAGTGGAGCCGATCATTTTCAACATCCGCAAGATCAATTCTAAGTTTTCTCAACGGTGTTTGTTTCTTCCGTCCCAAGTTGTCTTTGTTTTCCCGCCCTCCCACCCTTTTTCTCCAAGGACTCATATATGTTAATCAAGTATTCATTTATTCATGTGAAGTCTATTCACTCTTTTCAATCAATGTTCTTATCCGGTGATTTCCCATGAAGATGCTCAACAGTTTCAAGTTCATCATCCTTCATTGTTGATTCTTCTCCGGTGGTGTTAATTTCAAGCTTTCAGTGTTGATCATATTCTTTTCCTCGTGTCACATGATTTTTCATACCGGTGCACCTCTTAATCTTTCACTTCTCGCTATTCATTTGTTCTGGAGTGCTGAAGATATCTCGGAAGACTTGTGTTTCCGTTCTCAATCCGTTCAAGATATTTCGAGATTGTTATCTCATTCAAGCTAATTAATTCAACCGGTGCAACCTCTCTTTAAAATTGTTCAACGGTGTATATTTTGAGTGGGCCCTAACCCACAGGTCTTTTCCCAGGATCATACCTGACTCTTCTAACATTCCCGGAGCTATTCCCAAATTCATTTCAAAGTTTGACGTAAGAATGAATTATCATCAGTCATATGTCTTTCTCCAAGATCTTTCAAATTCTTTCATTATTGATTCAACCTTTCTATTATTCATTTCGAAGTATCTCAGTAATTTTGGTGGTGTTTCTCGTCGTCAATTGAAGACCGAAGAAGGATTTCTCTTAAATCTTGGTCCATTCTCTTGAAGATTCATCGTTCTAGATTGATGCCATCCTCTCATAATTGCTTTCGATTGTGACAATTCTTTCTTACCATCCGGAGCATTTCGTGAGTTCTTTCCATTTTATTCCTACAAAGGCCATCATGTCATAATTCTTCATTCTCAGCGTGTAGCTATTGTTCAAATACCCCCTAATCAGTTCATGATCTCTTCGTTCTCATGTATCTAAATCCCCTCAATTATCTTCATTCGTTTTCCAATTCTTCTCGGTGTTTCTTTATCTTTTCTTCGTTCATTTTCAATTCTTACGGTGGTTCGTTCAATATTCCTCTTCCTTTGTTATCATATCAATTCATTCATTGTTAACAAATCCAACCGGTGGTTCCATCAATACCTTCTCAAGTTTGCTCTATATCTCTCTTAATCCTTTCTACAAGAATAAGTAGTATGCCAAATCCGTTGCTTGTCATCAATTTAAATTGGTGAAGGATACGCATACCATAATTCTTATTATTATTTCATCCAAGTGATTAATTCCTTCTTCCGGAGATTGTTCATGATGAAGTAATTCTCGGTTCTAGTGTTTCACCTTTTCTTTTTCCGGAGTTCCAAGTTCTCTCGGTTATATCGTCGCAAAGCTCCATCTAAATCATCACAAGGCTCACCTTGTTCTTTCAACTTCTCTTTCTTTCTATCATTCTTTTATTACCGGGGTTCTCCATGGAAGATCTACATGATGGTTCATCAAGGATTTCTTTCATTCTCATTTTGTTCTTCAAGATTTCTCCCGGAGTTAAGATCCGCCAAGCTATACTCTAAAATAAACATGGTGCTCAACACATGTTTTATTTTGAGGAGTTCAAGTATTCTTCATCTTGCATTTTGAGGTGCAATTCTCCTACAATATCTTTTGAGGTGGTGTTATGTCACTCTTGACAATTTCATTCATGTTTCATGATTCATATGTTGTCAAGAACGAGGTATTTTAAATCCATCAATCTCTTCTTTGGAGTTATCTTGGGTTATATTTAACCTAAAGACTTCCCTAAGGAATGTTGCTATTGTGGTGCTTATCAATGATCCAAGTTTTTCTCCTATCCTCTCGGCGAAAGGAGTTGTCATCTCCATGTTGACCTCAATCCAATCTATTGTTTCCGTTAGTGGCAGAATTTCACCTCTTAGTCTTGGGATGTTTTCCATAAGCCCACTACAAGCTTATTCTTTTCGTTGTTGGTTTTCCGACAACTACGTTATAACCTTCTTGGAAGGGTGCTTTCCAAGCTCATTTGTGGCAGAAATTGTCATTTTCTTCTCCGTCCCTTTATCCCAACAATCTAACTTCTATTCTTTCGTCCCGAAGGCATTGTGATGTTGCTCTCTTCACCCATCATCTCGTTTTGTCAAGATCATGTCATTGTCGTGCTTATCCATTTAACCGGAGTGTTGTGTTCTCATTCAAGTTCTTTCATCTTCTCAAGTTTTGCCTCTCTTTTCAACCTGAGTGCTGTCTGAAATCCTTCTTACCCATTGTGCCATTCTTTCAATAGTTCCAGAGGCAGTGCGTTGTTGATTTCATCAAGTATCCTCTCATCTTGTCTAGTTCATGTTCTATTCCTTCCATGTTCAACCGGAGTGCTGCCCGAATTCTTCCTCTCTCATCTTGTTGTAACCGGAGTGGTTTTGAACCCTATCTTATCCATTAAACTCTTGATTCATGTCTTTGCAACCTTCAATTTATCGTAATGTTCCTTGTTCCTCTTTTCTAACAGATTGTTTGCAATCTCGTTCATCTCTGTTGTACTCTTTCTTTTATATTGCTCAACCTCTCAAGGTTCATGGTTTCACTCGTTTGTCGAAGAAGCAACTTAGTTTTACCTCTTCTCTTCCTCTTCCGTTTCTCTCCGGTGCCATCCTAGATCTCGGGACGAGATCCTCTCGTAGTGGTGGAGTGTTGTAACGCCCCGGATACAACTTTCCATATTCGTAACTCCGACTCTTGCCTTTTCCGGAGATGCTATATGATATTTCCTTCGTGGTTGGGTTTTTGTCATTTGTTTTGCATTTTGTTCTTGTTATGCATCTCATCTCATAGCATCATGTGCATCGCATCCATATGTTTTCATAAAACTTGCATCCGTTCGGGTTTCCCCGGTTCTCTCCGTTGTTCGTTCTGAGCCCGGCCACACTCGCACGCGCCCGCGGCACCTCCGAAATATTATTTTATAAGTGGCATAAAAATGTTCTTGGAATGGGTTGCAACTTGTCGTGCGGTCTTATTATAGTGTAGACAGGCCGCCTGCCAAGTTTCATCGCATTCAGAGTTCGTTTGACTGCCCAACCGTTATATTTATAACCGCGATATAGTCGGTTTAATCGTCGGACGTTTCGGTCTCCGAAAGTGTTACCGGGTCGCTCTGTTGCTCTCTCTTCTCAGCTTGAGGCATTCTACACAGCCCACCTACAGCCACCTAGTCCCCCTCTCTGTCCGGAGCGCACGATCGTGATCCGAGGGTCCGGAAACCCCTCCTAACCCCAACCCTAACCCCCTCCTTCTATAAATAGCAGCCCCCTTGCCATTTTTGTCACCCTAACCTCCCTCCTCGATTTCCGTGCCTCCCCAATCATCAGCCGCCGCATCCTTCCACCTTCTCCTCCGAATCCGGCGCGCCCCAAGCCCCCTCCACCACTTGGCGCTGCCCTATAGTCCAGCCGCCACCCGAGCCGCCTTCTGCAGCCTCCCAGGAGGCGCCACGCGCCCCCAGTGCACCCCCCTGCCCGCCTCCAGCCGTCGTGGCCCTGGCAGGCCCATCTGGAGTCCGCCGAGCCCATCGGGGCCCGGACCGCGCCACCCATGCGCCCCAAGCTCCCGATCGGGAGAGGAGCTCCCGATCCAGATCCCCGCCGTGCCGGCGTCCCGCGTCGTCGTCGCCGATGGTCGCCGTCCTCGCCGGCGAGCGCCCCGCGCCCCATCTCCTCCTTCCCTCTCCTTCCTGTCCTTCTTCCTCCTCGCCCTCTCATCTTCTCTCTCTCCCTCGCAGGGCACGGCCGCCGCCCGGGATGCCAAGCGCCGTCGCCGGAGCCGAGCCTCGCCGCCGTGTAGATCGCCGCCCCGGCCTCCTCTTCACCTGATCCGGTCGAGGACCACCGGATCCGACCACCTGCGGCCCCGTCCCGGCCTTCCCGCGCCTGCCCTCGCCGGAGATGGCCCCTCTGCCGCCGCGCCCTGCATCGCCCCGATCCGGTCTCCCCTCCTCGTAGTTGACCGCGCCAAGGCCACGCCACGTCGTGCCTGGGCCAGCGGCCTCCAGGCCCAGCGCGCCCCTCCTCCAGGCCCAGCACGCAAAGCACCCGCGTGGGCCTCCCCAGCTGCAGCCCCTGCGGCCCAGCTTCTTCCTCCACTTATTCGGCCTCAAAGGCCCATGGGTGAGCTCCCCGCGGCCCCTCCTCTCTTTAGCCCAGTAGTGTAGCCAGATTTGGCCCATATAGTATTTTTTCCTGCTGCTGCGTTTTTGTCATTTATCCAGTGATTAACAGATTTACAGAAAAGTCCTTGCACTTCATGCATTTAATATCTCTCAAACTGTGCATCGGATTAAAATAATTTAAATATGTAAAATGCTCAGAAAATTGTGTAGATTAATAATATGCCATTTTCATCCATGTTTAAAATGTTTAAAATGCTGGTTGTATTTATTTTGCATAATGCCATGTTAAAATGCTTTATTTCATAACTAAATAACCGTAGCTCCATTTTAAATAAACTTTATATGTAAATGGGGTGGAAAAATGCCTAGCTTAACATGGTGCACTTTGTTTTGCTGTTTAACAACATTAAAATTGTGTTTAGGGCAGATCAGTACCAAATCCATAATTTGCATATGGGGATTTTCCGGAATTGTTGTTTGTTGTTTCCGGCCTCATTTAAACTTGCCTAGATAGGTAGTTTCATTATGCTTCACCCCTTGCCATGTTTAATAACATTTAATATTGTTGGGTACATAACCGAGATCAAACTAAATAATTGCATGTGGTGTTTTGTCAATATGCAACTCGTTGCATATTGAGCTCCACTTAACTTGTAGTATTGTTTGTTGCACTTTTCCATGCCATGCCTCTTTAAACCGGACATGCATCATACTTGATTGTGCATCATGCCATGATTATGATTGTGCGTTTACCATGTTGTTTGTTTCTTTCCGGTGTTGTTTCTTAGTTCCGGTAATGTTGCGATTGTGAGGATTCGTTCGACTACTCCCGTTCGTCTTCTTCATGGACTCGTTCTTCTTCCTAGCGGAATTTCAGGCAAGATGACCGCTACCCTGGATCTCACTACTATCATTGCTATGCTAGTTGCTTCGTTCTATCGCTTTGCTGCACTACCTATCATCTGTTTGTCGAGCCATCCCATGTTGCCATGAACCTCTAACCTTTGACACCTTTCCTAGCAAACCGTTGCTTGGCTATGTTACCGCTTTGCTCAGCCCCTCTTATAGCGTTGTTAGTTGCAGGTGAAGTTGAAGATTGCTCCATGGTGGACAGGATTTTGGTTGGGATATCACAATATCTCTTATATTATTAATGCATCTATATATTTGGTAAAGGGTGGAAGGCTCGGCCTTATGCCTGGTGTTTTGTTCCACTCTTGCCGCCCTAGTTTCCGTCATACCGGTGTTATGTTCCCGGATTTTGCGTTCCTTACGCGGTCGGGTGATTTATGGGACCCCCTTGACAGTTCGCTTTGAATAAAACTCCTCCAGCAAGGCCCAACATTGGTTTTACCATTTGCCTCACCACCACCTATATTTCCCTTGGGAGTAATTAACCCAAGGGTCATCTTTATTACAGCCCCCCCGGGCCAGTGCTTGTCTAAGTGTTGGTCCGAACCAGAGCCACTTGCAGCGCCACCTCGGGGAAACTCGAGGGCTGGTTTTAGTTGTACGTAGTGTTCATCCGGTGTTGCCCTGAGAACGAGATATGTGCAGCTCTTATCGGGATTGTCGGCGCATCGGGCGGTCTTGGTGGTCTTGTTTTACCATTGTAGAAATGTCTTGAAAACCGGGATTCCGAGTCTGATCGGGTCTTCCTGGGAAAAGGTCTATTCCTTCGTTGATCGCGAGAGCTTGTCATGGGCTAAGTTGGGACACCCCTGCAGGGTATAATCTTTCGAAAGCCGTGCCTGCGGTTATAGGCAGATGGGAATTTGTTAATGTTCGGTTGTAGATAACTTGACACCAGATCCGAATTAAAACGCATCAACCGCGTGTGTAGCCGTGATGGTCTCTTTTCGGCGGAGTCCGGGAAGTGAACACGGTTTTGGGTTATGTTTGACGTAAGTAGGAGTTCAGGATCACTTCTTGATCATTACTAGTTGACGACCGTTCTGCTTGCTCTCTTCTCGCTCTTATTTGCGTATATTAGCCACCATATATGCTTAGTCGCTGCTGCAGCCTCACCACTTTACCCCTTCCTTTCCCTTTAAGCTTTGCTAGTCTTGATACCCATGGTAATGGGATTACTGAGTCCTCGTGGCTCACAGATTACTACAACAACAGTTGTAGGTACAGGTTATGCGATGATCATGACGCGAGAATGATGCTTGCTTGCGTTGAGTTCTTCTTCTGCTTCTTCTTCGATCAGGGGATAGGTTCCAGGTCGGCAGCCTGGGCTAGCAGGGTGGATGTCGTTTGAGTTTCTGTTTGTGTTTCATCCGTAGTCGGATGATGCTCTGATGTATTGTGATGTTGTATTCGTGTGGCATTGTATGCCTTATGTATGTATCCCCATCTATTATGTAATGTTGATGTAATGATATCCACCTTGCAAAAGCGTTTCAATATGCGGGTCTATCCTTGGTGGGACCTTCGAGTTCCTTTTGGATAGGGTCGCATATTGGGCGTGACAAGTTGGTAATCAGAGCCTCGACCGACCCTAGGAGCCCCCTTGATTGTTGGCCGTTGTTGAGTCTAGAAGAAAACTATTTTGAGTCTTAGGATTATATATATCGGAGAGTAGGATTCTTTTTACTCCTCAGCCCCCTTCATCGCTCTGGTGAGGACTCCTGACATAGATGTTTTGTCTTTCCTCTCCTCAAATTTCACTAATTTTTTTTAGGATCACGCGGGTATCTTGGAATCGTTCCGATGGTTTTGTGACGAGAACATTGTTCTTGGTGCCTCCTGTCTATTTATGTGGCTTTGACCCGGGGAGTCGAGCTCTAAGGTGTTGTCGTCACAATTTTATCGTTGCAGTTCTGGAATACCTAAGATTTGCCAACATCGAAAATCTCTTTTATGCAGTTGTTGGTGAGATAACCCCGATAACCCAGTACTGGGGCGAGTTCGGGAGTATTGCCATAACTCGTATAATGGATGCTTTTCAAAGATTGAGGTACACGATTTCCGGAGTTTTCTTGGTTATGTGTTGACGGATGGATACAACTGGATGTAGGGATTGTTAGTTTTGGGTGAGATATATTGCTTCCCCTGTATCCCCAACACCAGATTGCATAACCAGAAAGTTTCGGGAGTTTTATAGGTGGGAATTGCAGTAGCTCCTAGAATATCTTTCCGACAGATGCATGATATGGGATTGGGTAAATCTCTATCATATGTTTGTTTCCGGCTTATTCTGCAAGCCAAATCCTTTGTTTTGTTTTATTTGTGGTATTCAAGTTGCTTAGAAGTCAAGTGTTGATCCATACCTTCCCTAAATGGTGTTCTCATATTTTTATGGGAGTGCTAATCCTTCTTGATCATTGAGGTTGTTGTGTCAATTCTTTCCAACCGGTGTGCTTCTCTTCAAGTGGAGCCGATCATTTTCAACATCCGCAAGATCAATTCTAAGTTTTCTCAACGGTGTTTGTTTCTTCCATCCCAAGTTGTCTTTGTTTTCCCGCCCTCCCACCCTTTTTCTCCAAGGACTCATATATGTTAATCAAGTATTCATTTATTCATGTGAAGTCTATTCACTCTTTTCAATCAATGTTCTTATCCGGTGATTTCCCATGAAGATGCTCAACAGTTTCAAGTTCATCATCCTTCATTGTTGATTCTTCTCCGGTGGTGTTAATTTCAAGCTTTCAGTGTTTATCATATTCTTTTCCTCGTGTCACATGATTTTTCATACCGGTGCACCTCTTAATCTTTCACTTCTCGCTATTCATTTGTTCTGGAGTGCTGAAGATATCTCGGAAGACTTGTGTTTCCGTTCTCAATCCGTTCAAGATATTTCGAGATTGTTATCTCATTCAAGCTAATTAATTCAACCGGTGCAACCTCTCTTTAAAATTGTTCAACGGTGTATATTTTGAGTGGGCCCTAACCCACAGGTCTTTTCCCAGGATCATACCTGACTCTTCTAACATTCCCGGAGCTATTCCCAAATTCATTTCAAAGTTTGAGGTAAGAATGAATTATCATCAGTCATATGTCTTTCTCCAAGATCTTTCAAATTCTTTCATTATTGATTCAACCTTTCTATTATTCATTTCAGAGTACCTCAGTAATTTTGGTGGTGTTTCTCGTCGTCAATTGAAGACCGAAGAAGGATTTCTCTTAAATCTTGGTCCGTTCTCTTGAAGATTCATCATTCTAGATTGATGCCATCCTCTCATAATTGCTTTCGATTGTGACAATTCTTTCTTACCATCCGGAGCATTTCGTGAGTTCTTTCCATTTTATTCCTACAAAGGCCATCATGTCATAATTCTTCATTCTCAGCGTGTAGCTATTGTTCAAATACCCCCTAATCAGTTCATGATCTCTTCGTTCTCATGTATCTAAATCCCCTCAATTATCTTCATTCATTTTCCAATTCTTCTCGGTGTTTCTTTATCTTTTCTTCGTTCATTTTCAATGCTTACGGTGGTTCGTTCAAGATTCCTCTTCCTTTGTTATCATATCAATTCATTCATTGTTAACAAATCCAACCGGTGGTTCCATCAATACCTTCTCAAGTTTGCTCTATATCTCTCTTAATCCTTTCTACGAGAATAAGTAGTATGCCAAATCCGTTGCTTGTCATCAATTTAAATTGGTGAAGGATACGCATACCATAATTCTTATTATTATTTCATCCAAGTGATTAATTCCTTCTTTCGGAGATTGTTCATGATGAAGTAATTCTCGGTTCTAGTGTTTCACCTTTTCTTTTTCCGGAGTTCCAAGTTCTCTCAGTTATATCGTTGCAAAGCTCCATCTAAATCATCACAAGGCTCACCTTGTTCTTTCAACTTCTCTTTCTTTCTATCATTCTTTTATTACCGGGGTTCTCCATGGAAGATCTACATGATGGTTCATCAAGGATTTCTTTCATTCTCATTTTGTTCTTCAAGATTTCTCCCGGAGTTAAGATCCGCCAAGCTATACTCTAAAATAAACATGGTGCTCAACACATGTTTTATTTTGAGGAGTTCAAGTATTCTTCATCTTGCATTTTGAGGTGCAATTCTCCTACAATATCTTTTGAGGTGGTGTTATGTCACTCTTGACAATTTCATTCATGTTTCATGATTCATATGTTGTCAAGAACGAGGTATTTTAAATCCATCAATCTCTTCTTTGGAGTTATCTTGGGTTATATTTAACCTAAAGACTTCCCTAAGGAATGTTGCTATTGTGGTGCTTATCAATGATCCAAGTTTTTCTCCTATCCTCTCGGCGAAAGGAGTTGTCATCTCCATGTTGACCTCAATCCAATCTATTGTTTCCGTTAGTGGCAGAATTTCACCTCTTAGTCTTGGGATGTTTTCCATAAGCCCACTACAAGCTTATTCTTTTCGTTGTTGGTTTTCCGACAACTACGTTATAACCTTCTTGGAAGGGTGCTTTCCAAGCTCATTTGTGGCAGAAATTGTCATTTTCTTCTCCGTCCCTTTATCCCAACAATCTAACTTCTATTCTTTCGTCCCGAAGGCATTGTGATGTTGCTCTCTTCACCCATCATCTCGTTTTGTCAAGATCATGTCATTGTCGTGCTTATCCATTTAACCGGAGTGTTGTGTTCTCATTCAAGTTCTTTCATCTTCTCAAGTTTTGCCTCTCTTTTCAACCTGAGTGCTGTCTGAAATCCTTCTTACCCATTGTGCCATTCTTTCAATAGTTCCAGAGGCAGTGCGTTGTTGATTTCATCAAGTATCCTCTCATCTTGTCTAGTTCATGTTCTATTCCTTCCATGTTCAACCGGAGTGCTGCCCGAATTCTTCCTCTCTCATCTTGTTGTAACCGGAGTGGTTTTGAACCCTATCTTATCCATTAAACTCTTGATTCATGTCTTTGCAACCTTCAAGTTATCGTAATGTTCCTTGTTCCTCTTTTCTAACAGATTGTTTGCAATCTCGTTCATCTCTGTTGTACTCTTTCTTTTATATTGCTCAACCTCTCAAGGTTCATGGTTTCACTCGTTTGTCGAAGAAGCAACTTAGTTTTACCTCTTCTCTTCCTCTTCCGTTTCTCTCCGGTGCCATCCTAGATCTCGGGACGAGATCCTCTCGTAGTGGTGGAGTGTTGTAACGCCCCGGATACAACTTTCCATATTCGTAACTCCGACTCTTGCCTTTTCCGGAGATGCTATATGATATTTCCTTCGTGGTTGGGTTTTTTTCATTTGTTTTGCATTTTGTTCTTGTTATGCATCTCATCTCATAGCATCATGTGCATCGCATCCATATGTTTTCATAAAACTTGCATCCGTTCGGGTTTCCCCGGTTCTCTCCCTTGTTCGTTCTGAGCCCGGCCACACTCGCACGCGCCCGCGGCACCTCCGAAATATTATTTTATAAGTGGCATAAAAATGTTGTCGGAATGGGTTGCAACTTGTCGTGCGGTCTTATTATAGTGTAGACAGGCCGCCTGCCAAGTTTCATTGCATTCAGAGTTTGTTTGACTGCCCAACCGTTATATTTATAACCGCGATATAGTCGGTTTAATCGTCGGACGTTTCGGTCTCCGAAAGTGTTACCGGGTCGCTCTGTTTCTCTCTCTTCTCAGCTCGAGGCATTCTACACAGCCCACCTGCAGCCACCTAGTCCCCCTCTCTGTCCGGAGCGCACGATCGTGATCCGAGGGTCCGGAAACCCCTCCTAACCCCAACCCTAACCCCCTCCTTCTATATATAGCAGCCCCCCTTGCCATTTTTGTCACCCTAACCTCCCTCCTCGATTTCCGTGCCTCCCCAATCATCAGCCGCCGCATCCTTCCACCTTCTCCTCCGAATCCGGCACGCCCCAAGCCCCCTCTGCCACTTGGCGCTGCCCTATAGGCCAGCCGCCACCCGAGCCGCTGTCTGCAGCCTCCCAGGAGGCGCCACGCGCCCCCAGCGCACCCCCCTGCTCGCCTCCAGCCGTCGCGGCCCTGGAAGGCCCATCTGGGGTCCGCCGAGCCCATCGGGGCCCGGAGCGCGCCGCCCCTGCGCCCCAAGCTCTAGATCGGGAGAGGAGCTCCCGATCCAGATCCCTGCCGTGCCGGCGTCCCGCGTCGTCGTCGCCGATGGTCGCCGTCCTCGCCGGCGAGTGCCCCGCGCCCCATCTCCTCCTTCCCTCTCCTTCATGTCCTTCTTCCTCCTCGCCCTCTCATCTTCTCTCTCTCCCTCGTAGGGCACCGCCACCGCCCGGGATGCCAAGCGCCGCCGCCGGAGCCGAGCCTCGCCGCCGTGTAGATCGCCGCCCCGGCCTCCTCTTCACCTGATCCGGTCGAGGACCATCGGATCCGACCACCTGCGGCCCCCTCCCGGCCTCCCCGCGTCTGCCCTTGCTGGAGATGGCCCCTCCGCCGCCACGCCCTGCATCACCCCGATCCGGTCTCCCCTCCTCGCCGTTGACCGCGCCAAGGCCACGCCGCGTCGTGCCTGGGCCAGCAGCCTCCAGGCCCAGCGTGCCCCTCCTCCAGGCCCAGCGTGCACCGCATCCGCGTGGGCCTCCCCAGCTGCAGCCCCTGCGGCCCAGCTTCTTCCTCCACCGATTCGGCCTCAAAGGCCCATGGGTGAGCTCCCCGCGGCCCCTCCTCTCTTTAGCCCAGTAGTGTAGCCAGATTTGGCCCATATAGTATTTTTTTTCCTGCTGCTGCGTTTTTGTCATTTATCCAGTGATTAACAGATTTACAGAAAAGTCCTTGCACTTCATGCATTTAATATCTCTCAAACTGTGCATCGGATTAAAATAATTTAAATATGTAAAATGCTCAGAAAATTGTGTAGATTAATAATATGCCATTTTCATCCATGTTTAAAATGTTTAAAATGCTGGTTGTATTTATTTTGCATAATGCCATGTTAAAATGCTTTATTTCATAACTAAATAACCGTAGCTCCATTTTAAATAAACTTTATATGTAAATGGGGTGGAAAAATGCCTAGCTTAACATGGTGCACTTTGTTTTGCTGTTTAACAACATTAAAATTGTGTTTAGGGCAGAACAGTACCAAATCCATAATTTGCATATGGGGATTTTCCAGAATTGTTGTTTGTTGTTTCCGGCCTCATTTAAACTTGCCTAGATAGGTAGCTTCATTATGCTTCACCCCTTGCCATGTTTAATAACATTTAATATTGTTGGGTACATAACCGAGATCAAACTAAATAATTGCATGTGGTGTTTTGTCAATATGCAACTCGTTGCATATTGAGCTCCACTTAACTTGTAGTATTGTTTGTTGCACTTTGCCATGCCATGCCTCTTTAAACCGGACATGCATCATACTTGATTGTGCATCATGCCATGATTATGATTGTGCGTTTACCATGTTGTTTGTTTCTTTCGGGTGTTGTTTCTTAGTTCCGGTAATGTTGCGATTGTGAGGATTCGTTCGACTACTCCCGTTCGTCTTCTTCATGGACTCGTTCTTCTTCCTAGCGGGATTTCAGGCAAGATGACCGCTACCCTGGATCTCACTACTATCATTGCTATGCTAGTTGCTTCGTTCTATCGCTTTGCTGCGCTACCTATCATCTGTTTGTCGAGCCATCCCATGTTGCCATGAACCTCTAACCTTTGACACCTTTCCTAGCAAACCGTTGCTTGGCTATGTTACCGCTTTGCTCAGCCCCTCTTATAGCGTTGTTAGTTGCAGGTGAAGTTGAAGATTGCTCCATGGTGGACAGGATTTTGGTTGGGATATCACAATATCTCTTATATTATTAATGCATCTATATATTTGGTAAAGGGTGGAAGGCTCGGCCTTATGCCTGGTGTTTTGTTCCACTCTTGCCGCCCTAGTTTCCGTCATACCGGTGTTATGTTCCCGGATTTTGCGTTCCTTACGCGGTCGGGTGATTTATGGGACCCCCTTGACAGTTCGCTTTGAATAAAACTCCTCCAGCAAGGCCCAACATTGGTTTTACCATTTGCCTCACCACCACCTATATTTCCCTTGGGAGTAATTAACCCAAGGGTCATCTTTATTACAGCCCCCCCGGGCCAGTGCTTGTCTAAGTGTTGGTCCGAACCAGAGCCACTTGCAGCGCCACCTCGGGGAAACTCGAGGGCTGGTTTTAGTTGTACGTAGTGTTCATCCGATGTTGCCCTGAGAACGAGATATGTGCAGCTCATATCGGGATTGTCGGCGCATCGGGCGGTCTTGCTGGTCTTGTTTTCCCATTGTCGAAATGTCTTGTAAACCGGGATTCCGAGTCTGATTGGGTCTTCCTGGGAGAAGGTCTATTCCTTCATTGATCGCGAGAGCTTGTCATGGGCTAAGTTGGTACACCCCTGCAGGGTATAATCTTTCGAAAGCCGTGCCTGTGGTTATAGGCAGATGGGAATTTGTTAATGTCCGGTTGTAGATAACTTGACACCAGATCCGAATTAAAATGCATCAACCGCATGTGTAGCCGTGATGGTCTCTTTTTGGCGGAGTCCGGGAAGTGAACACGGTTTTGGGTTATGTTTGACGTAAGTAGGAGTTCAGGATCACTTCTTGATCATTACTAGTTGACGACCGTTCTGGTTGCTCTCTTCTCGCTCTTATTTGTGTATATTAGCCACCATATATGCTTAGTCGCTGCTACAGCCTCACCACTTTACCCCTTCCTTTCCCTTTAAGCTTTGCTAGTCTTGATACCCATGGTAATGGGATTGCTGAGTCCTCGTGGCTCACAGATTACTACAACAACAGTTGCAGGTACAGGTTATGCGATGATCATGACGCGAGAGCGATGCTTGCTTGCGTTGAGTTCTTCTTCTGCTTCTTCGTCGATCAGGGGATAGGTTCCAGGTCGGCAGCCTGGGCTAGCAGGGTGGATGTCGTTTGAGTTTCTGTTTGTGTTTCATCCGTAGTTGGATGATGATCTGATGTATTGTGATGTTGTATTCGTGTGGCATTGTATGCCTTATGTATGTATCCCCATCTATTATGTAATGTTGATGTAATGATATCCACCTTGCAAAAGCGTTTCAATATGCGGGTCTATCCTTGGTGGGACCTTCGAGTTCCTTTTGGATAGGGTCGCATATTGGGCGTGACAGCTAGGGTTACACAGAGTCGGTTACAATGGTAGGAGATCTACATATCCGTAGCGCCAAGCTTGCCTTCCACGCCAAGGAAAGTCCCATCCGGACGCGGGACGAAGTCTTCAATCTTGTATCTTCATAGTCTTGGAGTCTGGCTGATGATGATAGTTCGGCTATCCGGACACCCCCTAGTCCAGGACTCCCTCAACGATATTCAGAGCCGGCAGTTGCAGATAACTGTCTTCTCTGCACCTAAACTCGAGTGTCTAGACAATTTTTACGAAGGATCTCCTGAATCCAAGATTGTTTTTGGCTCTACAGTTATCGAGGTACTCACCTTTTGCACTATATACTCTTTAGTCGCATTCATTCCACTGCCCGAGTTTCATGCCATGTAAACTTTTATCCATCTAGTTTTATGATATGTGCTTGGTGTAGGATTTGTCTGTAGTTAGCCTATCAATGGCGGTTCAATCTGTGAAGACCCTGCTTATCCACGTGTCATTGAATCTGAACAAGGTTGTTGCCTTGATGAGATGCTTTCCTAGCCTAGAGAACTTGTTTATCGAGGTAAAATGATTTCCAGACGCATTGAAAGCACAAACAATGCTTAGTGTACTATATTGGAGGCCTCTCCTTCCCCTTGTAGTCCTCAAGTATTCTCACTCTTTATGCATTTCCAGGGAGGAGTTTGCCGTGAGGAAGGTGTAACAAACAAGTGGCGCCACAAGCACCGGGTGTTTCTCAAACAACATGACATTCGTCTGAAGACAGTAACGCTGGAAAAATATGTACACTGCAACAAAAACATTGAATTTGCAACGTTCTTTATTCTGAATGCAAAGGAGTGAGAGACTATGAGGCTTAAGTTTCTCTCCCCCCAAACAACATCACTGAAGGATTTTATAAACGTCAAGAAGAGGCGCTTCAATGGGGCAACAAGGCTTCTAGACATTCTCATCTTATATTGTCAGGGTATTGTAGGCATATGAACTTGGATTTAAAAGTACACATCTGGACAAACCAGTGCCCAATCATGGATTTGCCGGATCCATTGACTTGTGAATGTTGAAAATGGTTATCCGGCTGTCAAAGATAGGTGTTGTTGTGTGCTTTCCAGTTTGGATTTCCAGCTTGTACTTTATGCACTATTTGTGAGGTTGTCAGGAACTTGTTTTTGTGCTCTTGAGTCGGGAAGCAATTCAGCAACTCAAAAAAACTAACAAGTTTTAATGTTTTTGTGCACCGTCTGTAAGTTTGGATTTCCTTTTGTGAATAGAGCGAGCGAATAGAATCACTTGGAACATGCAGTCACGTGTGATGTGACGGTCATGCCTATCCAAATAACTTGTTAGCTGAAATATTTTACAATACAAAGGCGTTCGTGCCTCTTGTGCCTGTAAGACTGTGCGTCTGTTATCACTGCACGACATTTACTTTGTGATGGACCAAACATGTATGACTGTGGAATCACGGCCGTGCCTGTGTGGCATGTAGAACAGTGCTTCTGCCATGACTTCACTTACTTGGTTTTGTCCGCGTTTAAGCAGAATCATCTGCAAAGCAGAGGCACGACCTTGAATCTTCTAGTGACTTAATTGTCAACGTGCTTGCAGAGGCAAGATGGTCGTAGAACCGTGCTTCCGGCGTTGAACAGATCCACAAAGACAGGATTGTATAATGTGATTCATTTCTCATGATGTTAATCAATATGCCTCCTCGTGCCTCTTGTAGTCCACTTTTCGTGCATCTCTCTATATGCGTGCGCACGTATAATGTGATTCATTTCTGATGATGTTAATCAATATGCCTCCTCATGCCTCTTGTACCTATAAGGGTGCGTCTGTTATCACTGCATGGCACTTCCTCTGTGTATGTTCGTGACCGTGTGGTGAACGTTTGGGTGGAAACATGCTGCACAACCTAGAACATAGCATCATGTAGAACCACGACAGTGCTGTTTTTTGCAAATCGAGACGTGCTTGTGCTTTGTTTAAAAGTTTGGTCGTGCTTCATTGTGAAATAATGAAATACAGATAGCCACGAACGTCCACGTCTTTTATATTGCATAATATACGTAACACATCAAGAAAGAAGTGTGACGCAACTCAATACGGAAATGTATGCGTAGGGAGTTCATGTTCGTGCTTTTAAATACCAGGAAATAAGATTTTAAAAACAGCGTCCCTCACAAAGGTCATTCCGTGCCTCACAGAGTAAACACCCGTGGCTATGCGTAAGACAAAGGTTCATCTCCGTGGGCTAAACGCCTGTGCATCTCCGTCTGATAGAGTCACAGGCTAGCGTGACTCTACGTAATACCGACGACCATGCCTTTGAGCGCTTCATGCCCGTGCCTGTGACCCGAAACACAGAAACAAATAAAGGCAGGAATGTCCACGCCTTCACGCATGCACAACACATGACTCTAGTTGGTACAAAGAACCTTGGCTGCATAGACTTGACGCCCATGCATTTAAAAACAATGCTCGAATTGGCCATTACGTTAATGTTCACATCTGTACCCATAAACATGGAAGGAACGTGACCTAGGAAACCAAATCATGTTTGTTAACTGACTACGAGGTAACGCAAGACAAAATAAGAAACTTTTAGTCCACTGCTTAATTGCTTCAGATACATCTATCAGGGTCGCTGGTCGTGAATTCCTTGATCTCTTTTATCATAACGTATATGTCCAGCTTCAACTTGTCGTAGTCAGGTTTGAGCTCCGCCTTCGTCTTCTCATCCCAAAGATGGTACAACCTCGTGCATAGCTCCAGGATCTTTAAGAGGTGAGCTTCCGTAGCCTCCCACTTGTTCTTCACCTGCACAAAATAGAAGGTATCAGATTGATGGCGGGACGCACTATCATCAAGTTAGGATGAAGTTCACCATAATGATTCATGTTTCACAACTAATCCGGGTAGCCAAATGAAAGAAAGAACGAACCAAACGGAAGTAGAGTGAACTTATAGATGAGGAAGTCTCTCTAGCCGAGATCTCCTCCTGCGTCTGGTCACGGATCTCTGGAGTAGTCTCCTTCTGCACAGCCATGGTGGAGAGTGTCAGGGAAGAGAACAACAAGAGGAGCGGATGTCCTGTAGGCGGATAAAAGGATGAGGGGGATGTGGCTAGGGTTTCGAGATTCTGTCTGGCTTATTCACATTTCACAACTAAATCAAGTAGCCGAAGGAAAGAAAAAAGGAAATAAGCGGAAGCAGAATGAACTTACAGACGAGGAATCCTTGCCAGGCTTGATCCCCTCCAGTGTCTGGACACGGGGTTCTGAAGTAGTGTCCTCCTGCGCAGCATGGCGGAGAGGGTTAGGATGGAGAGCAGCAAGAGGAATGGATGGCCTGGCGGCGGGCAGAGGGTGGAAGAGGGTGTGGCTAGGGTTTCGAGACCTGCTTAAATAGCCGGAGCCTGGCCTCGAGCTATGAGCGAGAGCGGCGTCACCGGAGGAGACGCCCGTCGGACCCTTGGGTTTCTGGAGCGGTTTCACGTGGAGTACTATGGACTGTACGTCCGTGCTTTTAAATACAAGGAAATAAACTTTTAAAAAACAACGTCTCTCATATAGGGAATTCCGTGCCTCACAGAGTAAACGCCCGTGGCCGTGCGTAAGACAAAGGTTAGCGTGACTCTATGTAATACCACCGACCATGCCTTTGAGCGCTTCATGCCCGTGCCTGTGACAATTGTGACCCCGCGTAAAATGCAGTCATGCCTCTCTGGTCCGACATACCGTGCCTCCTCTGGTGATAGAGTCAAAGGAATAACATACTATGGACTGTACGTCCACACCCGAATAACATACTACGGACTGTACGTCCGTGGTTTTAAATACAAGGAAATAAGCTTTTAAAAAACAACGTCTCTCATATAGGG